>NW_026623169.1:0-442823 GCF_028827245.1 Penicillium angulare | reverse complement strand
AACCTAATTATTTTCCTTTTAGAATAAGAATAATCTAAATAATAAGATTGATTAAAGGGACTTAATTTATCGATAATTTATTGAATTTATTTATTATAATCCTTTATATAAATTATTTATTATAATAAACTAGGTTATTAAAATAAAATAATCTTATCTATTACTATAAGTCCTAGTAATAAAGATTTAAGAAGCTTATTTAAGATCTTAGTATTATGATATAATAAATATTGAATTAAAACCCTAGGGAAAGTACTAAGATTAAATTAACTTTATAAATTTTAATAACTTCTTAGTCTTAAGTAAAGTTATTTATCTTTATATCTTAATTAATATTAAAAATAATATTAAAGATATATATAGAGATATTAATATTTATATAGAGATAGATCTGATTAGTTATATAGAGATACAATCTTATTAGTTATAAATTTATTTAGAAATACTATTTTAATTAAGCTAAAGTATAATATCCCTATCCTAGAGAAGTAGTATGGATAATACCCTTACTTAGAGAAGATAGATTATTTAAATCAGCTATAATATATAACTCTTAAAGAACTAAGCTAAAAGTTTTTATATCTCTATATTATAATTAAATAACAATCCCTATCTATTAAGATTATTAGTACTACTTATTTAAATATAACTATCTAAAGAAATATAAATTATATTAGCCCTATAAGAAAAATATAATTAATATAATAGAAAAACAAGAGAATAATTAAAGCTTTAACTAGTTTATAAAAAGTATATAAGACGGAAACCCTCATATTTATAGTTATTAAAATCTTAGAAGAAAATCTAACTTCCCCTAAAAGAAGAAGAAGAAGATAAATTACAATAATAAGTTAAGACTAAATCCCTTCTAAATTACTAATATTTGAAGGAGATATTTAAGATATAGAACTCTAAAATTATACTACTATAAAAAAAGACTAACTTGATACTTGAATCGAACTTAAAGAAGATATTATCTTTATATAGTCTAATCTACCTCCTTTTATAAATAGAACTTATAAAGTTATAGAAGTATCTTAACAAAAACTTAATAAAAGTAGTTAAATTAGACTATTAAAAAGTCTAGCTAGTATACCTATCCTATTTACAACTCAAGAAATAGAGAGCTATAGCTCTATATTAATGATTTAAAGATTAGATAAAGATTTTAATTAAAAATCAATACTTCCTATCCCTTATTTAGAGATTCTTAACTATCTTTCTAGGACTAATTCCTTAAGAAAATTAATATATAAGATATATACTATTAAATTTATATTTAAGAAGAAGAAGAGAAAGTAGCCTTCATATAAAGTATAGTTATTTAAATAATAATAGTTATACTATTTAGTCTTACCTAATATACCTATAATATTTTAAAGCTATATCTATACTATACTTTATAGTCTTCTTAATATTATTTATATTATATATTTAGATAATATTCTTATCTTCTCTAGGATCTATAAAGAATATATAGAATATTTATCTTATACTTAAAAGATTAAGAGGAAGTATAACTTTTTTAAAAGCCTCTAAATATTAATTCTATAAGAAAGCAAGTTAAATTCCTTAGCTTTATTATTAGTTAAAATAATATTTCTAGACCTAGAATAGATTTAAGCTATTGTAGAATAGAGTAGTTAATATCCTATAAAAAGATTTAAGTCTTCCTAGGATTCTATAACTTCTATTAAAGGTTTATTAAAATTTAATTACATATTATTACTTATAAAGCTTCTTAAAGAAAAGTAAAAATAAATAAAAACTAAGGAATATTAAGTTAAATAACTATAAATCAAAAGTATTTTAGGACCTTATTAATATCTTTTTAATTATATCGTCTTTTATAATACTTTAATCTAGAGAGATCTATATAACTTAAAACTAAATACTTTAGGTTTTAGAATAAATAAAATCCTTTTATAATTAGATAATTAAAAGATATAGTATCCTATTATTTTCTAATTAAAGAAAACTTGATCCTATAAATAAGATAATTATACAATATTAGATTAAGAACTATTTATAATTATTTACTTATTTATATTATATTAATACTTAAAGAAAGCTAATATTAGATTAAGATTCTAATAGATTACTATAATTAAAGCTATTTATAGATTAATCTAAGATTAATAGAAAATAAGTATATTAATATTTTTTCCTTACTCTATTTAACTTTATAATATATTATTATTTAGAAAAGACTAATCCTATAGATAGATTATCCTATACTCTAGGAGAAGAGAAGCCTCTACTTATAGAGAAGATTAGCAATTAATTTCACAAGAGAATTATAACTAAAATTATTTATAAAAAGTATAGTAGTTTCTTATTACTAATATAATACTATTTGAAAAGGAAAATAGAGAGAAGTAGAGATTAATAATTATAACTATATTAATTTATAGAAGTCTATTACATGATTTTTCTTTTTAACTATAAGTAGCTTAACTAATAACCTAAGTTAAAGCTAAACTAGGTTTAATATAATATTACTACTCCTATAGATTAGAAAGATCTAAGAGAATAATGATAACAGAAGTTGTTAGTAAAGCTAATTATTTTAGATCTAAGGATAATAAAGAAGTTTTCCTGAAAAGTTAAGACTTATAATATAACTAAGTTTTTTCTAAGTTAAGACTATAATATAATATATTATAAGATTTTAAGTTGTACTTGAATTTATATCTTTTTTAAATAGTAGCTACTATAAACTATAAAATAAAGATCTATTTATAGATAAAATCTCTAAAAGAACTAAAATTATTAATTAAAGAACTCTAAGATAAGGATAAGATAGTCTAGAAGAGAATTGATAAACTTAGAAAGATATTCTATAAGAAAAGTATTAGAGTATTAAAGTTAAACTCTAAGAAACTTTTATATTATAAAGGATATCTCTATATCCCTATTACTAATAACCTAAAGCGAAACTAATTAAGCTCTATTATAATAAGTAACTTATAGGATATTTTAGAAGAATATATATAGAAGAACTTCTAAAAGGAAATTCTATTAGGAATACCTACTAAAGGATATAAGATATATCAAAATATTAATATATCAAAAAGTTAAAGCACCTGAGCATTATCCCTATAAAGAACTCCAATCTTTTCCGTATCCTTACAAAAATCGGGCGCCTAGGCCTAAACTAAATATCGCATTACTAGAAAAATACTTAAGATTATATAATATCTTCTCTATCCCTCTTCTTAAACCATAGAACAGCCGAAACAAAATAATAACTTATAAATACTAATACTAGAACTTAAAAGACAAAAAAGAAAGAGGAGGAAGTTAAAGTATTTAAGTATAAAGAGTCTTTAATATAATTATATTACTATATAAAAATAAATAGGATAACCCTTAGAATATAACTAAATAGGAACTAGTAGAATATTTAGAAAATATAAAAGATAGAATAGCTTTATTTAAGAAAAACTTAAGCTTATAAAATAATATCCTAATAAATACTAAAAACCCCCTGAACCCTCTGATTACCTTTAAATTAATACTAGATAAAGAAAAGCTATATTAAGAAAAGCTACTTAGTTAAAAAAAGAAGAGGATAAATAAGATAAAAAATAATAAATTACTATAGAATTCTATATGAAGCTATAAATATCTTAATATTAGTAACTATTACTATTAATAACTAAAGTTAAAATAACCTAATTAGAGTTATATTATATAATTACCTTACTATAAAATCTCATAAAAAAGAATTAAATACTAACTCTAATTAAAAGTAAAACTAGTATTACTAATCTATAGATATAAAAGATTATTAAGATAGAAGAAGACTAAGTAAAAGATAAACTAGTCTTAATATTTAACTCTTTTTATTACTAAATAATAAATATAGTATATATCCTATAGCTTAGTCTGATATTCTATAAATCAAAATAGAGCTTATAATCAGAAGATAAATAGAGATTATCTTTTAAAAAGATACTAGGAGATAAGTAGACCCCCCTATAGTTATAGTTTATTTCTTTACTTTAAATAGATATAGTACTAACTAATAACTACTATAGTACTACTATTTTAAACTTTATATATTTAGTTAAGGATTAACTAAAATAATATAAATTACTATAAATTTTATAAAGTATCTAAATATAATTAGTACTAAATTAAATATAACTTAAAAGAAGAATCTTACCTAAAAGTAATTTTTACTATACTTTTTATATAAAATATAAGTAATTAAGTTTATATAATCCTAATTATAATAAGATCTTAGGAATAGTATCCTTAGGAAAAGAAAGAGCTATTTTAATAATATATCTAATATAGAATATAAAGAAAAAGGTAAGTAATTTAATTATAAGAAGAGTATAAGCTAATAGTAAAGTACTAGTAGATTCCTATTATCCCGATTAATCCTATGATCTTTATTACTATTATTATTACCTCTATCTCTAGCCTAACCTTTATCTCTAGTTATATAATAACTATTATAGTAAGAAGGATTACCAAAAATACTAGAAACAATAATTATAATATTAAAACAAAATAAGATAAAAGTAAAGAGAAAGAAATAGAGAGTTAAGAATTAAAAAAGCTAAGAAAAAGAAAAAGATAAAAGTTAAAAAGATAAAAGAGAAAGCTCTTATCTTAAAGATATTAAAAGTACCTATATTACTTTATTTATATCTATATATAAATATCTAAGATAATATTAATCTAAAATCTTTATTTAATATAATACTACTAGATATAAATTACCTAATTAAATATAAGTTATATAGAATAATTAAGTTAATATTACTATAAGAGTTACTACTAGAATAGGCTATCTTATATAATATATATACTAGAGATACTATATCTATTAATATTAACTTATATATATTATCTAAGTAAAAGCTATAAGAATAGGCGAAATAAGTATCTAAACTATTAGAAAAGGGTCTGATTCGACTATTTATAAGCACTTAGGGATTCCCTATAATATTTATTATAAAACTAAATAGTAGCTGGAGGATATATATAGATTATTATATATTAAATAGACTAATATCGAAAAATAGTTATCTACTACTATAAATTTAAGATCTACTTAATTATATAGGTACTACTAATATTATATCTAAGATAGATTTAATATCTAGGTATTAGTAGATTTAAATAAGAGTATAGTCAATCGAAAAGACTACTTTTAATATAATATAGGGAAAATATAAGTAGATTATAATACTATTTAGGCTATATAATATATCTACTACTTTCTAATCTATTATAAATAATATATTAAGACCTTTTCTTAGCTGATTTATTATAGTTTATTTAGATAATATCTTTATCTTCTTAAAAACTATAGAAGAATATTATAAATACCTTAAAAAAGTATTAGTTATACTAAGAGAATATTAACTATATGTTATACTAGGAAAATATAAGATTACTACTGAATATATTAAGTTCTATAGGTTTTATATTAGAGGAGGATAAGTCTTAGTAGTACCAGTAAAGGTTAATATAATTATATTATAGCTAAGATCTATAAATATATATAAAGTCTAGTAATTCTTAGGACTTATAATATATTATTAATAGTTTATTAAGGATTTTACTAGAATCTATATATTTTTATATAAATTATTAAAGGAGCCTAACGAGTAGCTCTAAAAAGATAAGCTTTGTCTAATTTTGTGGTTAGTAGTATATAAAAGGGCTTTTAGATAACTAAAGTGCCTTATTACTATTATTTCTATATTAATCTAACCTAACCTAATAAAACTATTTATAATTAAGACTAATATATCTAAATAGACTATCGGAATAGTCCTAAATTAAGTAGATAAGAATAGAAAACTCTATCCTATAATCTTTAATAATTATAAGCTTTCTGGTGCGGAATTGAATTACTCTATATATAAAAAGGAGTTATTAGCTATTAAAGAGACCTTATATCTATAGGATCGTTATCTAGAAAACAGTACAAAAACAATTATTATAACCAATTATTAGGGTTTATAGTATTTATAAATATTACTAATCTATAGTAAGCAGCTTACTTACTAGGTTATAGAGTATTAAAAATATAATCTAAAGATTTAGTATTAGAAAGGTAAAGAGGCGATTATTCCTAATACTATTAGTAGAAGGCTGGATTTTATTAGTAAAGACTCTATAAATATATCGTTTCCTCTGATTTAGGATACTATTTTTGCTACAATCTTAACTATAGTAGAATAAATAGTTATAAAAGTCCTAGAAAAAGATTAGTTAGTAGCTATAGAAGAGTATTTAGATTTAGGAATACTCCTTATTGATAAGAAGCTTACAAAAGCTATAGAAAAGTTTGCTCTGAATTTATTATACTATAATATAAAGTTACTAATAAAGTCTATAAGTATAGCTTATTATTAGTTAATCTTTATTTATAAAAATAAGGTTTATATACCTTATTTAGAACTTCTCTTTCGTAAAGAACTATTATTATACCTCTATAAGAAGTTTAGTTATTTAGGATACCTAGGTCTAAATAGAGTTATTTACTTATAAGTATAGTAGTCTAATATAAAAAGAGATATAGAAGATATTATAAGATTGTGCCTTAAATACTAAGTTAGCTAGAATCCTTAAAAAGGATTAGAATAAGAGGTAGCTTAATATATAGTAGAGAATAGTATCTATCTATTTAAATAGTAGGATATTAACCTAATTAAACACTTTCTTTATATATCTAATAGTAATTACTAGATTATTACTATAATTAATTATACTACTAGTTAGGTTATTATATAGGCTATTCCAGAAGCTATAGAAGAAGCTTTAGGTTAGTTTATATATAAGTAAATCTTTATAAATTATAGTATACTAAGGGAAATAGTTACCGACAACAGCTAGAATCTATTAGCTAGGGTAGTAAGATACTATATCTAGCTTTTTAATACCTGATATTGAATAACTACTCTATACTATCTATATATAAATAGAAAGATAGAAAACTTTAATAGATTATTAGGCCAAATACTAACGAAGTATTTAATAAATAAACTAATAAAGTTATAGGATCTTTACCTAATATAGACTATTTTTACTATATATATATATAAATACAATATAATAGGGTTTAGCCTATTTTATTTAGTATATAGTAAATAACTATAAATACCTAGTAATAATAATAATATAATAGTAGTATAATCTTTTATAGAAAGGTTAGATATACTATAGAACTTAAATAATATATAAATAAAGATAAATAAACTATTACTAAACTATATAATTAAGAAGGATCACATCTATAATAGTAAAGTTATAAAAACTAGCTTCTAGAAGAATAATTAAGTATTAATATATAATAAAAGTAAGAAGAAATTTAAAAGTAAATAGTTCAGATTATATTATATTCTAGTAGTCTATACCCTTAGAATATATACTTTAGTAAAGCTATCTAGCTATATACTTCAAAATCTTATAAATAGATTAAGACTCTTAGAAGTAAAAGTAGATAACCTAAAGTTATTATAGATATTATAAGTTACTTAAACCACAATATAATAAGTTAGTATAAAATTAAAAAGACCTAAAAAGATCTAGAAGATCCTAGAGAATAATACTTTATTACTAATTTACTCTAATTTATTGATTTTTACTTATAAAGAGTAAGAAGAGTTCTACTATAATAGTATATAATAAAGTTTAGTAAGGAAGAATATAATTATAAAATATATTATTAAGAAAATATATAGATATATAGTAAAATACTAATATATATAAGGAGATCTAAAATAGAAGAATCCTAAAGAGTTATAGGAAGAGTTAAGTTTAGACTTAAGCAATAATAATAGAGTTAAGTATACCTCCGAAAATAAAAATATAGATACAGAAGGAGATATTCTTCTAGAAAGAAGTATTTTATATACTACGATAGTATATAAAAGGATATTAATAAAAGATAGTCCTTTTGTTATTATAATCCTAAAGACTAAGTTATAAAGTCTATAAAAAGGGAAGGGGATGAAGTAGAGATTTATATTAGATATATAAAGCTTATTAAGCACCAGCTAAGAATATAAAAGAAAGTACAATTAAATCAAATACAGAAAAAGGTTATAAATATTATGAAGTGATATAAAATAGTATAAAATGGTATAGATTATACTAAGGTACCCTTATAGGACCAACCATAGTAAATAGGTTATTTACTAATAACCTTCTTTAAAGGAGTTACTAGAGATCTAGGTAATATATTAAATAAAAGTTTATTATCAAAGATATTATAGGTAGAAAGTTCAGGCTTATTATAAATAATATCTCTAAACTCTTTAAGTTCTTCCTTAAGAATAGACTTCTTCTTATAATAATTATCTCTCTTCGTAGATAGGATAACTACTTAAGACTTAGCCTTAACTACATTAAGCACAAAAGGATTCTTATCTAATTTAGTCTTACTCTTATTAGGATTAAGAATATAGTATTCTATTAAAACTACTACTATCTATATATGATTATAGGCTAGTTAAGACTCTATAAAAGAAAGCTAATTATACACTATTAGTATTAGCTTAAACTTATTAGTTTTAATATAATAATAGATATCATAGTTATCTAGCAAAGAAAAGTATTAGTCTATTAGATAGATTAGTCTACTAGAATACTTAATATCAGTAGTATAAGTAGGTCCTTTCGGACTAGGAGAGGAAGAAAAAGCTATAAGAAAAGGAGATTAGATCTTCTAGGTCTTTTATATAGGAGAAAGGACTAACTTAATATAAACTAAAGTCTCCGGAGTTATTAGAGTAGGAATAGTTATATACAGCTTCTTAGAGATAGAAGATATAGTCTTCTTAGAAGAAGATACAGAGATAGTAATACAATACTTTCGTAGTATAATCATAGGAGAAGAAGCTTCCTCTATATCACAATTATCCTCTTCCGCAGCTAGATCTTTAACTAGATGGCAAGAGATATAATAATAGGAGGTTAGATAAACATCCCATATAAAGTAAATAAGGTTCTTAGAAGGATTCTAATAGAAAGAGTATCTACTTATAGTATTCCCATATATATACAAAGTATAAGAGCCGCTAAACATAACATCTCTACTATTAAGAACCATAACTACATACAAAAGAAAAGACCTATAATCTATTAAATAGTATATATATAATAGAGAGATAGCTATCCCGATTTATTAGGTAATATATATACGTTTTTGTCCTTTCGAATTGACTTTAATATTATTAATATTATATTAATCCACATTACGCGTGACTAGTGCAGCAATAAGTATAAGATCGGAAATAGATTAGAAGTCAAGAAGAAAGATATTACCAAATATATTAATACCTTTACTATATATAACAGCTTTTATAAATTAAGGTCTAATACCAAAGTTCTAGGATATGATTATACCTATATCAGGGGGTAGAACATCCGATATTTCTATAAGAAACAAGATATTAGCTTATATTCAGCTTAAGTAATACTATAAGAATCTAGAATTATACCTATTAGAAAAGAAGAGACATAATAAGATATTTAGGAAGAGAAGTATAGAAGAAAAAGTATATAAAGAAAGAGAGAGTATAATATAACGATATATAAGAAGAATAGTAAACAATATAAAGGTAGTATTAGTAAGCTTTAGTAAACAAGCAGAATCACACTGCCGGAGAGAAAGATAACATAATAATAATAGTAATACTAATTGCTAAGCTATAATAGGAGGTTGAAGAGAAAGAGGGCTTATAACTAGAGAAGGGGTTAATACTTTATATAGACCCCCTATAAACAGGAAGCTCTACAAAGCTAAACAAGAGGCCTTAGGCTAATATAGGTATTTATATAGCCGGAAGGAGTAATCATAACACTATTCAGCAAATACTATATAACCTATAATCATAGCCTCTCCCTCCACATTATTTACTATATTATCATCAAAACTATCTAGAAAACAACTAGTAGGCTACTATTGAGCTTAAGGCTATTAATTTATATACTAGAAGAGTAATTTAAAAGGTTCTACTACCTTAATACCCCTAGGATACTACTATTATATAATAATCCTTAATATTACTAGTATTCCCTCACACGACATATACTATATAATAAGACTATCTACTATATAGCCGGATATATTATTATATACTATTGTATAAAATACTTTATAAGTAGCTAAAAAAACAAGCAATATGGCGCTCTCAAAAAGGCGAATCGTGAATATTTGTAATCCTCTATATATATAATCACACTATAGGTGTTTTATATACTATCGCCCTATATAAATACTTAAGATTGAGATAATCTTAATTAAGTAGGGGAGGATAAGATAAATTTACCTAATTCTCCCTATATATTTTATATATTACGATCTATTATATTTGTTTATATATAGTAATATCTATATCTATATCTGTTACTATCTATCTATAGTTATCTGATCGTATATAATCAGATATATCTATTTGCTATGTTTGTTTACCAGTATATGTATATTAACTGTCGTTTCCCCTAACTTAGCAATATATGCCCGTTCGCACCCAAAGATCTCAATAGTTAAGTTAACTATTATTAAAAGGGAAGGATAAATTGTTATAGGATTCCTAAATCCCTTTAGATATAATTTAGGTATAATTTATAGCTACTTTATAAGTAAATCTACTTTAATATACCTACTAATATATAACTACCCTAAGCCCTAATAAGCTCTAGCAATATTAAAACATATAAACAATAGCTACAATTCTTATCCTACAAGAATTAGTTCTATATATTAACTATTCTATTTGATCTCTACTATCTGATATCCTTGCCTAGTCACAGGTCTCTAGCCTAATAACTTAGTAACCGTTACATCGGAGACATTTGATACGCCACTGTATGTATCTATTGATATACTACATATTGCAGCGCACAGACAGCTTAAGCTCTAGCAATTCTGTTTAAGCTTATTTTAATTCTGTTTAAGCCTGTACCCACTGTAATAAAAATAATAATCAATTTTGTTAAACAGGTGTATCCAATTTACTTAGTGTCAAATATATATTTCCTTCGGAAGATCATCAATGATTGATTAGTTTTAAATTACTATATTACCGCTACGTACAGTTGAATAAAAAAAGATATACACAAAGCTTTAGTGGTCATCTAATAGCGAATACAATCTTAATTTATAATATTTCACACAGACCATTAAGCAAGATAACAAGTACGCTAGTTATAACCATACCATTCGGATTTCATGTATAGAATCCAGATTTATCAGCAACACAACTGTCACCTGATCGGCTAGAACAGGTTAAATTAGCGGGGTTTATGCTCGTGTCGATAATCCTTCATTATCGGTATCGTACGATATGCCGCAGCCTACCCATTACCGCCCATCCTTAGTACCATATAGGGTATGATGGTGGTGTTATGTATCCTTCATATTGACCTACACGGCTAGACCGTGTCTGCCTTCAAGTATACCCCTCTTCACCAGTTAAGTATCAAGTTCGGATTAGATTACCTATTCAGGGATAGCCGCACCTCCTGAATAGGGTTCTTGGCATTCATGTCCTGACAAGACTAAGTTCGAGTGGGTGGATTCTTGGCCCGTTCCAAGTTTCACTATCCGGCCTGTTTCCATTTTAGTGTTTCCCCTCGTTGGCTTGCGCGTTCCTGTGATCGTCTCGTTCAATAGCTTGCCACGGTACAGACTAATGCCTGACGATGCCCGCACATACCTATCGGAGATTTTGGGCGTGTCATATTTATGGCTTACGTGTCTATAAGCTGAGATCCTAGTAGGAAACGTCCACACTAGCAGACTTTAGGTGCATAACTGCCGAATGTGCTTTTATTATGCAGAAATTTGGCTCTTGAAACTTCAATTCAAGGAATGATCTACATATTCCGCTTTTTGGAAGCAATACGGAATAGTGTGAGAGGACCTAGTGGATTCAGACGTACATAGTACAATCCCGTCAAATCAAATCTTGGCCCGAGTGGTCCGACATTTTGTCAAAAGTGTATAAGTATGGTCTCCTTCTCCGCCTTTCCGGCGACTTTCGATTTCATCCCCCGGAAGATCAAGAGCGGTTAACCCTTAGACCATTTGCGCTCCCATGCTGAAGCTACTCAAATTCCTTGCCGTCACCCCGGCACTGGCAGCGGCTACTACCTTCCCTGTCATTGAAACAAAGTATGGCTCTGTTCAAGGTGCAGCATCTCCCTTCCGGCCTAACGTAACTGTCTATAAGGGTATTCCCTTTGCTGCGCCACCCACGGAAGCAAAGAGATGGACTCCGCCTACCAAGCCTTCGCCTTGGAATGGCACACTGCATGCGACGGAGTTCGGTCCCCAGTGTTCCCAGCCTTACTCTTCAGCCGGCATATTTTCCAGCGGCAAGAACTCTACCAGCGAGGATTGCCTGTACGTGAACATCTGGACTCCCACCTACGATACTACCTCTCAAAGTGAGATACAAGCTAAGAAATTGCCTGTGTACGTGTGGATCTTTGGCGGTCGATTTGAGGGCGGTTCTGGTGATGTTATTACGTATGACGGCACCGGTCTTGCTTCAAAGGATATTATCGTCGTTACAATCAACTACCGTCTTGGTGCCTTTGGTTTCCTTGCCCATCCGGAGCTCTCGGAGGAGTCTGGACACAACAGCTCTGGAAATTACGGTATCTTGGACCAACAGTTTGCTCTCCGCTGGGTCCAAGAGAACATCGGATACTTTGGTGGAAATGCAAGCCAGGTCGTCGTTGGTGGCCAGTCTGCTGGGTCCGCAAGTGCCCTCGATATGATGTGGAGTCCTCTTAGCAGCGGACTGATCAACGGTGTCATTTCGGAGAGTGGTGCTCGCGGTCCGCGTGATCCTGCTACTGGAAGCGTAGCTACCAGTTATAATACTAAGGATGAGGCTGAGAACTTCGGTGTCGAGTTCTTGAGCACTATGAATGTCTCTTCTATTGCTGAATTGCGGCAACTACCAATGGCGGATTTGATTGGCGAAGGCCAGTTAATGGAAGATGACTTCTATTATGGAACTGTCTTTGCAGACCTGTGGTCTGGACCTCCTCGCTGGCGTCCCGTGATCGATGGCTATGTGTTCCGTCACGGCTACGGAAAGTCGCTTTCCTTGAATGCCCATTCAGATGTGCCTATCCTCACCGGAAACAACAAAGACGAGAATGGTGGAAGCGTCTCAAACGTCAGCGAGTATAAAAGTTTGTTCACAGAGGTCTTCCAAAATTACTCGTCGGAGTTCTTCTCTCTCTACCCAGCCGACAATGATACCGCTGCTAGTGACATGAGCACTGAGGTCCTCCGCGATATGGCCCGGGTTGGGACTTGGGAATGGGCTGCTGATTGGGCTGCTGGTGGGGCTAAAAACGATGTTTTCGTGTACTACTTTACCAAAGCACCCGCCGAGGATGAGTCTGGCGGCGCCTACCACGGTGCTGAGCTCTGGTATACCTTCAACAACATTCCGTACTCGGACTACTCGAACGTTACATGGAATACCACCGACTATAAGATTGAACAGACTATGTCGGACTACTGGGTCAACTTTATTCGTACCGGCAATCCCAATGGGGAGGGGCTGACATACTTCCCACCTTCGACTGCTGCGAACAAGACTGCGATGTGGCTGGGTGAATGGAATGGAGCCGGTCCCATTGCGGCTTCCAAAGAGAGAGTGAGCTTCTTGCGGCGATGGATGTCTCATCTTCACGAATATTAGCTATATTGTATACTTAGCCGAAGATTATTGATTAGCTTGCAACATGTAGAGATTTTGGGGTTCATACTGTAAAAATACGTACAAACAAATAGCCCAATGGGATCCAATGGCTTGAACGTAGTGAAGACATCTAAGCTTACCTGGGCACTTCTCAGGAACGCACTACGGTGACTCCAGCGCAACTAGTTGAGTTTCTTCGCGTAGAGACCACCAAATACATTGCGCAAACTGACAATCATCAAAAATGGCTTGAAATCGCAAAGTAGAATTATGCTTTGTCATAATGTAACTTCTCTAGGGGAATCCCGATATGAAGGCCATAAATCCCTCCCTTAATTTCGTGCGCATCCTTCAGTCGGAGAAGCCTCGGCCACCCGACGATCCTTTCTCCATGTGAACATTGAGTCCGAGTTTGTACCCATATTTGTCGCCCACCGACGCAATAAAAAATGACATGTCCCTTCCCTATGGGTCTTAGGGGCCATTGAAACTACTGTAGCATAGCTCACGTTGATAATGCTATGAGCTGTCTTGCTCTAATTGTCTGGTTAGCTTTGCAATCTCCACCTATTCGATCGACAAAGGCCGGAGATGTGCGGCAATGCCGAAGCCACTGATGCATGATGCCGGTATTCTTCACCAAGTTCTCTTCCAATAATAACGACTCGGTGGATAACATCCAGCTTCAAGGTTCACGGCCTCCCGTTCCGCATTTCAATCTGGGATAATCCCAAGTCTATCATCCATCACCGGCCGCGTATATCCCCTGGATTTGAAGTCAGAACTGGATTATTAAGCCACGCAGAGCGTGTCATTCAATTTGATATTTGCACGTTCTATTATTTAATTTCCTTGCCAGCGATTCATTCGTCATTATCTCAACTGTCGTCTTTCTTTTTATCGTGAGATCCTTGGCCAGCCATGTATAGTCCCATTTCCCAAGGGGCTGCCTATTTAGGTTAGGTAATTACCTAAATAGGCTAGAATCAGAAGTCTTGGCATATAAATCAGAAATTTAGTCCCATGGCTTTGGCCCCCACGGGACTAACATTTCATTTGGTAAGGTCAATGTATGGCTATGATCTATATAGGGTAGTTTCACCCGCAAGTCATTAAACCGCCACGAATCCAGATCATTCTGCCCCTGCTCGATCTGCCCTTAGGTTGCCGGCGGTTATTACGCTTTAGGGTAGACATAAGTACCATTTTTGATCGCGACGACAATCTGAGGACTAGGAATGGTGTAGTCCTGCAGGTCGGCACCTAGTGAGGTGCTGGTGAGCAGTAGCCAGCTCACCATATTTCCAAACAGCACGCTTCCCGTGGGACTCAGATGGGTGTAGTCGATTGTCACGCGGTTATATGTTGCCGAGTCAGTGGCTCCGATTGCATCCAGATATTGGGTGCTGGCCTTATTCAGGTCAATGCAGTCAATCCTGATGGACTCCGCAACGGCGATAGTAATATTCCGCTGCGTGGCCAAGTCCTCAATCACTAAGCCCGTCGTGGAATTGAAAGTTCTTCCGGATAGCGGAGTCACGAAGATCTGGTGACCGAGGTTAGTGTTACTGTTGCCGTAAGATTTTGTCTAACTGCCTTGCATACTGGTATACCTCCGGCGGAGACGACTGCCTGGGCCATATTTTCCAGATTGATGGCGTACTCAGCTAGGGTGACACCAAAATCAGTCTTCTGGTCGTTATGGCCGAACTAAAGATGACAGACATGTCAGATGAAGCCTTAACACCTCAAACAGCCTGGCGAATTTTGTCTACTTGAATAGTAACATAGGGCTGGAAGAGCGAAGTGCTTCGGGTAACGGCGTCTATGACATTTGCCCATGCTCCCCCAGACACGAAAGAGGCGGTGGTGTCTCCATTGTATCCTAGGTCAGTGCCAATGGCCCCGTGCTCAAGTGTCTTCAAGAATCCGACGCCCCAGCCTCCACCATCAGACGACTGGGCAGCGGTAGTCGAGTCACCTGCCAAGTAAAATGCGGCCGGTTTCGTCGCAAGAGCGTGTAGTGCAGTGGTCAAGAGGGCGAGAATCCCCCTGGCCCGCCCGTTTTTGAGGTTATCAAACTTCATCGTGCAGAATGGTACAAATCCGAATGTGTCAAGCGATAGTTCCTGTTGGGTTTGCGAGTTTCTTATATCTGTTTTAGGTATTATGTTAAGGCCCGGAAACGACCGTTGCAAATTGTAACGCTGCACTGAAGAAAGATCGACAAGTCCGACGGGGACAGAAACACCGCAGAAGGGCATTCTGCATTGAATGTCTCTGCGCACACAAGGGCTATATGAACCGTTTTTCCGACCAGGATAGATTTGCGATGAGCATCGACTGTTTCAGTTGCTTTCTTGCGAACAGCATCCAGCCAGCGGAATGTTGTCTGCCGAAGGATTTGGAGAGACTGAATGCAGCTCGCACGAATTGTCTTGGATGGCGAAAGAGACAAAACTCTTTGAGACATATTAACCAGACTATTCAGGCCGTGGATTGTCTCCCAATTCTCTTCGATCCCCTCTTTCACTTCGCTAATTTGGGACAAAAGCGCTGATGCGAATTCTTCGTCGGCGACGATCGCATGCCCTAGCCTTGACACCGTTTCCTTCTTTGACGGACCAGCCTGATTGATTATCTGTAAGATGAAAAGTGCCGTCTCGATCTTTTTCCAATCAACAGCTGATGAAGACAATTCTACAAGGATGTTTTGCCACTGAATTTCAAGTCCCAGGGGCATCGTTGCCAAGGACTTGTATTCTCCCAAAGAAAAGTTTACCGGGGTCAGATTTTGTGTGGCGATGACAGTATTGGGTGAAGGGCCATGGGGCTCTTCGGCAGGCCGGAAAAGAAATCGCTGCAGCGCTGAGCTGTGCTGCGGGAGTTGATACATACATGATTTTTCCGTCGAAAGCTTTCTCTCAAAGGTGCCCACAAAACATTCCTTCCGGTCGTCATAATATCGGAAATGTAGACCATTATTGACACAGACCTCTTCCTTTGCAAGGCTAGCGATGGGTCGATCTCGACGATGAGTTCGTTGGTGGGGCTTACTCTGTGAGAGGAGACCAATCCGACGGACATGTTCCGGCACGACATAGAATCCAGAAAGCCCCGAGTAAGTTTGCGGACGGTACTGTGCTTTGGGCCTCTCTTCTGCTGCGTAATCAATGTCCAAGCAATTACTGATGAAATAGAGGGTGATATCTCTCCAAGTCCCAAATGGCTCCGGCAACCGAAGTTCGAACACGGTGGACTTGGCTTGTAGCAAATTGCTTGGAAGTGGCCATTCATGAAGAGCGATTTGGATTGATTTGGCCTTCTCTTTATGTGAATGTCGGAAGCAGCTACCACTATGACGTGGTTCTCGGATACCGTGCCGTTTGTCTACGACAACGTCGACGAATTCACATGTCCCATGATTGAATAAGTCCATGAGGGATCTGTATTGGTTTTGCTTTTGCTGTAGCTCAGCCATCTTCTGAGACCGCTCCT
Organism: Penicillium angulare; assembly: GCF_028827245.1. Taxonomy (NCBI): domain Eukaryota; kingdom Fungi; phylum Ascomycota; class Eurotiomycetes; order Eurotiales; family Aspergillaceae; genus Penicillium; species Penicillium angulare. The sequence goes on along the minus strand of NW_026623169.1, from coordinate 425,622 downwards.
CACTGGCATGGTTTTCAATGGTGGTCAGTAGTTGTTGATGCTCAGGCGAACGGTCAAAATACCGGACAGAGAAGCATGAAGAGGTACCAAAGTCGTGGAAAACTCCAGATCCCCGATAGAGCAACTCGGCTTGACGGTGCTCTAAATACTCCTCGATTGCAGCAAGTCTTTCCATTTGAGACTTCAGTGGCAACAAAAGCGATTGAAAACAGTCCATGGGTATACAGGGATCGTACTCGGCAAGGAGTGGATGACTACAAATTGCGCTTTTATCACAGGCCACCCACAGCTCGAGAAGTGTGAGTATCATCATTGAGAATGCTTCAGGGTTTTTGGAGCCTACTGAAAAGGCTGCCGTATGATAGCTGGTCATCAAGTGCGCTAACTGACTACAGGCTTGCTCTTCTGCTTGGTGGACGGTCATCCACTCTCCTAGGTTCAAAGCAACCCATTCTTCTACCGCAGCAAGATTGGAAATTGAATATTCCTTATCAGACAAGTCAAGATTAGCTGGCATCTCTGTGTCGGAATACTTGTGTAGCCTTGGCAACGGGTGGAATTGCTGCCGGGGCTCGTGCTTCTCTTTACGCTGTCCGATCTGATCAATATATTGATCGAGGCTGGCAATGTCACACGCAATATCTCGTCGGAGATTCAAATTCGACAGGGATGGCAGGTTGAGGTCGCGGTGGGATCTTTCCATGGCTTCTTTCCACCCAAGGTTTGTCATATTGCTTGTATGTCGCAGTATTTTCTGGACTGCAAGCAGCCAGGAGGGCACAGATGGAGGATTGAGTTTTATCAACCGACGAGTAATCTTGGCATTCATGATAAAAATCGTCTCGCCGGGCGTAGTGTCTGGAACTCTCTTGAGGACACCGCATAAGAAGAAGATCATAAATTCCTTGTACAGACTTGCTCCACGGACGTCTATAGAGGATCTACTCAAGATCAGCTGCAGCGCCACCCGCAGAAAAAGCCAAAATGCAGATCGCCTCCATGGTGACCGGCTGTCTCGCCACATAACTTCTTCCCTTGTATGCTTTCGGATTTGTGTTGCATCAATATCTACCGAAAGTGGTCGCAATATCGACATGAAAAATCCCGTGATCATTTTAGGATCGGTCGTGTCCCTGTCTTCGTCGTGCTTTTGGTTCGCTTTCTTGATCTTCGGTTTCATGCCAGCGACAGGTTGGTGACTCATCAGAGCAAGTGTGAATCCAATTGCGTCGAGCAATCCTGGCTTGTCGAGATCTGCCATATCCAAAGCAATTCCAGGCCCAGGAAACGCGCGAACAAGCCGACCGACAGTGGTAATCACAGATTCGTTCCTCGGTGACAGCTCGAAGGATTCCACATGAACTTTGTTGTTCCGTCGGCTCATCAGTATGGAAGTTGCCGCATCTCAATCGGACATGGACTTCGCCCCTTACACTTTGAATCAATCTTTTGACTTTGCAAATACAATATGCGACACTCTTTCGAATCCGGGGAATCAACCTGGACATCCTTCTGTATGGATTCCAATTGAATATCCATATCTTGGTGGAACGGACGTGGCAATTCAGTCATGGAATGCAAACTCCTATGCCGGAACGCAAATACATCCAATGGTCTGCCATCACCCTACACGATTAACTGATTCCTTGACGCTCAGCGCTGAAGGGGGTGCCGCACCTGCTTCAGGAGTAGCCCTTTTCCATCAGAGCATGAACAGGTTTCTGGACTATAGCAATGAATTTTGCGAGCCTTCCCAAATCTCAGGAATCCAATCTGAAGATCAGACTTTCTAGAGTTCTGCTTCAGCATCGTTTTCTCGTGACACGAAGGAGTCTACAGACAGCTTTGAGGACATGATATCTCGTAAAAGGGCCAATCTAGAACGAACTGTTCAAGAGATGCTTTCGGGATCGCGCAGATTTGAAGAAGTTCAAGCGCCTTTTCCACCCAGCATTCGGGCTCCTGATGGATTATTTCACTGTCTGCATAAAAATTGCCACGGAAAGAAGGGTTTTGAAGAATTGCATCTTTTGGAGTAATTATAAGCCTACCTGAAATCTTTGTTGCAAACACTGATTATTTTCGAAGCAAACATTTTCGGCGACACACCAGGCAAATAGTGTGCCCATTCAAAGAGTGGTGTCTCTATACCTCGGCTGATAAAACAGGAATTACTAGGCACATTCGGACGTTTCATCGTAAATGGACCCCGAAGGAATTACAAAAGCAGGTTGATTGGTCATGCGAATTGTGCGGCGGCGAGTTTCAACGGAAGGAGTATCTTGACAGACACAAAAGGGGGAAAGTATGCCTGAGGCGAACTGGGAAGAAACCGGAGCCATTTTTGGTATGTGAAGATTAATTTCAATCAAGCCAAGATTTGGTAGAGAACTTAATGTTTTTTTTGACGTCAGTGCCAATGCGTGCGCCAGTACAATCAGACATCATAATGTAAAACGCATACTGAAGAAGAGCTACCCCGTTAAGATCCGTGTAGATCAATAGATCTTCCAGGCCGGTTTTGCTGGCTGAATGAGGCAATCTATTGTGTGGTGGACAAATATAGTAACTAGAGCACCAATTTCAGCTCATCGTTCGTTCATCTCTACTCGACCGTGAAAATGACCACGTATATATTACCCTATCATCAGATAACTGAAGATCGTCGGGAAGTGACAGGAAATCTCTGGGTTTCACTCTTGTGGTTGCTCGCGGTCGCAGTTGGTGACTTCTTGCATAAAACAGAACTAATTTCGTTGACTAAAGACTTCCCTCTGAAATGCCGTAATAGAATAGCTAGAAACGTTTCCATATTAATTACTTACCGTTTTGAGCGCCCTCTAACGAGGCATTAGTGTAATAATAATAGAAAAGACCCTGAACAGTGTAACTATATAGACCATTATCAATAAGGTATTATATGTGCTCTTTAAGTTCCCCTCCTGGACAACAAACTTGCAACTACATTAGCAAAGTGCCCATCATAGAAATATTCTAGTTGGAGTAAGCCTGTAGCTCCACGTATATTTGTATAGCGAAGTGGTCGCAGAACAAATAAGGTTCATTGGGACGAAGGCAATAAGGCAACAAGGTCCAGCCATTTTTTCTCACTCCTTTGGTGTCCTAAATAGGTCTGCTTCACCCGAACTGGGATGTTGAAAGAAGGGACTGGCCGCACGCCTAGTCGGATACAGAAACCATGGAGATTCAATATGTTGCGTGACTTGACTTACATAATCTAGTAGGGGGCAAATACTTTTGTCGTGTCACTGTACATACAGCCTTCTCGGAAGGAATGGCGCTGATTCGTTGGGAAAGTCGTGCGAATGCGAACCCCGCCAACATCGTCCGCCTCATTTATCAACATCACGCATTCATTCTCCATCGTATTTAATCATATTTCTTCATCGTACTTCTTCAATAAATCATTGCCTGGTAAGATACCACCATCTAAGCACGATGCCCTTCAAGATCGATGCAACTACCCTCTCCTCCGTCGTGTTTGTTGTGGTAAGACATTGGAGATCCTGCGTGGCGAAGACTTCTGTTAACGAATTCGCCAACTAGGGAGGAGCCATATCCTTGATCCTTGGAGCGTGAGTTATTGTGTGCTCAATCACATCTCTAGCTAGAGTTTATTCGATGAGAATAATAATTAAAAGCCCTTCCACGGAATAGGCTATCGTGGGCTCGTACAACCGCACTGTTTCTTCCTTTACCAACATGGGTTCCAGCTATCGCGACACTTATATTCCCAATCACAGCACTCACACTGATAGCCACGCGATTCGTTTTCCCAGTGTCGAACAATGCGACATCTCGAAATTGTCGATGGAGCATAATATCCAGTATGCTTGATCATTTTCAGACCGTCATATCGACCGTCGTGGCCACATTAGCCCTTGCATGCCTCTTCCCCGAAAGTATTCTCTCATGTAACCTAGATCAACAATGGCAGGCTTTCTTTCAAACGAAGAATTCGCACGCTATACGCTCCATCCAAGATGAGTTCCGATGCTGTGGTCTTAGAAGTGTTCATGACAGGGCATGGCCCTTCAAAGACCGGAGTCACGGGGACAATGCGTGTGAGTTGCAACTGGGATATCGGAGGAGTTGCTTCGCTCCTTGGAGAGAGCACCAGAAGAATACGTCTTGGATGGTGTTTGCTGCTGTCCTTTTTGTTTTCGCGGCCAAGGTAGGGTCATTTCCAGGCAGAAGTATGTGGTTTGGTAGTTGATATTCTAACGCTCCGAACAGATCGCTTTTGTTCAGTTTCCTGGCCGACGAACAAGTTGGATGAGCGCACAATATGGCGGAAGGAATCCTGATCACCAACGAATTTCACACCTGGGAGCACAGGACGAAGAGAACGGTGTCCACGAAGAGAACGGTGTCCACGAGGAGGAGCGGAGGACATTCTTACCTCAGTCGAACACCCGGAATTTCAACGACTGGGAGGTATACTAAGTTCAATAAATCTTCCGCCCCGTGAAGGAGGAGACAGGTATCATTAGCGCCAACCTTGGCATGCGCTCGGACCAGGTGTGGATTTAATATCAGACAGGATCGATTTAACCCATAGGATTATCGCTCAAATAATATCAAAATCTATAATGCAGTCTGTCCTTTATTTCTAGAGTGCAGATATCTGCACTTTTGATAGACCAGGGACAGTCGTTCGGTGAGGTACGTGTCGCCCTTGGAATAGAGAATTTCATAGCGCCAATACAATGCACTTGCCCGAAGCGTTCCGTAAAGGCAGTTCCCTCACATTACTGAATTTGTATGGCGATCAACCAGCATTCGAGTGTACGTCAGTGGTGGCTGGCCAATTAGCAACAAAGCTTAATTATGCGGTCGTGGTTCACCTGGTCACTCCCTTCCTCAGCCTCGCCTTCTTCTATGGATGAGGTACGTAATAGCACGGACTTATCTGCGGTTTCAAACCCGCACCCTGTAATCCCCTTCTAACACCTCCGGCAACACTCGGCTCGGGACTGTCCACAGGGGATGGGTCGAATAGTCTATTCAGATAGCATCATGCCCTCTCGTAAACAAGGTCTGCATAGTATGCTGGGGGACAGAAGCTTACGGCTTTGGTTGCCCGTCCGAACAGGTAGCACATATTATGCGTGAGGTCTTCCGGGACGCTCGCTGGAGATAATTCGGCCGCGATATCTAAAGTCTCCAGCTGAGATAAGATATTTATATTTGTCATATCGAGCATACCGCACCTCATATTTTCCTGCATAAGCTCTTCTATCACTTTGGCACAAGTTACAAATCAGCTCTGTGGGGGACATTAAGCCCTACCTTCTTTTTCCCTTTTGCAGTACGCTTTTAAGATCCGGCGGACGATAGTTAGAAGCTAATTATGATACCTACCCTTAAGGAATATCATCAAGAAATTGCTATTTGCAATCCCCGAATTTGCATTTACATTCATAACGTATTTACGGGATCCAAAGGAACTAATTAGTTAAGTAATTTTGAACACAGTGGATTATGTAAGTCCTTGCCTTTAGACTAACTCAATTCACATACGGCGCGGAGTTTCTTTGGGCGGTTTATCAATTGTTACTTCAACATTCACTGCTGTTGTGATTATTGCTACGCTCGTCATTTATCCCCCGGTGTCGGCGGATTCTCAGCCCTTTTTAAATCAAAATTTCTCGGTCATGGTTGTTTTAAGAAATTATCGAGAAACTCAGGGGCCAGTCACTCGCTCCAATTCAACCGTGAGTTCCATCGGTCTCGGAAATGGTAAAATTAGGTCTTGTTTCAACGCGGCGACAACATCGCTCACATAATACTAGGGAGTTCGCACAAGGTAAAGCACGATCCTCATTTGCAAGGCCCAAGTCCTGTTGATGATTGTGGCTATTGGGTTGAACATTCGACCCGCGCGACCAGGCTGCTAACGCGCCACTCTGCCACCAATACGAACTCAGATCCCAATAAGCCTAGGGAGATTTTGAAGCTGAAGATCTCTTCTCATGACCCCAACTTTCAAATTTGGAAAAACTTTGTCGAGAAGGTCAAGAAATACAAAGCATAACGTGATTTTAATCTTCACTCTCCCAAAGCACTCTCCCAAAGTTGAGCCGACCAGCGTGGTTTTTAATGGCCTACATCGTAATTATTTGGCCTCGGAAGAAAGATCGATCAAGATATGTATTAAAACATCTTGATCAAAAAATAAAAATAAAGAATCGTTTCGTCGCACTGACGTTCGGGCCGTAGTCTCGCGCCCTTCTTGAGCCACCCATGGCAGAGCCTGGCTTCTGAATTTCTCTGAATGATTGCGAGAAAGGAAAGTATATATGTCATAATAGAGTGGCTTGTTATTTTGTATTGGTTTGTGAAAAGGTGTTAGTACCACTTTGGGCCTGTCACTATAGGAACTCGGTTTCGGTATGCCGAGACTGCGACGACCCCTTTCAATGAGCAAGACAGGCATCTGTAACAACTAATATAGACCTTTTGCAAATGCCAAAATAGGATGCTTTACGATCTTATCTCCAAAGTGTCTTGTTGCCATTTTAGGACCTCGGACTTTCATCAATACTGAATAGTGAGCACCACGTATTGCTGTTATTATGCATGTATCATCTAGAGAAATCTCCAAATGGAAATTAAGAAGTATATATAACCTTTTTTAATAGACCCGAAGGCCGAGCCTTTTCTTATACTCAAGAATGGTGTTTTGCAGCTTGCGTCGTTCGCAGGGACCTAAGCTGCGTATAATTGGGAAGATGATTCTATTGAGCCCCGTAGTTGAATGAACAATAAGGTATAGGGTAGCGAGGCACCCGATGCTTGTGGAGTAGGTAGCGTTTATATAATCTAGTACGAAAAGTATTATATAACTCTATCGTACAACTAAATATAAGGTCGAAGGCTATAGTTAGATTAGAAATGGATCAGCCAGTGACCACCTTAGTACTGTAGATATACTCCAGAGTCGGGCTTTCAGTTGTGCTGTTGTGAAATGTGAGAATAATATTTAATTGATATAAGCCACTCATAGAGAAGCTTAGACCGTTTACATTTGGACACTATAGTTGTAGTATTACCAATTTTGGTACAATTTATGAAGTGGAAAACAGGCTACAATTGATGTAGAGCTGTCTTTATCACGTAAGTGGTAAAGCTCTTTCACTATGAGAAATGATGTACGATGGCATACCCCGTTGTACTATATTAAGACATATTTGTTAAAGAATCGACATTTGTTCGAATTCCACAATCGTTTCAAACAAGCATCTGAGATGGTGCCATTTAAGGATCTGGAAATATTGGGTTCCTCTTTCAGGATCTTCAATTATTTTGAATCTTGGTGCGAGTGAAATTTCTCGTGGTGTATTTAGCACTCAAGATGGATGTTGAGCCCTTCTAGAATAAATAACTGCCTCTCGAAGAGCAACGATTGCATAGGCGCAGCAATGAACGTGGAGATATGAGCAAGAGTTCTGAATTGAATGTTCGCGGAAGAGTGAAGTTCACCACCGACTCGCCCATCAGATACTGGGATAGGCTGTAGTCGCTCAATATCAGATACAGGAGACGTCATTATCTGACCATGACTCGGCCTGATTGGTGACAAAGGGAACGGAGATTGGACTTGCAAGTCACAATTTTCAGTCACTTACTGCGCGACGGTGGCCAATGGAGGAGGACTCCTGAGCTCGAGCTGTGCAATATTTTGTCCGACTGCAAGCGAGAAAGACGCTTCAATTGCGGGGCCTTGTCGAGGCATATTACATTTGATCTCCCATTCGCTATTCCATGTTGGTGGAAATTCTGCTGGATGGAAGGGACTTGAGTACTTTTAGTAACAAGTTTCAGGTGAGTATCACTCATCCAAGCTTCTTTAATAAATATTTTTTGCTCTGATACTAGACATATCTAAATTATAGTAATTGTATACTACGGCCTGTCAAATCCTGATTTCTATAACTAACCCATTCTGGTGTTATGTACCCATTATTTCTTGACAATCTCGCGAAATGCTATATTAGATATCAATGTTGCCAGCGGAGCGAGCAATGTTGAACTTCCAATGATGCAGATTAATAGGATCCTTTTGATAGAGATTGATCTCGAAGAATTTGTTGTGCAATCTGCACTTGAAGTTTTTATATCTATATGGCCTATGTCAGCTGTACCCACTCTCCAAAGAGCCGCTTCTATAGGAAATACTGACGAATTGAGTTTCTGGAAATTGCCAGTAATCAAGTTCTGTTCCGTGACCTCTAGGAAGCCCTCCCCAACCGCTGGAAAAGAGCTATCCTGGGTAGATGGAATAAAATAGCGCTTGGCTTCAACCGGGCCATAGTTCACCTGCTGGACGAATTGAACAGCGAACTCTGGAAGATTTTCAGTGTCTTGAAAGAAAGAGGCGGAGTTAGCCGCAGGAGAGGTATCGGATTTCTTAGCCCAAGTGATAAATCTGTCAAATTTCCCCTCGTGTTGCAGGTGTGTCGGTCGATAGGGGGCAACTGAACAGCAAGAGAAGAAAGAAGACATGGGGATGAGAGAAGTGGGCTTCGATTATAGATTCCAACTCTGAAATGATCTTAATGATTGTCTTGACCTGGGAGGGCACTCTACGACTTTATAAGCTTGATGTTTTATTCTACTATATGCTTGTATCTATCAAAATACTACATTTTGAACATGGAGCGCACATGGTCAACGCAACAGCATGCCCCCAGTAGATGGTCATTTACTGGTTTATTAAACAAGCCGGTTTCTGATTGAGCAATCATATTCTTTCAATCGGGGGCATTCCTTTGATCGACCATTCTAGCCTCGTATATTCATACAACCAAACCTAAAAATCGATACATGAATTTCACGATCACACGCTCGCGGACTACACAGTATGTGTGGTCTAGCTTATAGAGAGGTCCGTTCGCACCAATAATATTTTAGAATTCGGGGGCATTCCCGCTTGGACCTTTGCCAACAGACAGACCCACTTTGCGTCGCCGAGGGAATTCATGCAGACAGACACAGTCCGGGATAAATACGGTAACTATTTAAATCTTTCCTCTCTCTCTCTCTCTCTCTCTCTTTTCTATGTTCCCAGGCTAAGGGCAGTTAGTCTGGCATCTCCATTCTTTTGGTCGATTTGCTGCCATTGTCTCTCAACCCACGTTCTTTTCGGTCAATTTATTGAATTCGTTCTTCGTTTCCGCGTTCTTCTCGGTTGCGTGCTTTCGGTAATTTTGCATTATTTGTCCGTGATGTTGTTCGGTTTACAGGGATCCATTTTTAAAGAATAATCCCAGGTATCTCCAATTGCATTGTTTCTGAGAATCGGGATTGAAAAGGCAAAAAAGCAGAGTTTGCCGTTTGCATAGCGCAAGCCCATCTCGGAGTTTCAACAACTAGCCTCTGATCGACGGTATAATCAACATCTACTACAACACAAACTTTACACTGAGGGTACCGTCAATTCAGCCTGGCTAGATAAAGCGGCCACTGATGGTCCACTTCCGGAATGTCATTCGACAAGCCAATTCCGGTTTACAGATCAAACATGCGATGGGGAGCAACATCATCAACAGCTTGCTGAAGAGCCGCAGGCACCGCTCGTTCATTCAGAATCTATCAACAAACAGCCTTCATTTTCTCCAAACCACACCGAGCACCTAGACTCCGATGTACATACGTCTTCTAAACCCAGTAGCCGCCGTCGTCCGCTAACTTGTCAATGCTGTGGACAACATTTTGGTGAGCGGCGACTTCTATAGTAAATTCCCCCATGTCCAAATCTTTACCATATTATCATTCAAATAATTGTTTACTGATACTATTGGCCTAGCTTGCACACTGAGAAATACGTGTGTGACGTTCCGTCATGCAACTACGCAAAAGGCAAAGGGTCCTTTGGAACCAAGGCCGAGCTCACCCGGCACAAATCATCACGACATCAAGACGAAGACTCAATTCAGCAAACAATGGTTGCTTGTCAATATAATGGGTGTAAGTTGAGGGGAAGACTTATGCGGAAAGACAAGCTTGCACGTCACCAACGGCGGAATCACAAATTAGATATGTGGACGCAGTTAGTACCCCGCTGAGTGCTTTTTCTGAGTATATAGGCATTCTTTCGTTAAGAAAATGGAAATAATTGAAGAGAGATCTCCCAGTGACGACTTCGCCTAGACTCTCAACCAGTACTAACCCTCATCCCTGTGACATGAAATGCCCTGAGTGATGAAATGCCCACCAGGTACATTCAAGCACCGTCACCTTCAGTCCACAAATTGAATATTGCCTGAGACCTGCAGAAACAATAATTATTTTGATCTCTTATGAGATAACTCTTTTCAAATAAAAATTACGAACGATTAGAGTGGCGAATTACAGGAGAACACGCACTACTTAAAACTCCCCCTGTGACTACTATGGCGCCAAGATCATCCACAAAAACGTTTGCGATACATAGGAATGAAATAACCTGGCCACCATCAAAATCCACATTTTCAACCCTCACGTGAAAGAATGCCTTTTGCCACTACTTGTCGCGGAAAGCCGCTGTTTATCTGCGGCAAGAATCCTCTTTCTCTCATCAGACAAGCGGACTTGTTTAGGAAACTACCATGCATTACGCTCGGCCTTATCCACACAGGTTTGTTACCTAATGCCTTCCCCTCCCCCCGATTCAGAACGGGAATAGACCTCACGGAAATTTTCTTAGTGTAGCTAAAGGGCGGTCTTATCTGCATAAACGACAAAGCTTGTAAAAGAGCCAGAAGACTGGACGTTGTCTCATTCCTGGCAAATATAGATATCTAAGCTTGCACCAGTTGAGGAGCTTGCACCCTACTCCTAATATTCTGCGCCCCTTGCTTGCTCCCTCAACTCACAGTGACTATTCCGATGCACTTGTATCGTTAGCCTTGCACTCCACCCTCAATCATAATCAACGCCTGATTGTACCCATAATCTCTATTTTGAATTTAAGTCGCGGCTCAATGGAACTCTCTGTACTTTGATAGGTTCGATGTTCGTCATCCTAGGCCCTGTGGTGCGTGCGGATTGGACCCTCGTGCCTTCAAAAACCAAGTTCCATGAGGGCCTGGAGAAGACGACGCGTCTTCTCCAAACGCTCCATCGCCCCAAGACTGCCAAACTCTTGGAAACGAGTTTTCTTTTCCAGTCTGCCTAGAGCTTTCCAATGGCTGGATATTACCACACGATTTGAGGCACTTGCAATTGTCGTTCTGATCGCAGTCAATATTGTAGCTTTGCGGTTCAAAACGCCCTCTTGGGCCGCGACACAGCGACGGCCGGTTCACTAGCGGTCTTCCACCTCACTCCCTTATGCACGGGAATCAACTTCGGGTTCCTAGCCGATATTCTTCACGTGCATAGGCCAGGAATGGCATGGACCCACCGCTGGATCGGTCGTATTTGCGTGCTTTATACAGTCCTTCACGGCACGCTGGTGCTATCGATCGCTAGGACCTCGAGTGTGACGAGTATACGTTATATTGGTCCAATCATTGTAAGCAACCACATCATAAGACAAGAACCTAACTTATGACGAACCAGTGTCACTGACATATGTAGGCTGGAGGCGCACTGATTTGTACTATACAGGTCACTTGTGCAGGTACCCGACGGCACCACCCACAGTTTGTCCCGAAAAGTCACTATCTTCTGACTGTAACCGCGATTAGTGGTGTTGTATAGACCTGATTCAACGACAGTTACTGTACCGCTGGTTTCTTCTGGGGGGTATTTCTCTGTGGCTGGCTTGTGGCTTAGGGGCTTGGGCGGCGACCATCATCGCGCAGAAGCCTTGGCGCAACACAAAATGCGAATTGATCACTTTCACGGCTGGTGGATTTCTCTGGTTTGAAGTGATGCTTCCCATAGATTGAACAGTCACGCCGGGTCAATACGCCCAGCTGTGGACTATGCACCGGTGTATATGCTTCTCTCCAGCTGGCCCTGTTCTATGTAACGGTCTATGACTGTAATGGTTCAAAGAGTCACCGCATAGTATGCCTGATGGCGTGACCTCGGCCAGGTCTAACGGACAATTTTTACCGAGCCATTTCGAATTATCCAACCAGTCAGTCCGTGACTGTGCTGGGGCCATACGGGCGGGCGGGCCCACGGTTTTTCGCGGTTCGGAACTGTCATTTTTGTCGTAAAGGACATCGGGTTGTTTCGCGTACTGCTCTACGTCGAGATGCTGGTGGAGGCTAGCCGGAGGTGGGAAGTGATGATTCGGAAGGTAGAGACTCTCTGGTAACGCGCCCAGGTATATAGTCAGTCGATCCCCGATTATGCAGGATCATTCGTAGCGGTGACTTACGAACATCCCAGATCCTCCCGAGTGGTTCAAAACCTGGCGACAAGAACTTCTCGAGCTTGATTGGCACAACTTCAATGTAAGTTCTCGTGCATTGTAACGAGCAGGAAGTCTGACGGGATGTAGATCTTACAATTCAGGATTTACAGCGACCGGGTTTTTTCGGTCCCTCAGGCTGCTAGATAGATAGATATTTATTGCTTAGAAGACAGCAAGGTAGCAATCATCATTGCCTAGATACAATATCCCGAAAAATTTACCGAATTGTTCGCCTTTCAGCCAGCCCCTCAGCCCCTCTCTAGCCACCCACCTAAACAAAGAATGTCCGAGATGCCTAGGGCTCAGGTGCCTTAGGCCAAACCAGGCTAGAACCTCCTTGCACTGTTAGATTGCACGCGAAGTCCCACTACAATAGAAAGGTCTGCGTTCCCAAAGAGTAGTGAATTGGACGTTCAGCATATAGAAACACTTCTCAAAAAGACAAACTGTCGGAGTTAACTGTTACGTCTTTCCCTTAGTCTTTCAGGATATGTTTCAAGAACAATGCGGTTCGTGGGAAGACATGAAACATGGTCATATCGCTGCAGCTTGGATGGCTGCAAGTAAGATTGAACGGTGTGCGAGGTACAATTTTTATGACACTTAAGAACTCACTGGGCCGTCACTCGTTTTCCTCCACGGCCTATTTCTCATATATCCACCATCCTGACAATGGCTGGATAGAATCATTTTCAGCTTCCACGGTTGGAGGACACAAATGACTCTCATTGGGATACTTTGAACCATCTGATCTGGGTCCACTTGGTGTAGCTTGGGTGCGGATTAGTCCAGCTACCATCATTGTGCTATAACTGGCTCCATTTTCGTTGACAGCAACAGGTACGGAGGCGAAACCAGATGGGATATCATCTATATCGATACGACGCGATAAAGCGTCGTCTAAGCCCACTTTAGTGTTCCGTGTCTCGAATTCCGGTGTACACTTGGGATGAATTGTTTCTGGGTACATCATGTTCCCACGTTCATTCCAGAAGCAGAAGACTGAAAGCCAACCAGTCAAAAAGGATGGACCACTGCCCATAGACTGTCTGTCGGCACATCTGCTCCAGAAATCCAGTATATTGGATGAAGAAGCTGGGCGAATCGCGCAGGTTTGTCTCCTAGCCGATGTAACTTCTCAAACTTTCTCAGGAGAATTATCCAGTCCTCCCGCTCACCCAACAGGGTAACAGACGGTATTCCACACAAAAGAAACATTTTGTATGAGAAGTACTTCTGTAAGGTGCCCATCATCAGAATTGCCGCGATTACCTTGTCAGATTCGGTGGTGGTAGTGAAGTTTGGTATAATCCAGTTTCGCAACTCCTCGTCTACCACGTTCTTTTCAATCTCTCTCGTCATATGTACGGCCAAGGAACCAAAGTTGGCGTTCGCGATCGACCCCACGCCCTGTACTTTTAATTATTTTTAACCCTCATATGCGACAAAAGAAGATCGCAGTTCCTCTGCATGTGCGTTGATAAAGAAACTGAGCTGTGTAAGTATGCAGAACCACACATCTTCAGGTCGTATGGTCAAGTGGTGATGATTACTGTACGCGCGGAACACCGCCCAGCCGAACCCATGCTGAGAGGCGGAGATATGGGACGAGTTGAAGAGACTGCTTGGAAACGAATGTTGTATCAGTTTCCGGCTGTGGCGATGATCTTCCGGACACGAGTGCTTGAATAGCTCTTCAGCAGTCAACACCTTCGGGTCTTTCTATTTAGAAGCTGAATGATCGGCCGTAGTAAGAGTGACAGGCATTGTTTCAGGGTATCTGAAACAAAGGCGGATCAAAGGGAGGGACTGAACTGCAGCGATGATCTGATGGGAGGAGAGTGAAAATACAAGGAAATCTGAAGATGATCACACACAACTTGAGTGGGAGGGATAGAGGGAGAAGTAGCTGTGCCGCACGCGTAAATATTGCGCGCCCCTACGGTGGGGGTGCGGGTCAAATATTACCAACCTTCGTGGAGCTATTCCCAACCACAATTATGCCGAATAGACCCAAAATTGAGGAATCGTGCTCTCAAAAAGCTGAACTTGTCAAAGATTGCGCGGGAATATAGTATTTTATACAACATGTTGTAAGGACTCAGCTGAAAGTTCGCAGCCACAATCCCCTCCTTTTATCATAGCGGACTGTCTGCTCCGATCACATAACCCCACAACCTCGATATCTACCGGTTCGTTACACCATATAATTCTTCTCAAGGTTAGGGGCATAGGGGCAGTGTTTTTTTAAATAATCCTATTAGGACAAAACACCTGCCAAGATGCCCCTCTTAAATATTTACTCGGGAATAGCTTCGGAAATAGAATTAATCCGTGATCCCGCATAAAGGCTGCCATATGCTCTTCACGGCCTTGTGAGGGGTATCCCCTCGGCTCGCCACAGTTTCCGTGTTTCTTCGGCTCGGTATAGTTTCCAGGCTGCCAAAGAACATCGGAACGCTAAATTCCCCGAGATTGTGGGTTGTGGATACTCGCAGAATAGACTTCCAAGTTTTTATATAGTTGTCTGCACTTCTTTTGCTGGTCAATTCGACAATGTATGATCCTGCGGGGTCAATAAAAATATGGCGAAATGTAAATTGTAAGATCTGGCCTAGCTCCTAGTAACCCCTCCATACGGCGGGGGAGAGCGGTCACCCGTAATCAATGCACTAGTAAGTGTATCAGTGCCTGATATGCCTGAATTCAGACCGGTAGAAAAGGACCTGGATTACCATAACAGCTGCCCAGCTCTTATGGTAGTAGTACTTTACAATATCCTCCCCTCTGGCCGGTTTATACCATATCCGAATCCATATCCACGTCTATAGCTGCGCCTATACCTACATCTGTACCTACACCTATCTATACCCTTTCTATATCTTTATCTGCGGGATTTATTCAATGTTATTTTATTCTAGCGAAATAGGTTTATTTTCTCTATATCTCTTTATATCCAAATCTCTAATACCTCAGGCTACATAATAAGGAATTAAGATTTTAAGAGAAGGGATGGAGGGGTAATTTATATAGTAAAAAGGCTCTAAGATATTGCGTAGGTATCTACCTGGGTTGAATAAGGCTATGTTGACATACAGTATTTTTACCGGGCGGAGCCCAGGGCGGTCGGAATTCAGGTATAAAATCAGGTGTAAACCCGTTTACCAATGTATTGATAGGCTGCAGCTCTCCCCCGCCGTACCTTCCTTGGGGTATAATCGCGCAATCGGCCGAGCAGCTTATTGAGGAAGCTCTAAAGCTGCCAAATGCAGAGAAATCAGCAGTTGAATGAAGTACAAGAAGTGGTACCTGCGTAACCTTCCAAATTTGGTAGAGTCTGAGTCGTGGGGTATATCGCCCCCGGGGCGGGAAAGTGGGAGTTGTCCATGCACCGACCGCGGACGACCCGAGAGTTACGTACAGCTCCACAGGATCTGGAGCCATAAATTAATTGTCAACATAAAAGGTGCTTTCCCCCACTAGGTTTCCTCGCCGCTGCTCAGCAATCTCAACACCATGACTGTCACCAAAGCCGAGACCGAGTTCAAGATCCCCGTCATTGACGTCTCCGGGTATCTACAAAATGATAAAGAAAGTCCAGACTCCAAAGAAGTAGTAGCAGCCATTCGATCTGCCTGCAAAGACCCCGGCTTCTTCCAAGTAACCGGTCACTCAGTACCGGCTGGTCTCCGAGACCAAACTCTCAAAAGCCTGCACGAATTCTTTGCTCTGCCCGAGGAGGTGAAGTCGCAGATCCACAGAACCGATGAAAATACAGTGGGATATGAAGTTGTCGGACAGCAGAAGGTTGAAGTCGGGGACCGAAAGGAGGGCTTCGTCTTCGGCCCTGAGCCGTTCCCTGCGCAATTCACGAAAGTTAAGAACCAGTGGCTTGAAGACAGTGCTTGTCCTGGATTCAATGCCACACTTCAACAGTATTACGATGAAGTACGTAAGCTGAGCAAGTCGATGTTCCGGTTGCTGGCGTTGAGTTTGGATTTGGAGGAGACATATTTTGACGAGTTTGTTGCGAGTCAAGAGTGTAAGTTGATTAGTCTTCACTGCTGCTCACTGTCAAAGTTCCGTATACTAACAATAAATTAAAGCTTTGACCATGTGTAAAGCTCATAGATACCCACCTACGACGAAGGAGATGTCAACCCAGACGAAAGGTATCGGCGCCCATAGTGATTTTGGTGCCTTAACTCTTTTGCTTCAAGATGAAAGTAAGCAAGTCCGTGATTCGTAATTAAAACAGCAGGACTAATCATTATCAGTTGGCGGACTGGAGGTATTATACGAACCCGAAAACAAATGGTATCCAGTTCAATATGTGCCGGATGCGTATGTTGTAAACATTGGTGATATGATGGGTATGAGATTCAGTCCACTTTGCCATTAACATCGATACTGACAAATCTCTTGCGACATAGAGCGATGGACTAACAACCGATACAAATCGACTAAACACCGCGTTATCTCGCCAGTCTCCGGCAAGTATCGATTCAGCATTGGAATCTTCAACGAAGGACTGATGCATCAGTTGATTGAATGTATCCCGACGTGCATTGACAAGGGAGAGAAGCCATTGCATAAGCCCATCCTGGCCGAAACGTATCTGCGTGAAAGCCTCGCAGCGACATATGCTGTTGGTGCCTAAGGCCCCAATAACACTTGCAACAGAGAGACAGATGGCTAAAACGCTAGATGTAGATAGGCAGGCCAGGAGTCAGTACTTAAGACCGCAACTCGGAAGAATAATTAAATCATTTTCAAGTATATCCTTCAATGGCCTTCTTCAACGCAGCTAGACTGGGGCCTAAAGACTCTGGCCGGTGTCTTAACAACCGCAATTATCAAGCAAAACGATGATATTATAGATAATATAATACCGCTCGACTCAGACTTGAACTCTGATATCCTTGGTACCCGGCATCGTGTGTCACCCTACGTGAAGGTCGTTCCATTTAGTCCCCTCCAGGCTGCTGTAAAGATGCAGCTGGTATCGGTCGTCCGTAACCTAGTGCTAATCAAAGGGGCCGATGTGAATCACTTGGGAGAAGATGAATTAAGACGGACACCACTGCAGCATGCCGTTGACCTTTGAAACATGGATATCATAAACTTCCTTTTAGAGTATAGGGCCGATGTTAGTACTCCATCTACCTACGGTGGAGGCGCGACAGCTTTGCAGATTGCGGCTATTCGAGGGTATAATGGAATTGCAAGGAGACTGCTCGATCTTGGCGCAGATGTCAACCAAGCATCCGCAAGGAAGAATGGTCGTACGGCTTTGATGGGTGCCCCAGAATATAGTCACATTGACATGCTACAGCTTTTTATAGACGAGGGAGTATTGATTGAGGGTGAATGTGAAGGTTACTATTACAAAGCTGTTGAACTTGCACAGAGCCAAGGTCACTTAGCTGTGGCTAGATTTTTGAAGTCACTCAAGGACCCGACTGAGTTTGGCAGCAATCATCCAATCTTTTGTTCATGCTATTGGGTCGTAATAAGCCATAATGGGATTGTACCTCTAGCATTCGTCATAATTTTTAATCTATCTATTCCTTTTATTCTAATAATCCATTAGCTTTATATTTTTCTCTTTATCGTTGTTTACTTAGGAATAGTCGACTATAAGCCTACTAAGTAGTATATAGTAGGAAAGCCTACTAAGTAGTATATAGTAGGAAAGCCTACTAAGTAGTATATAGTAGGAAAGCCTACTCTCTAATCCGAATCAGTCTATAGAATCGCTGAGAAAATACTCCCCTAAACCCCTATATTTTTTGATTATTATTGTCTGGAAAAAGCTTCAAACAATATACTTCACTCCTTTTTACTATTTTTCTCACTCTCTTCTTGTTCCGATATTATGGTCCTACGTAGTGGGAAGATTCATTACAGATGTTTTGCTGTACAGTTTTCTGAGCTGATTTCTGAGAAAGGCATTTCTCCGTCTTCAGTATCCATCTGCTAAAGAGGGGGAAATGCCTGCCCGGGACAACAGGGGATAATATTGGTAGGGGATACTGAGATGGAGACCAATATAGTAGTCGAAGAATTGGAAAAGGTCTAAGTTGACATAATATGTCCGATACATCTTATATACAGAAATATAACCGAATCACACTGACACCGCCATATGCGTGGGGTGGATCCCCACTGCACTATCTAGTTCTCCTCGATGTAGAAAGCGGTCATCCGAATAAAATTCCACCGCTGGTTTTTTTCCTTCCCAGAGCTGTCATCTGCTCAGAGAATATGACTAAGCTGGCTTCTATTAGGCACTAGTTGGAACCTGGGTGGCATTTTGGACTAAGATCTGGGTCATGCGCTTATGAAACTCCAGCGCAGTGATATCGTCGTACTTACCCGGCGTCGCAGGGGTTGTGAACTCTGGCAACGCACCTACCATGGTCTCACGATCTGCCTTGAAGAAAAACACGGTAGAATGGCGCTCAGGGATTATATGATCCTCGCGGCTCCGCTCTTCTGTGGTGAGATGGCGTGGTAGCCACACCTGATGCACGCCGGCAGGGATCACGTCGTTAGACAGCCGTTGGAAAGTATCGCTCACGTTGATGGCGATCTCATCGGGTCTCTCTTTCTCTATTGGAAGGAATTGCCCTGGATGATCACGATCTTCGTATTCCAGTCCTCCTCGGTTGTCCTGGAACAATAGAGTGATGATTCCGAAATCTGTGTGCGGCCACCCACGACGGGTCTCGCCTCCGTAGAGTCTTTTAAGATCGACTTCAGGATAATAGTTGTATCGTAGCTCACTAGCGGCAGGTTTGCAACGGTTCACGAGGGTTCCTGGGGAGATATGGCAGCCCGTCTCGCAGGCGGCCATCACCTGCGTACACAGATCCTGACACTGTAGGTAGAAAGTTTCCGAGAACTCTTTGAAACCAGGGCATCCTTCCTCTTCCAACCATCTATTCGGATACTCTTCATCGTCCGCGGGTCCGATATCGTAGTGTTCCTATGTCTGTCAATATCGCATACTCAAAGAGGGCGGGCGGTCAAGGACATATTTGCTTACCTTTTCATCCATGGGCTTCACAACTTTAATTGCCTTGGAAGGCCGCAAGCCCGCTGTAGTCTCGGCGCCTTTATAGCTCCATCCGCGCTGAGGGTGAGGGCCAGGGGGGTTGACAGCTTTCACTTTCTCTTCCGGGCTGAGGGCAAAGAATTTTTTGTTCTAAGTGCATCATCTATTTGTCAGTCAATAGTTCCAGACACTGAATGGCCTAGCACCGGTTTTGCCTTACCACTTCCTCGGCCTTCTCGATAACCTCCAAAGGGATACCATGGTTGATCAGCTTGACAAAGCCCGTCCGTTTAAACGAGTCGACCAGCGAGATTGCAGCAGCTTGGCGCTCACTGTCTGTGCCCGAAAGAAAATGGGCGAAGTCTACAGTCGTCACAGACATCATGATAGCGATGTAGAACTGCCTGAAAGGGTAAAGAATAAAACAAATTTCCGCGTCGCACTATCATGTCCGCCGCGGTACCTTTGAAACCTATATAAATGCTTTCTCCTCCCCAATATGCCCGGGGCAAAGCGGCTGGCTGGTGGGGGGTGGGGGAGTGTCTACGACAGTTTCCTACACTCTGGAAGGTCTGCCGCTTCGTTCTTCACTTCCCATGTTCGCGTTGGCCAAAAACCTGAAGTCATATTTAGTAAATCTTAGCATACATGACGCTGGCTAAACCAAATTGGGAGGCGAAGGCTGGAGTCACCAAGTTTTTTTTGGCTTGGCACGGGGGTATGGAGAGGGTTCGGGGGCCAAATGAGTGGAATAGGCAACTGAAACGAGTTTCAAGCAGTTGAAATTCGGATTTACTCACTCGACCGCGGGCTCGCCAGCCTTGCCTCTTACCCCACATACAATAGGGCCGGCATGGGGCCGGCCCCATGCTTAGGGGGGCCGACGGCCGAGTGGGTACAGTACATCCGAATTTCAAGTCTTTGAAATTCGTTTCAGTTGCCTATTCCACTCATTTGGCCCCCGAACCCTCTCCATTGTACAACTCCGATGTCGAGGGTCGAAGCTCTAACCTTCACGGCCCACCGAGCCCGTCTTGCAGCTCCCTTATAGGTCCCGAGCTGCACCCAAACCCTCGGGACGGGATATGACGCGCACTGGACTGGATTATGGAGGTGCATAGCAACACTCGTGGCCGCCTCAATTTCACTCGAAAAGAATACGGCCCAGACGTGATTTTCAGTGATATGACGAAGTGTCCATTGTCTAATCTGGCTTAGCTAGTAGTTAATTTTATACGTGAGGTACGATCACGTAATCTGCCAAGCAACGTAGCGAGGAAGCTGTTATTTACATGTTGATCATACAAGGTTTTACATGGACGGGGAAACTCGACACACCCCCTCGGCTTCTGAGCTGCCAGTTTGTGGCAAGAATGAAGCTATTCCGACGTGGCTTTTAGGGCAAATTACCCCGCTATGACGATGTGATGCCGTATGTCCACCAATCCACATGATTTAACGAATTTCTGATGTGCTTGAGGCGACAACAGCTTCGTGAGACCGTCTGCAGGCGTATTTTCTGTGGGAACCCATTTCACACCGAGTCTTTTTCTGATGAACCTCTTACCGAAGCCAGTGATGATGTATGTCGGCGTGACGCAGCTTTGTATCCAACCCAGGCGTCTCCCTGGTCAGCAGACGCACCGTCTGGGCGTTATCACACATGATCTCGAGGTCGCTGTCGATATGCAAACCTATACGTGAGAGCAGAGGGTGCCACCACATCCTTGATTTAGTGGCATCTGACGGGCCTAGCAACTCACCTTCGGTGGTCGAACTAGTAACGGTGCGTTGCTTGGTAGTCTTCCACTCGATTGGGGTGTTGAATAATTTTATGACGTAGCCAGCTGAGCTTTTTTCGGTCGGGTCTGTCACCGTATGATGCGTCGTTCGCAGCTTCACGGGGTTTTGCATCATCGCCAGTGGGAGAATACTCAAGAGCAAGGAAACGGGTATAATAGAGATATTTGATCACTCGATTGGCAGCGACGATATGCTCCGGGCCAGAGTTCGTGAGGAATTCGGAGAGTTGAGATACAGCGTGAGCAACATCTCCACGGGTGATGCAGGAGGGATAATTGCATGAGCCCACTTTACCTTGATACTCTTTTATCTGGCTGCTTGAGGCTTGACCCCCGTACGGCTTCATCTGTAGTATAGCTACATGGAGGAGGTTCCGGTCGGGCATGTTTGCATGTTTGGACGTTTGTTCGGTTTGACCCACTCTCGGGTACAGACCAATCCGTGATTGGTCTGAGAGTGCGCATCCGCCTACATGTATGTGGCAGAGCTTTCCTCTGTCCTTCCCCTTCTTCAACGTTGTTATTAGTTGTTTTTTGCACCCTTTCTCCATTCCGGTAGAGACATAGGCACCATATCACATCTTCCTCGTCTGGCTGATAAAATGTGATGATATCGTCAACGTAGAAGTACATAATAATGCCAAGTCGTACGAAGACGCAGGGATCATCAGGGATCGCCTTAAAGCCTAAAAGCTCCAAAATTCGAGTCGCTTCCTGCTGCCAAAGGCGTGGTGACTTCCTGAGACCGTAGAGAGCTTTTCCTAGCTGCCACACAAGGCTGGAGTCGCCAAATCCCTCTGGAGTATACGTGAAAACCTTGTCTTTTGACGGAAGTTTGCTATTTAAGAAGGCATTAACGGCATCCCACTGTCCCGATTTCAGGCGAAGGCGGCAGCGATAGCGAATATAGCTTTTGCTGTACGAGCTGCTAGTGTTGCGACCGTTTTATTTTCATGATCCATCTCCTGAAGATCTCCTCTGACACATATCCGAGCCTTGAGCTTCGTAAGGAAGCCGTTGCTGTCGAATTTGTATGTGAAAACCCATCGAAGAGGGAGGATCTGAATCCCACGATCTGCTGGTCGTTTGGAATCTCTGTAGGGGGTTGAGTTTTCCGCGCGGACAGGAATCTTCATATCAGGACCGGGGGCAAGATTTATCCAGATCAGGCGGGGTAAGGCAGATCTTAATCTTCCGATACTCAACATGTGCGAGAAGGAGATAGTGTTGAAATTGGCGTGGAGGTATGCTCTAGGGGATTATGAAATTGTAGTGGCCCTTCTTGCTGCTGGTAAAGTATCAGTCAAGCCATTGATTAGCAGCACAGTCCCATTCAAGGATGCGTCGATAGCGTGGGAACGAAGCAAGAGGGGGGAGGGAATCAAGAATTTGATTGCAGGAATCTAAGATTAAATGCTGGGAAGTACTCGGGAAAGTAGAATGGATACAAGAATAGGTATTGTGAACGTGTGGCCATACATCGCAATTAGTACTTGTAGGTAGTAGTGTATGTGTAGATCTAGTATAGTTCATGTATTATATCATGATGTCCAGTCGACGACAGCGTATGGAGAACAGAACCTCCAATTCACTCGCCTGTAGTACTACAGGGTTGGTCCACTACCTTGGTCTCCGCGACCAGCTCGGAAACTTCGCGGAGTCTCTAAGTCAATGAGTACAAATCAAATATACTAGTGCTTGATTTCTTTCAACTCAGACCACTTTACTCGTGCGCAAATCTATCTGTAGTTCCATAAATTTCAATTTATGAGCAAACCATAAATTATTTCAAATAATTGATTACCTAGCTTTGTTTGAAGCAAATTCAGTGTGAAAACAACTAACAAGGATGGGGCAATGATGGCCATTCAATTAGACGCGCGATCGTCCTCTTGATTAGAGCCGCTGTCGAATACTAATGACAGTCCGTAGATTGTCCATTGTGAGACTACCTTTACCCATAGCCAGAACAGATGCAGTCTTGATCAAGTTCTTGATCTCTCTTCCATTCAAATCGACACGCATGAGTTCCTCAAGATTGGTATCATTGATACTATGAGCTCCCTCTCCCACTCTGTCAAGGAAGTTCTTCCAAATCGTTCGGCGAACGGAGTCGTCAAGATTCGGATATCGTAGTATGAGGTCAATCCTAGATAGAAAGGCGTCATCAATTACCTTGATCCGCTTTGTTGTGAGAAACATTAAGCCTTCGTAGTATTCAAGGCGCCGTAAGAGTACTTAATAGTAGAATATTAGTGCCGGTCAAGTCAAGCAGTGAGAAATCTATGAATGAAGTACCTGATACAAGCTCGTTTCTTTGTAGGTTTTCAGAGCTCCTTTGCTCAAAAAAGACTCTGCCCCATCAATAAGAAGGAGGGCATCCCACAACCGACAACAGTCAAACGCCCTCTGTAAAGCACTGTCGACTTGATCCGCCATAATACCTAAGTCATCTGCACCTATTATGTACAATAGAACCTGGTATTTATCCGCCACTACAAAATGTTAGTTTTGGGAGTCGTTGGTTGACATATATAGGTCATTTTAGCTCACCAGCCTCCACAGTAAGAGTTTTACCAACACCCGGCTGTCCGCAGAGTAAGAAAATAATACCCCGGCCTGGAAAAGTTAATTTAACGAGAAGGCGATACCCAGTTGCCATGCGATCTAACCTTTCCGTTGTACAATGTCATCAAAGCCAGTCTTCTCTCTTCGATCGCGATCAGCCATTGCAAGGATCAGTTCCTTCTCATCGGGTGGCAGCACAAGTTTCTGGAACGGGACATCACTCCATTCTGTGGCGTGAAGGACGTCAACGTGAAGTTCGCCTGCTTTGGATTACTATCAAAATCAAAAAAATTTTATCGACGTTCAACTTGCACCATTATTTCGTTTTGAGGTCGAACCCCTTCACATAAGAAGAAGATAGTATGCACTCAGTATCGGTCAGAGTATGTAGTTGCTCATTTCTCTCTTTCATGGCCGGGATGGAATCAGATTGATGTTGCTTGTCGTTCGCACTTTTGGAGAAAGCAACCTCATCTGCTTCATCGCGCATCAGCGATGGGGCCTTGACGCGCTGGCAGTGATAAAAGGCGTAAGCGTCAATGACGACTCTCCCAGAACCCTTGATCAAGATGTCAGTCATCGTATGAGATTTAGCAAAAGCAGAAAATGGGCAGATTGTAGGACTTACAGGCTGAGGTCTCTTTGTTATCTTTGCAGCCGAGCACACGGATTTGCTTCCAATGAAATGCATACCGTGGAAACTTCTCATGGCCTCGAATTTACGACCACGGAGGAGCAGCATTTCCTGAATATCCTGGACCTTTTGCCTGTCCCCTTTCATCTTCAATGGGACCACTGGAAGTTCGGCCACTGAAAGCACATCTTGGTAATGATAGATAGTGGTGTTGGTGGATCTGAAGCCACAATAGCTCCCATTCCAATCAAACTGATGGAGCTTGATTAAAAAATAAGGTTTCTCTCTAGGCTCTTTGTAAACCTTAGTACTAACGAACCTGTATACACTCAGTTGGTCCTTGATACCCGTGACGACCGGTCTCGCCTGGAGGGAATATGTGCCACAGGTGTTCGAAAGACACCACACCACTATCCGTAATCGCATCTAGGTTTTTCTGATGTCGCTCGATGAATGGTGTGAGCTCGTGAATGAGAGAATTGCCGTCACTTCTCATCGATTCGTCTTGGTTGAGGGCGGTCTTCAACTTTTCCCAGCGATCGAGAAACTGTTGGAATGGTGGTCGAAAGACAAATGGCTCTTCACTCTTCATCCACCGAGGGTAGTTTTTGAAGACCTCTTTTAGAACTGCTTGGAGACGGGGACCGTTCACGATGATGGAGTCAGTCTTCCAAGTAGTCTCATCGGCGTCTCCTGATTTCTTCCGTCGGTGTACCACCGCAAAACATGCCGTCGCTGCCCTAGAGCGCGCTTCTTCCTCCCGTGGGTCTTCGAACTCTGACCAGATAACATGGCGACGACCGCTTGAGTAGGAGTGACTGTAGAGGCATTTAACCTCAGCACGCGTTGTCGAGGACTGTGAGACCCGATTGACAGGGGGTGCAGCAGATGATATGGATGATTTATCATCATCATCCTCATTATCAGCCGAAGAATAGTCGCCTATGCGAGCTTGCTGAGACTGCGATGACGGTTTATAGTAGGACACAGGAGAGGCGCGCCTCGACGGAGGGGAAGGGTGATCATAGCTTGAAAATTCCATGAGAAGAGTAAAACAGCTGCTTAGAAGATTGCTAGGTACCTAGGTAATGGTTCAGAGAAAGTGCTGTGCTAGCAGAGAATTGAATGAACTAGTACTACTAGTAGTAGGTACCTGAGGTAGTATATAGGAATGAGAAGGATCGTTGGGGGTAGAAGATGATTAAATATCCCTTGAACTTAAGCTTAGAAGAACATTGAAATGAAGAGTCACGAGATTTTCCAAGGCTCAGTACCTCATAAGCATTTGAATTCGAATTCACTTTCCATAACCACATGTACTAACTATACGATCAAACGGTGCATGGACCTCCTAAACGTACCCTGACGCGGCACCTACTGGATATAGCTTCTGGGCTACATTGAGATACTTATGCACGCAATCAAGTATCTGGGAACCTGCATATCTGATTTACCAATCACTACTGAAGATGAGCCTCCACAACGCATAGGTGCCCGAAAGAGCCGCATGCGCCCAAGATATTTTGACATCAGCTAGGCCCTTATTGTGCATGGTACTAGGCACCAGCTCTCGACAGAGGCTCCTACCCAGCGACGTGTATTGTATGTTAGACTCATCAACATTCGATTTAACCAGTAGATACCTACCAGCTGAACCTATTTCCACAAATTGAGATGCAGAGGCACCTTGCCGCTGTATACCAAGTCGCGTAATTAATACTTTCACAAAGGGCAAAGATCCTCAGGACACAGTTGATGGCATGGGAGGATGTATCTATACGCGGCGGTGAGGCCGGTGGTGCATTCTGCCCGCCCCTCGGTTAGATAGCCAGCCGTGTCTACAGCGCTAGCCGTACCTTACCCTACGGTATGAAACACAAGTCGCAAGGCATCCCCCACAACACTAAAAAAACCTTAAAATCTGACATAAATTCACATGAACTAGGCAGTGACGAGGTTCTGCGTATACAAACAACCTATCTCATATTTCGACTGACCATCTGCGAAAATCGGCCTCAAATTCGAACCCTGGGGAATTTAAGAGCTTGCAGTACAAGACTCAAGAGACTAGTTCATTTTCTTGTTTCCAACCATGGCTGGTCGACCCTGCCGCGATCTGTAATTCTGATAACCATAAACTCCAATACAAAGAAAAGTGATAACAAGTATATTACCTTTCGTCGCATGGTTAGATTATATATAGTAGTGTGAGAAGTCAGTGTGGGAGACCTACTAGCGATAAACTTGCCAACTCCACCTGCAGCTCCCAAAGCGCCTTGCGCAGTATTCAGGAGTGCGCCACAAACAGAAGCGATAAAGCTGAGAATGGTATGGAACGTAGAGAATACGGCATCAAATGCGGCCTTGATGATAGAAAATATGACTTCAAAGACCGAGCTGATCAGGTCTTTGAGGGAAACGATGAGTGACGTCATTTTGGTACCGCGCAGTGACCCTGTCAGGCTCTGTCGAGAATTGTCGATAATGGAAGAATGGAGGTATGTTCTAGTATTCAGTCTTTGTAGGTAGAAGTTTGTGTACACGGAAGAATAAAGACTTGGAGGAAATATGTACTCCTTTATTCCCACTTTCCCTTTCCACATATATATATCTCTCTCTGGCTACGATACTTGTTTATCAGCGGCAATGACGTGAGGTATGCTACACCGCCGTGCAAGTCTGGTTAAACTACCACCACAGCTTTAGAAACCAGATTCTTTGTTCCTGGAGCATAGATACAGAAAGCAGAAAATTCATGCCAGATGCCAGACTGAGACATCATTTCTACGTCACGTTAAAGTGCTTAATTACGATTCCTGTCGTATCCGGATAAATATTTGACTTTGTCCTTCCCGTTGCTCCGCAGTGTTAGCCCCCGTACCATTAGGAGGAATTCGATTATTCGTGAATATTCATGAACGTATGCGTGTTGAGCATCACGGGGTTCAAGGCCTTGTGGAGTGTATCATCAAGAAACATAAATAGATGAGGAATCCCACCTCCGACAAGATAGACAGAACTCAATACAATCAATCCTATCTGAATTCAAACTCCACGAATACGAATATGCCGGATATTGGCATTCATTTATTTCTTTCACCAATGAGGGGTGTGGCTTTTTGGTCTTCTGAAACTCCCAGGTGGCATTGTTTGCAAGCAATTTGGATGCCCCGGACAGAGTGATCGGTGTTGCACCAGGATTGCTTAGATCCACAAAATTGGTCTTGGGGTTCACATGGAAACCCCAATCGTTATCCTTTATATGCGATGTTAGCAGATTGTAAACTTCAGCGTATTAAGCATCTACACTACCTTTTATCACACCGCCTTCAGGTACTCCAGTAACAGGAACTAAGGAAGCGATAGACGATGTGATCACAACCTTCTTAATATTTGGCACTTTAGCTGCCTCCCTAAGCAGGGCCAAGGCTCCATTCACTACAGATGTGAATACGGCATCCGGATCTGTGCTACGGGCAAGAGGTGACGCTAGATGCAGGACAAAGTCCAATCCATCAAGCTTGCCTCTAAGGCAGCTTCATCGGTCAGATCCGGCATGGTGACGAATTCCAGCTGGCTGCGATAGCCTGGCAATACATCTTCGAGCTTCTCCGATCTCTTGCGGGCGCCAATTCAGAGACGGTATCCTGCCTTCAGAGCTTCAAGAGCAGTCGTGCTTCCAATAAAACCGGTAGCACCGGTGAGGAAGACCAGAGCCTCAGATATAGTCGGTATGGGATGATAATGGTAATTTTAAAGATTCGATTCAACAATAACAAGACCAGTTGGTTAATTCATAGTTTTGAGAGTGGAATTGTCAATTTCATCATTCTAGGGCTTTCCTTCATTTTAGATATAGTGGAGTGGCTCATGCTGATGATTAAATACTAACTGATCGGTGACAACCTGTCCGAACATAAACATTTGCATAAGCCCGCAGTTTTACCGACGCTGCTTTCGCAAATGGAATATTTGATAATTCCCGGCTCATGAGTAGTCATGCCGAGTCAAGACTTGCTATCAGCCACGTCGCGAGCACCAAGATCCTGTCTTCCCAGATAACTATGTACCTCAACATTTGAACGATCAAACGATAACAGCGTTGGTCCAAGTATACCCACGGTGACTCTTGTCTTTGTATCTCAGTCGTTAAGCGATTAGCCTCGGTCGAAATGGCGAACTCAAACATTGCTCAACCTCCGTTCCCTGTAACCACAAATCCCTGAATCGAAGAACCCTTCGCTGGAGACTTTCTTCTACGAAAATAGTGATATTTGTCATCAATTGCGTTTTCACCAACGGTGTCTGATTATTCTAGATAGTAGTTAGTATTATGTATTATAATCTCTCTGAGAGCTGACCTTTAGAAGGTCAGCGATTAGTTTTTATATTAACCGAATACTAAGTCTTATATTGTGGAGCACCTTGAAGCCTTCAAGTTCAAGCTTGTATCTTTAGTTCTTTACTTCTTCTCTCCTGCCATCAGTAGTATTGTAATCAATCTGGTCATCGTCTGCGCCCTTACAAAAGATAATATAGTGTAGGTATATAGAGAACTTGAAAGTTAGTAAGTATAAGAGATTAACAGATATATTTACTACTTGTTTACTTAGTTTAATCTACTCTGGGGTATACAATAGTCAACTGATTGGTCTGAGAGATATTAATACCTGTATTTACGGTAGCTAAGCTTCCTTCTCTCTTTCCTTTCTCAACGTTGTTAATTGTTGTTCTTTGCAGCATTCTCCACTCCCGGTAGAATTGTAGGCACACCATCACAAAATAGTCCTTTGCCAAGAAGCTAAAATTCGACAACATGCATTTTAATAGCCACGTCTGGTCTTTTAGGTAGAGCTAAGAATTCAAAAGACAACGTTTCATTTACCGTGTAATATAGGGAGACTCAATCCTCGTCTCCTGTATTGTACAAGTATCTGTTCTTCGGACTGGAGGATGTGACAACCGGCATATGGATATGCAAGGTTGCCCAACTCTGCCCAACCCCACCTTACTATAGTGTCTCGCAGATATAACTCGATTATTTCATTCTTGAAAGAATACTGCACTTAACATCGAGCCTGTTTATAAAGAGAAGCGTATACGCGGCACAAAACGCAACATGTACGAGTTGAAGGATGTTCCAGGGAAGGGAAAAGGTCTTGTTGCAACCGCAAAGATTCCACAGGGCACACGGATTCTCTGCGAAGAAGCTGTCATCCGAGTCCCTCATATTCATGACCAACGGGTCAATAAAAGTTTACAGAGATGCATCTGCCAGCTAGTCAATGCGCTAACTGAACAACAGCGACTGGCATTCCTCTCTCTACACAATAATTACCCTTACAAGAATCACGCCGAACAATACATCGGGATCATCCGCACAAACGCCTTCTCAATCGAGGACGACGGGACCGGAGGAGGAGTTTTCCTCGAAGCAAGCCGCATCAACCATGCTTGCGATAACAACTCCCAGAAGGGTTGGAACGAGAATATCAAGCGACATACTGTCCACGCACTACGAGAAATCAACGACGGTGAAGAAATTACCATTTATTATCTAGCGGTCCACAACAGTCGGCAAGCCCGACAGGAGGCGCTACGAGCAAAATTCAACTTTTCATGCTCCTGTCGTATTTGCTCGTTGCCACGCAAACAAATAAAAGAGAATGATGAGATACTGAAAGAGATTGATCATCTGGATTATCTCGTCGGCCAGTGTGGCCTTCAGGGAATTTTATCATCCCCTCTCCGAACCCTGCGCTACCTTGACCGAGAGATTCAGCTATATAATATGACGGGCCCAGATGACCCAGGCTTATCAAGGGTGTATATGGATGCTGCACAAGTTGCTATTGCGCATGGTGATTTGGCAAGAGGGCGCATCTTTGCAGAAAGAGCTGTACGAAGTTGGCGGATTTCCGGCGGTAGTGATAGCAAAAATGTGATTAAGTTTGGGACACTGCCACAGAACCCCTCACAGCTACAGCTATACGGAATGTCAATGCAATGGAAGACGGCAGTGGATGACGTTCCAAACGCATTTGAATCTACAGAGTTGGAAGACTGGTTGTGGAAGAGGGGAAAATCGCCAAGTTCGGGGGCGCAGGTAGGTCTTCACGACCGCGCGATCTTCCCTGCCTTCAGCGGTCTTCCAGATAATCGAGATGTAGATTTGAATTTTTATAGGACCTCGGACCAGCCACATCAGCATTGGTGCTTTCTAGCGGAAATTCTGAACTTCGATTTTCTCACCCGTCTACATATGGAGATAAGGGATGTCGACGGGAGGAAAATCCCTCTATTTTTCTATACTGATGGTCGAGGACGCGAGTTAGAGTTTGCGAAAATTCAAAGAGGCTATACCATAGCAATTCTCTACGCACAACAGCACGCTTTCCTGTATGACAAGCCAGGTATCCGTCATGAAGACCCGGCAAGGGTGAAGGTAAAAACCCGCACTATCATTCTACTCCCCGAAGATACTAATACACTTTACTCGACGCAGATACTTCCAACTTCGCTGGAAAGCCTCCTTGGATTGAGCGATCAAATTCGGCGTTTTGGGGCAGAGTCTGATGGACGTAAGAAATGTCACGGATGTGGAAAAAGCTCAACTTCCATGAAAAAGTGCTCTAAGTGCTCTTTCTTTTGGTATTGCGATAAGGTGCGATTAAGATATCATATTGCTTAGGTATTACTGCTAATTGAATTAGATCTGTCAAACTCGTGGCTGGAAAGAAAAGTCTCATAAGACCAGTTGCAAACTTCTCCAAGATCCCGATTTGAGGGGCATGTTCCTCCTCGACTGGAGGCAGTTTAACAAATATCTTAGCTTTCCCCTCTCTGTCAACACTATTGAATTCACAGAGAAATATGGAGATGAACAGGTTGCCGCAAAGACTAGCAAAGATGCCATCCAACCGTCTGGCAACCACACGCCATTAGATCAATAGCTGGAAAAGGAAAAGTACTAGTTGCGGCAGAAAGGAGAGCAGGGGCACACGCTTATTATAAGAAATTCTAGCTTCCAGAGTATATCGAGAGGATCTGAACATTGAACCCCTATAAATTAGCGTTGTAAATGAAATAAAACGCGTCAATGCTGACCAAAGAGCTGCTTTGTTTGACCTCAAAAACATCTAAGCTGATCATGCTCATAGCCACACACTCGGCATTGTCCGAATCAATTTTCCTTCTCTAGTAAGGTCAAACAATATATTATCTGGTGGTTTATTCCTCGACGCATTTCAAATCTATCATTTCCATTAACACAATGCCCAGAATACTTGGAATGAGAATGTTGGGGAGCTTACTATTCACGTCAGGCGGCACATTATGGCAGGGCAAGAAATAGCCACTTCTTGTCTGGCCAGTATGTCAGAATTCGCATAGTGGCAGCGTTTTCTAAAGTAGAGATTCACTTTCAAATGCAAATGCGAGCTCTGTTCACTGCTCCAGGCTCAGTCAAGAGTTTGCGACCAACATCTCAATAAGCTTCAGTTTATTGACAGCTCCACAGGAAGTTTCTTTTGATGTGATCTGAATGCAAATATAGCTCTCAATCTCTTATATATGATACTTAGTCTGTTCTATGAGGAGGGAATTTGGGATGCGAGCCTCGATAGAGGTTAAAAGGATGCATTGGATATCGCCACCCAAAATGAAGATGAATCGAGGGCCCACTTTCCCCGAAAGGTGCATACTATGCACAACGTTTGAATTGAAGGGGGTGATAGTCCGTATACAATTAAAATGAAGCAGGCTGTTAACCAAATACTTCACACAACCAACGCAAGGGATGAATGAAGATGAGTTCGAGAATTCGCTTTGGGTCGGTCTGTGGGCAGACTAGCATCCACGACAGAGTATAGAAGGTGACTTGAATAACACATCTCATAATTATTGATTCTTCCGTCCTCTTATGCTCACATTTGAAATCAGCAAACACAACAAACACAGAAGCGGGAGGCTGAAAAGCAGACAAGGGGCTCTTCTTTTTCAAATCAGACTCTGAACCACAATGAACGGCATTCAGGTCAGAACCGAATTCTAAGCCGAAATCTAAGCCGATATCTAAGCCGATATCTAAGCCGATATCTAAGCCGATACCCGGTCGCACGAATGAAACGGAAGACTAAAGGGGGCCAGCGACCCCAAGCCATTCAAGACTTTGACATACTAGTACCGTCTTCAATCTCACGCTCAGCCATGGATGTCAAGAAAATATCTGGAAGTTGTCTTTGCCAATCTATCCAATATGAAGTTATTTTCGATAACGATGCTCCGTGGCCCCCACCGGTAAGTCAGCGACGATATATCAAGAACTTGAAGGACCCTTGAAATAATAACCTCATAATAGTCGGCGACATGCCAGTGTACCATGTGTCGAAAATGGACTGCTAGTCTCTTGACACAATTCATCGTCATTGCACCGACGCAAATAGTTCCTCCTCTGTCATCGTTTCAAACATATTCTGAATATTCATCCTCTCCACGCCGTTACCGTGGCTTTTGCAGCCATTGTGGGAGTTCGTTGATATGGCGATCCGACGACAAAACGGATACATTGGATTTGTATCTCGGAACGATTGATGAAAAATGGCTTGTTGGTGAGCGAGTAGAAGGCTCAGAAACGACTACATTACATGGCATCCATGTTACGAGAAGAGGTGGTATTGGTAAGGAGCTTTGTACACCATCTCAATTTCAGTTTTATTACGAGAATGTTATTCCTGGCGTGACGGATGTGGTTCAGGGAGGACACAAATATCTTACTGAAGACTTGCCCGGCGCAGAAGAGCTTGATTAGGATAAAGACTCGGTTTCCATCTGACGCCAAGATGAGTCGTTTCTAGTCTAAACTAGGAATGATACGCTCTTGAGAACTTGAGCTAAGGTTCAATATGAGACAAAGAATTGAAAATCCGTGATAAAATGATAACGATTGATACTATCCAGAAGTTCCGTCCCTTTGAAGTGCGGGGCAATCCTTGCTTGGCTTAATAATGTGGGGTTCGGCTGCACGAGCAGGATCCATCTATCCAGCGGACAATTTCAATCCCAATTAGGCTTTACCACGAGTAAGATCCTGTATCTGACTTCAAATTGTATGTGATATGCATGAAATATCCTGAGTTGTAGTAAGAAAGAATGCGAATTCCCTGCCCACAAGCATATTTGACCGAAGAGGAATTACTACTAGTATAAGCTATCCCCAATTAAGGGTTGATTTCCTGTATTATGACGTATGCGCTTGTTGAGCTTTTTTAATAACTCATACAAACTGCGGGTTTCATACTCTTTTAGCTTAATGCTAGTACTGGAATTGAGTGCCTCCAAGTTGGCGACCACTAGTACCCACTGGCAGTGTTTAATATATAGTACCTGGTGTCAGCCAACCGCAGTAGGGCCGCGGCGTGGGCTACTACTACTAATACTAGTAAACGTAGCAACGACAGAGGCAGATTATTTGAGACTCTTAGTCAGTATTCTGAATCTTAATATGGGTTGAAATTAAAGATAATACAGCACTCATCATGGAATACATGCGGCTGTACAAATTAGGCTTTGGGGAAAATATTCGGCAATGTTCTCAAGAACTCGGCAATTGCGCTCGTGCATCTATCGACGGTTGTAACATTATCAAATTAGAGCGGGGGGGTGCAGAAGAGCTCTTGAAGATGTGCATTTCTAATATTGCAGAGATGATGACCAAGACGGACGAAATTCGGCCGAACCCTTGCCATTAAGGTTTCCACGATTATAAAGACCATCATGATGAAGTGACAATTAATCGTTGGATTTCTTGGGTCTCCAGGAAACTAGCAACCCATCATCTGAAAATGACTGTCTCCAAGCTGCAAGGCAGTAACGTCCTCCTTATTGGCGGCACATCTGGGATTGGATTTGAGGTAGCAAAAAAGGCCCTAGCAGAAGGAGCCAGCATAATTATCAGCTCTTCTTCTGAACAAAAAGTTCTCCAAGCATCTGGAAAATTGAAAAACGGAAACCCGGAAAGGTCATCTGCAGTCCGCAGCTTTGTTGCTGACCTCTCTATCCGCGAAAATCTCGAGGGGACCATTGTCAGCCTTCTCAAGTATGCTGCAGTGTCTTCGCCAATCGACCACATTGTGTTTACAGCGGGCAATGTACCTCCCATGGTTTCTCTATCCGAGGCTTCTTTCGATCATGTCGAGGCCTTTCTGACTGTTCGCTTTTTCGGTGCGATGGCAGTAGCCAAGCACATGCCTAAATACATGACTTCGCACAAGCGCTCTTCGTTTACGATGACGACTGGAACTCAAATTAAAAAGCCCTCGTCTTGGCTCCCACCTGCTATAGGTGGAGCAATCGAGGGCCTTATGAAAGGACTGGCTGTGACTTTGTCACCCATTCGGGTCAATGCTGTTTCTCCCGGTTTTATCTTGACGGAGCTTTTGGATCGACTTCCGAAGGAGATGGTTGATGGTATGGTAGAGAAGCACTCTCAGCAGTCTTTAACAAAAGATATTGGCTATCCAGAAGATACAGCTGAAGCTTATATATACCTTATGAAAGATTACTTTGCCACTGGAACGACTGTGGCTACGAATGGAGGAGCGTGGCTCTTATGAGTCTTAAGGTCTATTCACCTATTGATATAATCATGCCGTCTAAGGGCTTGGTTCACTTCAGCTGAGCTACTCAGTCTTTTTTTCTGTTTTGTAACTTGAAAGACACATTGCCAAGTACCACTTTCATTCATGTTCAATACGGGTACCCCTATAGCTCAAACTCCAGGGTTATCTTATATACAATCAAATAGTACATTCTTTAGAAGTCCGCCCAACATAATGCGCCCAACATAATGCAGCAACAATTTGAAGACTTAGGAACTTTCGCCCATGTTATGAACAAACTTTTCACCTCTGCCCCTATTTTCTTTGAGGATTTGTAGGCCTTCAAGCACCCCACTCAAGCCACCACAGTTAAACTTAGGTCTGTGTACCTTGATTTTACCATCAGCCAAGAATTGTTCAGCAAGGGTCCAAATTTTAACAGCAAACTCAATGTCTGTAGAGCTTGCGGGCCATGGAGTGTCACCAAACATGAACTCCTCTCCAATAGCACTATATGCTAGTGTGCATCGGTCATTAACATTGGCACGAGCAATCCCAACGTCAAGTAGAGCACTATACTCTCCACCCTCAGCCAAAATCGCACTATCACAGTACGCAGCACTACCTTCCGTGGAAATAGTATCCAAGACAAGGCGGAGCTGATCGCAAGTGTAAGCGCGAATCTCTTCAGCGGATTGAGGATCGTGGTAGTTAAAGACCCGATCAGCACCAAGGCTTCTGACCATATCAAAATTTTGCGGAGAACATGTGGCCAGAACAGTGTAGCCAGATAACTTGGCAAATTGGATGGCAAGCGCACCAGTAGCGGTAGAGCCGCTGTAGATAAGAAGGAAAGGGTCGGAAGGGAGACAAAGATTCAAGCTTTGATAGAGGGCTTGACCGACAGTTGTAATACCAACTCCAAGGGTAGCTGCTTGCTGAAAATTGAGGTTATCGGGGATCCGCATCTGAATATCGCCCTTGGCGACGATATATTCAGCAAAAGCGCCATCTTCTGGCTGTACGGCATTGCCACCATGGACGAAGCCACACACGCGATCACCCTTCTTAAAACTCTTCTTGACATTATTCCCCACCTCTTGAACAACACCAGTGTAGTCACAACCAACAAGCGTGCCAGGGGGTGACAAGAATTTGATATGTTTCCAGTCTGTCGGATTTAAGGCGACAGCTTCAGTTTTGACAAGAATATAATCGTCACGGAGGGCAGGAATACCACGGTCGGTCACCAAGCCTTCTTGTTTAGGAGATGTAACTATGATGGCCTTCTGAGCTGCCATTGTGAATGGTGCTAGTTAAAGGAACCGTAATGGACAATCGGAAGAGATTATTGATGGGCAGTAACGAAAATTGGGAAATAACTAATGAGTATTTAAGGCTGGAGCGGGTCAAGAACTTACCATCTTAAAAATTTGGTATGAATTCGGAAACACACACTAAAATCATGTTTTCACAATATATTAGAAATACAGTGACAACGAGACTTGGGTTTCACTGTCTCAAGTTAAAGTTCACCGAAAAAGATCGCTGTCTCTAACCGAATTTGGTTTAGTCGCCGCAAGGGTTCTTGAACACAAGTCGACAGCCAGCCACGGGATCGTACTGTTTGTTGCCTATCTGATGGTTCAGATACTGTTTTTACATGGAAGTCCGCTTAGCTTTCTAGAAAAGACTAGATGATCGGATCAGCCTTTCGTAAACTAAACTCGTCTGATTTACCCGTGGATCTACAATAACCAGTTGTTGCAGGAAAGAGTGACAAAAAGATAGGACAAACAAAGATTAAAATTAACATGGGTATTATACAGAATTAGAAGAAATTCAATTTTGAACTCGTATATTTCAGATGTCAAGCTTCTTAGAAGGTCTAAATGTGTACACAGCGCTAAACAAGCTCCCCTTCGACAAAGTCCACCACCTGTATCTTTTTCAACTTTGATTTGACAGCTTGCACTAAGGCCACATGGACAGGGTCTTTTTTGACACAATAGTCCCGGTCGTCTATCGTGGAAAAGTTGGAAATAAACGCGTGGGTAATGCCGTCCTAAATAGTCAATGAAATATCCTCAAAGTATGATTAGATTTATCCCACCTGGCATCCTTCAGTAGACATGTCCAGACCTGCTCTCATGGACAATATGTACGGCTTTCCAGTTTGAGGATGAATGCAGTCGCTTTTCAGTCCTTGGATTTTGATTGCCACCTTTGTAATTAGCTAACAGCCGTCTTAACAACTGAGAACATCAGACAAAAACACACCTCTTTGCGATCTCTTTCAACAGTCTCCGGGGTGAACACAATTAAAACAATGTGTGTCACTGCCATCATGGTGCCAGTGAAGATATCCGTGACTTTGAGACTTTTAGTTGGTTTCAGCAATTGAAACCTCGAATTCGTCTACTATACTAGTATTTATATTATTAACAGGTTGAATGTTCAACACCGACACGGTCCCGATCCATATCGTAGTATGTATTATTCAGCTTCAACATGTGAAAAAGTAAATAACGCATTTGGTCACAATTTCGCTAGCACTACTATCCTATGATTCTACTAAGTCCCCAGCATTTGGGAGTTGTGAATTATGTCACTACGGTATACATAGACCAGATAGTATGAACTAAGATTGGATATGCCGTGGTTGGAACCCACATCGTGACCAACAAATGACTACGCGCCATGCCATAACAGGTTTAGTCTCCACCCAGACCTTAGCTTTTGACCCCAATCTTCCAATTTTTCAAGTTGAATAAGAGCTTGCCACATGTATGTTGATATCATGAAAAGTCTTTCCAGAAGTAGCTTAATTCCCGCTTGCCAACATACTCAAAAAAGAACTTCCTCGAAACACTGATATGTAAGCTAATTGATTTGTCATTTATGGATGCGTTCATCGAGGTTCTGCTGCGTGTAATGGTTCAAGGTTTTACATGTAAATCCACATTATTCTTCATGGGTGGTATATACTTTTCAGATTAGAAAGATACCTTATCCTTTGAAATACATTCTCGAGTTCAGCTTCGCTACAATAATCATCATGGTTGCTCGAGTTGCATGGCTAGGCCTTGGAAACATGGGGCGGGTGAGTTCTCTATTGTGTTTCTAGTATACTGCTCGATCAATTTCCTAACAAACCAGGGCATGGCAAAAAACCTCGCCGCCAAGGCAGAACTTGACGGGCCATTGATTGTCTATAATCGCACTGTCACTCGCACAAACAAGTTTCAAGCAGAAAATTCCAATACCGTCGTCGCAGAATCCGTGCTCGAGGCTGTGTCCAGCGCTGATATCGTATTCACTTGTCTCAGTGATGATAATGCAGTTCGTGAGACCGTGAACTCAATTATTGGCTCAGGTAACTTGAAAGAAAAGCTTTTCATCGACTGTTCCATGATTCACCCCGACACTACTGCCGCTATTGCACGACAATTCCAAGACGTCGGAGCCGAGTTCGTTGCTAGTCCCGTTTTTGGAGTCCCTGCTATGGCCGATGTGGGACAAGTGATCTGCGTGCTTGCTGGGCCAAGCAAGTCTGTCGATAAAGTCAAGCCGTTCACAACTGGGGTCATTGCAAAAAGCTTTATAGACTTTAGCGATCATCCACATGCCAAGGCTTCCCAGCTAAAAATCTTTGTCAACATTTTTGTACTTCGGATGGTTGAGAGTATTGCAGAAGGACACGTCGTTGCTGAGAAATGTGGTTTGGGAACTCAAGCTTTGCATCAGTCTTTTGAAGCTATATTCTGGGGCCTTATGTCGCATACTCTAGACGTAGGCTCTCAGGTGATTACTGTACGCGTGCAGAGCCTCTTTTCCCAGTTGATTTGGCTCGCAAGGACGCCAGACACGCCATGAACCTCGCTCAGACGTCACTTACTACAATGAAGGGTGTTGAACTAGTTGAAGGGTATTTGGAGGAGGTAAATAAGCATATGGGCGAACGTGGAGATGTGGCGAGCATCTACGGTGCGGTGCGACAGGATGCGGGACTGAAGTTTGAAAACAAGGAATAAAAAGATTTGAATATTGCGTGAAGTCCCTGTGGGGACACTACTAGGACTAGTAGTCTTAATAATATTCTGAAAAATATTGTCATATATATCAAGGCATAAGGATCTTGGAGTTTTGCTTGAAGGATACTATATGTATTGCTATGTGGTTGAAGAAAACACCATTCATTATGCATTTTTTGAATTGCATAGCACTACTATTAGGTACTACTAGTAATGCCCAAAGTATCCTTTCTACCTGGATAGTTTACACTGCCCGAGCTCTTTCAAGTAAGAGAAAATTAGCAAGCGCATTAACTGTTTCAATTTCTCATCTCAGCATATCCACATCACGAGTCAGATGATCTACGGGATATTAACTTGTTCCTGATGCGCACGATCCGCCAAGGGAATTTCTTTCTACCAAACAAGTTAGTGTAACAGAGTCGTCAAATGAAATCGACCATATGGGTAATTATGGACACCCTATTGAATTTTCCGGCGATATAGACTTTTACGACCGTTGCAACCGAGGTCAAGGAAGCCTGTCGCCGACTGATCCTGGCATACAAACTGAGTGGGGCCGTTGATGCGGCTAAACACCACCGTTTTCCAAATGCGGTATAGATCTACACTATACACACAGGCTGGCGAGAGTGAGGCTTTGGAAAAGTTTTCGAGTTGAATCTTGAATTTGTCATTCTCATGGCCGGTCAAGCTATATAAGTCCACAAAGCCTTGCTATTCAGGTGATATCTTCTTCATCACTCTCCAAATTTTACTTTCCCTTCCATCATTCTCCAATATTATCCATCTTCACCATGGCTCCAGACACATTATCCCTTACGAACAAAGTGGCCATTGTCACTGGTTCTGGTCGCGAAACCGGTATTGGTGCTGGTATAGCCTTTGCACTTGCTCGGAATGGAGCCTATGTTACGATCAACCATGTGTCTGATCTCAGCGCTCCTCGCGCTGCAAAAGTAGCGGAGACCATTCGACTTCACGGTGGAAAGGCTACCGTTATACAGGCAGACATATCGACGCAGTCCGGTGCTAAGAAACTAGTAGAGCATACCCTGGCTGCATTTTCTGTCGATCATATCGATATTCTCGGTAAGATATCTCACCTTTTGCTCACGCAATACAGTCTGAGGGTACGAAGAAAAAGAAATTCAAAGCTGATATGGATTAAATAGTGAATAATGCAGCAGCGGGTACTCCGCAGAGTTTCCTCCAGTCAGACCAAGAATCTCTAGACGCTATATTTCAGTCGGTGGTGTATGGTCCCATTTTCACCATTCAAGCTGCTCTTGCCCACATGCCGCGTGGGGGAAGGATTGTGAATATCGGCTCCATCGCATCAAAGTTGGGCATGTCTGCTTCCGCAGTGTATGGGGCCGCGAAGGCTGCACAAGATGCACTCACTTATTCAATGGCTATGGAGCTTGGTCGTGGCCATGGGGTCACGATCAATACCGTTGCACCAGGCCCCGTGGATACCGATGCACTTCCCAAGGATGTCGCGGCCAAGGTTCATGGCTTCCTTGTTCCCATGACCAGAGTCGAAGAGCGAGCGGGTACACAGGAGGATATCGCGGATGCCGTACTCCTATTGGTATCGGAGAAAAGTCGCTGGATTACGGGGCAGGTGATTTCAGTGAGTGGTGGTATCACTGGGAGCCGATAGTGAATACAGTCATGCCGGTGGAGACTGAACTTGATCAATATTGAACGCTAAAACTTCGCAGATTGCTGCATCAGCGAGGCGTGCAATCCATAGAATGTTCGCAGAGTCTTTGAGCACACTGGCGCCATCATGAAAGCCGCATGCTAGCATTCGTTTGTATATCTCTTTCGTGTATCTATTAATTTGATGTTCCGGCACTTGGAATAAAGAAGCAGTGACTAGAGCCCAAATTTGAAGCCTAGGAAGCAAGTAAAAGTCTCCATCTCGTAGACTTCCCGTTGTTACGAGGGCATAGAGCTTGCTCTGAAGCAAATCCATCTCAGGTGCGGCCAGCTCATAGGCCTGCTTCAGACCTGCCAAAAGTATCAGTAGAGCGACTCTAGTCATCTCATGAACAAACAGAAAGCAACTAGGATCAGTTGATTCAAAGCGCGACATTGAAAGTAGGAGATATGTCGCAGGGCCTAGAATCTGCAGAGAGCTGAGATCGTTCTCCTGTCGCCAGAAACCCTTGTGTAGAAAGTGAAGATTGACAAATTCACATACAGTCGCAACCTCTTCAACCGCTAACACCAGATTATCAGAGTCATAAGATACTTGACCAAGCTCCTTTACCACCTGAGCAAGCAATGTGCCTTCTTGTACTCGCTCCGTAAGTGAAACTTGGAACGAGGAGTATTCCCGTAATCGAGGCGCGGTATCTTTAATCGCCGACCCTACAAGGTCGAACCAAGAGGCAAATAATTGAAGATTTTCACTGAGCCCATTGAATCCATCTCGGAGCTGAATCATTCGCTTCAGTCCGTGGATATGATAAGCCCAGCGATCGAGGGTACCAACGTATAACTACGAGAATGATTAGGCTCACATCAACAAGCGATTTTGAGGGGGTGAGCGAACATCGTGACATATGAAGCCTAGAACACATGTAATCAACCCTTCACTCGCACACTCATCTGGATCAGTCAGACGGCGGGTTACCTGGCTCACACCTTGACCATAGTAGGCTAACGCCTCACGGCTTTTCTCATACTGGAAAGTAGTCGGATGATGGAATTCATCTAAAAACATTGCCGCGTTGGCCATGCAGAGTTGGAAGGCACTATCATCGCATAAAGCCATACCGAACCATACAGTCCGAAATGGGCGATATCTGTAATCGGCCTCCGATTGCACTGAGTGTAAAATACAAGGTGAGAATGAGAACATTAGCTTGAAGGAGGGCGGCACACTTACTGAAATGCACCAATTCATGAGCTCGATCATTGAGTACCATTGGAAATGGATTTGACTTAAGTGCTGGACGAATCATATCGCCAGAATAGTTGCCTTCGTGGGCCACCCTTATGAAGGTCATCGCGGGCGGGTCTTTGGGTTTTCGACGCGACCGGCCAATGTCGCGCATGACCCGCTGCCGAATAGCGCGTTGTGTTTTATTCTCCTTGATATCATCTGGCCGATTGATTGTGACAAACAGAAACTCACTGGCCCCCATTCTTGCGCTCTCGTGGCCATCCTATCACGAAGATTGATCAAGCCAGATGGTCGTCAGATTCAGATTCTACGCTACGCCAAACTGGGATTAGCGCTTTCCCGGTTGGTCTATATCGAAGTCACTGCAACTGACGATGTTTTATAACATATAATTCTTCACTGGCATTTTTAATCCTATGAAAGGGTTCTTCGATCTGAGAATAGGCAGTGCCCATGGCTGGATATAGGGAGCCACTCGTATCAACGGGCTCTTTCAAGTCCTGCTTCTTACCACATTAATTCTTCCCCCCCTTGTTTTTTCCTTTCAATAAAGCACCTTTGAATACCCAAGAGATCCAGATATGGACAGCTATGTCGATTGTATATCGAAAAGAATTTGGGCCACAGCAACAAAACGCGAACGCGGGCGTTGACGTGTTGACGTGTTGATGGCACACTAACCCAATTCCATAAGTCACAGTGCATATCACACTATCCAACTCCAGCCCCCAGTCTGTACTAACAATAATCAAATGCGGGGTTAGAGAAAAGCGCCACACTCAATAATATACCTGAATGTGCCGAGGACCGGGCAACCTAGATCCGAGATGAGTTCCGGTGCTGGTGTCAATCGGTATCATGATAATGTGGAGGATCTATATTCCTGTACAAAATTTGAAGCAGACACGGCCGTACAATTATTTCCGTGCACCAAACTTCGACAATTGAATCGTGTACTATGTTACAAACTTTGGAAAAATGACTCTGAACGCTGCTTTGGCGATCTATACAGCTCTGTTTTACCTTTCCAGCTTCGCCGTCGGTGACTTTTGCAGCAACACGCCGACCTCCAGATCTTGCTGGGGTGGATATAATATCTCAACAGACTATTACTCAGTCACACCATATACCGGTGTTACGCGAGAGGTATTTAGCTAACTTAACTGATTAAAGTTCTTGGGCTTAATGCGTCCCAAATAGTTCTGGCTTTCGGTGCAGAATCAAACGTTGGCTCCAGATGGCTACGAACGAACGGTTCTGACTGCCAACGGTACATTACCGGGCCCCTTAATTGAGGCTGACTGGGGCGACGATTTTATAATCCATGTGACCAACAAGTTCACGAATAACGGATATCCCATTCTATATCCAAGTTTTTTACTCCATCCCATGCGGTGGCTTATTCAACAACCAGGACTACAACTCACTGGCATGGTATCCACCAACAAGGGTCAAATTCATATGATGGTACAACTATTTTTTAGTGAACATCACACCCAATTTTCAACTAAGCAAGACTATAGGTGTTCCTGGTATAACCCAATGTCCAATTCCTCCAGGTGAGACGATGACCTATAAGTTTCATGCCACCCAGTACGGCACATCATGGTACCACTCACACTGGGATCTTCAGCTCGCGGATGGTCTTTACGGTCCAATAGTCATCCATGGTCCCGCAACTTCAGATTATGATATTGAACTCGGGCCTGTATTCATAACAGACTGGTTTCATGAGACAGACTTTCAATCTGGGAAGAGAAAACAAGATACGGAGGATTCCCAGTACGCCAAAATGCAGACCCACAGAATGGCCTTATAAACGGAACAAATACCTACCCATGTGAAGGATCTGATGATTCAGCATGTATCGAAACTGGACATCGCTCAGAGACCATATTCG
This sequence comes from Penicillium angulare, assembly GCF_028827245.1. Classification (NCBI taxonomy): domain Eukaryota; kingdom Fungi; phylum Ascomycota; class Eurotiomycetes; order Eurotiales; family Aspergillaceae; genus Penicillium; species Penicillium angulare. The sequence goes on along the minus strand of NW_026623169.1, from coordinate 381,730 downwards.
AAAAAGGAAGAAGATAGCGCACCAGAATTATTGATGCTGCGGTGGATGGTTGGATGAAATTTTCGATTGATGGGCACAAAATTTTTGTCATCGCTGCAGATTTCGTGCCCATCATTCCTTACGAAACAGAAAGTGTGATTCTCACATCTGGGCAGAGGTATGATGTTATTGTTGAAGCCAATCAAGACGATGGAAATTACTGGATGCGAGCGATCTACCAGACAGCTTGCAATGAGCTCTACATGGAGAATAATGACATCAAAGGGATCATTCGGTATAAAGATTCACCAGACACACTTGACCCGACCACATCGCAATCACGGATTCTTGCGGTGATGAGCCCTATGCTAACTTGATTCCTTACGTGCATAAGACTGTGGGGCGGACTAATGAGAAGCACAACCTTGACGTAGGTTGGTTTTATGAAACTGATCTTTTGTATCATTGGGCACTTAATACGAAAGCCTTGACTATCGACTGGGGAAAGCCTACGAATCTCTTAATTTATCACAATCAGTCGGTATTTCCAACTGACTACAATATTCATGAGATTCCAAGTGATGCAGACGTGTGTCGCCTCTTCAAATCCCATCTGCCATATTTTGACTGGATCTGATTTATTCTATTAGTGGACATATTGGGTAATTCAGGATCTTGGACTTGTCGATGCATACCACCCCTTCCATCTGCATGGACATGACTTTTACATCCTTGCACAGGTGATTGGGCTATACAGTTCCATAATACCTCTAAATCGCAACAATCCCCCTCGACGAGATACTGCTACTATGCCAGGTAATGGTTACCTTGTCATTGCTTTTGAAAATGACAATCCAGGGTAAGTCTCCTATATAAATTTCTTTATTTCTATCTAATTCTGAGTATGTTGATATTTAGTTCCTGGTTGATGCACTGCCATATCGCATGGCATTCCAGCCAAAGTCTCGCTCTTCAGTTTATAGAAAGATCAAAAGAGATCCCTAAATTGGTCGAGCCTGTTGCGCTGGGCTTTCAAAAAATGTGTCAAACTTGGGACTCCTATTATAATCGCTCACAATATCAGCAGGACGACTCCGGGATTTGAAACATGCATCCAACATGGAAATTTTAGCGCGATCAATCATGTTAGTATTCCCTGTGTGCGAAGAAAGGGGAATAATATACTAGGTGTAGTATCTCCATGTCAGTGCAAAATCAATTGTCTTTTACAGCATTATCGAAGTCTTTAATCGGGTCGCAATATCTAGTTAGCTAGCTAGCGAAATTGGATTCAAGTGTTCACTCACTTGAGTAATGTGCACACTTTAGGTCTATACGAGGGAATCCTTGTAATTGTTGTTCGGAGGAATGACCCAATCTATTTGTACTCAAAAGAAATAAAAAGAAAATAAAGACAAAGAAAACAGACCACAATCAAAGCAGCACATTCGTTCTTCTCCCACAATTTACCAGTTACTTCGTTCTTCTTGTGCAGGAAGCATCTCGGCCTTCGCAGATTCGCGTATCTCCGACCGAGATCCAGGAGGCATTATCTAACGATGATTTGCTCCACATTCTCCACAACCGTGCAGCGGTTCGGCCTCCGATAAGAGCGAAGCCGAGTTCGATCGCAGTAAACATCCCTGTCTGTCTTGAGAGATGGCGTCCATTCAAGGTGACTAACGCGCTGGTAACCCAAATTGGCTTAATTAAGGGTGTCAATCAGCCTTCTCTCCTATCGACACAGTTCCAGCTGCCCAGGGATCAGCCATCCATGCTGCATCCACACTTGAAAGCATGATACGCCATGGAACGAGGTCTCGAGCGAGGTAATTTGGTTCAGTTAGTTATGGCGACTAGCCTCTCCCTTCATAAGCCACCATTTCCCTAGGATTTCAAACTTCCTACATATTCGAAAGTCGCTCGGCCTTCATTTCAATATAAAATGACGTCCCAGTCAACACCGAACAAGCAGAACCTTGTGGTCCTGGGTGGTTCCTACGCAGGAGTATCTACTGCGCACTACCTCCTCAAACATGTTGTTCCTCAACTTCCCAATAAAGACAGCTACCAGGTGCTTCTTATCAGCAATTCGTCGCAGGCCATATGTCGCCCGGCTTGTCCTCGTGCATTGATTTCAGACGATATGTTCCCCCAGGATAAGCTGTTTATCAGCGTGCCACAGCAATTTCAGCAGTACCCCAAAGGGGATTTTCAATTCATTCAAGGGAATGTAACCGAACTTCTTCACGGAGATCGTCGTGTCACTGTGGCCATCAAAGACGGTGAGACCGAAGAGATCGAATACCATGCAGTTGTCATCGCCACCGGTGCATCCACCAAATCCCCACTTATGGGAATCAATCAGGACTCTGAGTCCTTGCGCGCTAGTTGGAATGCTTTTCGCGCTGCACTCCCAAACGCCAAACATATTGTGATCGCAGGCGGAGGTCCGACCGGGGTAGAAACCGCTGGCGAATTAGGCGAATATCTCAACGGTCGCGCTGGCTGGTTCGGCCAAAAACTCGAAACTCCCAAGGTTCCCATTACTTTGGTGACAGCAGACTTCAAAATTCTTCCAGGGTTGCGTCCTGTGATTTCGACTAAGGCGGAGAGTTTCTTGGGCAAAGTCGGCGTCACTGTGATCAAAAATTCACGCGTCGAAAATGTCTCTCCGCCTGATGCTGGGACTGACACGGCCCTAACAGCCAAGACGACAGTGGTATTGGAAGACGGCAAACAACTTGAATCTGACCTTTATATCCCCGCTATGGGAACGTTAGCGAATACCAGCTTCTTGGACAAGTCCCTGTTGACAGCCAATGGACGCGTAAATACAAACTCGGAAACCTTGCGTGTCATCGATGCAGGGGAGCGTGTCTATGCCATTGGCGATGTGGGATCGCATGCACGACCAGCAGTGCACAATATCTTGAATACCGTTCCCATTCTGTGTGCGAATATCAAACGCGATCTGTCTATTGCTGCTCAGATTGACCCTGCTTCCCTTGGAGAGGACCGCTTGTTCAAAGAAGATACTCGCGAAACCCAGTTGGTACCAATTGGAAAAAGCAAGGGCGTGGGCGCTTTCATGGGCTTTCAAATGCCCAGCTTCATTGTCTGGGCAATTAAAGGGCGAGACTATTGGCTATGGACCACCGGGGGTCTCTGGAGTGGTAATCACTGGAGCAAGGCATCGTGAAATTTCCTTCTTTTCTGTATATAGTCAAGTTCATTTGTCTCAAACACCTCTTTCATTTACAGTTTTGCTTTTCCCACCAATTCCTGCTTGACCTTTTCTTTCAATACCTTTCTCAAAATCTTCCCTGCGGCGCTCTTGGGAATATGGTCTAAGAACTGAATGCCCCCTCTCAGTCTCTTGTAATGCACGACTTTTAAGTCCATCCAACGAACAATCTCATTGGCGAGATCAGGAGATTCTTGAATTCCACCTGCTAAGACCACAAATGCTCTAGGAACCTCCGTGTGTCCCATGTCAACACCAATCACCGCCACATCATCGATATTAGGGTGGGCAATCAACAAACCCTCTAGCTCTATAAACCCTTGTCAGAACATTATCAGAATTTGGAAAGAATGTCGGAAGACTTACCTGCCGGGGCAACTTGATATCCATTGAATTTGATCAATTCTTTAACTCGGTCCGTGATGTAGAAATTGTGGTTTTGGTCTTGAAATCCCACATCGCCGGTTCTGAAATAACCATCCGCGGTAACACTTTCTTCGGTCGCTTGGCGATTCTTCCAATAACCCTTGAATATACTAGGTCCTTTAAGATAGAGCTCCCCAGATTCACCATTCGCGACCTCTTCGCCCTTCGGAGACATGTACTTTGCGGTCAGGTTTGGCATCATTTTTCCAACGCTACCCACGCTGTCATACCATTCACCCCAGGGCTGAGTATGCGTTATAGGACTGGTCTCGCTTAGTCCATAAGCTTGATTAATTTTTATTCCCAGTCGTTTATTAACGGTGTCAACCAAGGATTGCGTGAGGGGTGCAGCCCCTGAAGTAGCCATTCGTAGAGATGTCAGGTCATATTCTTTGCCAAGGGGACTGGTCGCAAGTTTCACGAGAACAGGAGGCGCAAGGTAAGTGAAAGTTATTCGCTCTTGCTCTATTGTTCGCAAGAAGAGCTCGAGTTCAAAATGTGGAATAACAACTAATTCGATCCCTCGGTGCAATGGCTGGTGGACCAGGCAAGTTAACCCTAAATTGTCACTTTAGACTCAGTCTATTTATCAAGGGAGTGTGGGACTTTTCAATACCGTAAATGTGATAGAACGGCAATATCCCCAGCAGCTTGTCATCTCTCCAGGAGTAACTTGTACCCACAGAGGACGCAACCATCAAGACATTGGCAACAATATTGTGATGGCTCAGCATGACTCCCTTGGGTAAACCAGTCGTCCCGGATGAATAAACCAGAAACGCAAGATCTGTCAAGGGATTCACACGTACGCGATTTATTTTTGGGAACACTGATGGCGCAGTTAATTGGTCAAAATGTTGAAATTGACCGTCCGAGTCCCTCTCATCGCCGAGTATAATAATCCGATCAAATGAAAGACCAATTTTCTTCGCAGCACCGGTGACAGCGGGAAGACATGCCTTGGATGTTGCAATAGCACTAGTTCCGTTGTCTTGTAATTGGAAACCAAGTTCGTCAACTGAGTAGCTGGGGTTCGCTGGCGAAACAACTCCACCCGCGAAGAGAGTCCCGTATATGATTGCGGGCATATCAATATTGTTAGGTGAAACTATTGTCATAACATCGCCCTTTCTCCAGCTCCATGACGTTATCAGGCCGGATCCAAAGGAGATAGCTGCGTCCCGAACACCGGCATAGGTATACGATCGTCTTGTAATAGCATCGCGATATATCACTGCAGAATTTAGAACTCGGCTTCCAAGATTCCAACTTGAACTTTGCCATTGAAATCACAATTCATCATACCTTTATCATGAGGAAATCTCTCCTCCTTGTCGGTTTCAAACATCAAACCCCAGAGATCTACCTGGGGAATGTTAATTGCGGGGTAAAATGAGGAGGCCGGCATTTTAACAGCCTAATACTGCCGATATAGCTCTTTTCCCTATTCAAATAAGATTTTAGATTTCCAGCATCAATAGCTGATGCCAATGTATGATATCGTATGTGGAATGTTGAATGCACTTTTAAATTCATCTTGATTGAATATCAAGTTCGTCCGCGTAGCTCGGCTTCCCCGTTTTCGGCCGCGTTGCCACTAGCACCTTCGGAAGCTTGGACTTAACTTTGATGAGACCCACTGCCATTAACTTGAATGTACCGACGACTCTTCAGAGCTACAAATACTTGTGTTCATGGAGAACTCGGCACCTCGGCTATTCCCTCGTTAGACTTCTACTGGCCCTCCCCCTACATACCCGGCACTTTTTTTAACCACATATGTACTTACTTGCTTCCTGCCAAGCTGATCTTCTTCCTTGTTTCCCCTCAATCATGTCCCGAAATTTCTGGGCTCTCGAATGGATGATCTCTATCTTTAAATACTTTATTTGGTCTAAATTTCTAATCATCCAACCTCTTCATTGAATCTCCAAGATTCGATGTACCAGTGTCTTATTAGATAGTCATGTCATATCGTGTAATGTCATTGGGTTTACATCTGTGGAGAGTATAAGCTGTGGTGCTTTAAAGTAGCAATATACTTGACTCGTTGAATAATATTTACGGCTCGCTTTCTGGTATTGAAAATCAAACTAATTGTATGTCAATTTGTTGGGAATTCAACCAGAGAGCGCAAAGTTTCAATTCATCAAGTATCCAGCCACTTATAGATATATGTAGTCTCGCTCCACGTTATCGCATTTGCACTTCCCATATTCTCTCTCCTCCGAGTGTCTGGCTTCGGCCTGCGAAGCCTTAAGCATCGTTCACAGCGGTCGCAGAACCTGATTAATCAAACAATTGCGACTTGGGGAACTTGTACCTGCAGCAACAGCTCGCTCATATCCACATCCCAGGCCCACTGCGCAGCCCCCATAGCACCTACGGCTCCAATGAGAACAGTAAGTAGAAAAATGCTATTGTTGCTCAAAAGACCAAGTCCATGTCCCAGGCGCTTGTTGGTTGAAGCACCCTTGGCATTTCCGTGTGTCGCTGCATTCTTCTGGAAGGCTGCAATCTGGCCACGCTCGCCTTCAACGACCTTGCCAGTCTTCTCATCGATAATAGTGGGTTGTAGTATTCCACCAAGGAAGCTGTTGATGATACTTCCAAACCCACCCCAGATAGTCAATGCAACGACCAACAAGACCCTGTCGAAGATGGCGGAATGATCGGGGTGAAATGGGGCCACTAGCCCAAACGCCAGGGCGATGGTGAACGATCCAGCAAAGCCAGCAACGGTACCGACCAGGGACACGCCACCATTTGTCCCCGGTGGACATTCTCGCAAGTTCCACGAAGTAATTAAGCGAGGGTTGGATTTGGAGAGAATGCCCAGCTCTCCAGACCAATCGTCAGCTGCGCCAGCGCAGTAGTGTCTAAGAATTAATTAGTTAGGTTCAAGAAAGTGAGGATTGTATAACAAAAGGGTGTTCAGAAAAAGCAAATATCAACGTACGATACTAGTCCGATAAGTAGGATATCAGCGGCATTCTGACCAAAAGTAAAATACTGAGCATCTGGGTTAATATACACCGCTACTGCATGAGCGGCACACAGGATAGTGCCAATCACTCCACTGGATAAAACCTGAAGAGCATCATGTTTAGCACTTCCCGGCTTTGATGGGGGCGCAGAAATGGTCAAGCGCGCCTTAATATCGCGTTTCACCTTTGGTTGTTGAAAAAGAATAAATCAGCTTATTATATCAACAACTACTATGTATTACCAGACGTACCTTCTTTACCCTGGCCGATCCAATGTGGAAAATCACCAGAATAATCAAGGGTGTATACCATGGGTGTACAACATATACGAGACTTGACAAGGCCAAAACAAGGGCCCCGAGAGAAGTAACAGTCTTTGTTGTATAGCTGCGATAGACCGAAAACGCGAGCAGAAGCCCACCGACATAAGAACCCATATTGCTGTTTATTTTGTGGAGGTTGAATGCTGATAAATCGTGGGAAAGGGTCTATGGTAAAGATGTTGTTCGAATATGGCCACCTGGGCACAATTTTAAAGCTACAATGCGAGTGAAATAGTTGAGAAAGAATGAGAGAATGAGCGGGTATTTAGCCCAGCCGGATGGGCTTACGTCCCTAATAAAATATACTGATTCAAGCCAAAAATGGTACCATGTAGATACGTAAAAGGCAATAGGTTCCAGACTATCTATAGATTGACAGCTCAAGGTCGGGTGGGGCCATGGGTAAGAGATGGATGGGGTCGCCCCCAACCCCGGTTGTTGGCTGTTACTATGACCGCATACGTGAATTATCGGATTGCTATTGGAAGTCTATGATTTCAAACTAGTCGACCATGAATAAAATGGTATGCTCAATGTACTCTGTTGGCGTTCAAGATCTCAAATGTTTCTTGACAAGGAGACTCCAAATCCTTTCAAGAACACAAATAGCGCGTTTTGCCACATGAGGCTATGAATTTGTGCGATGAATTTGCGTGTACGACATCCCACGATCTACGTAATTGTACAAATTTTCAATTCATGATTACCACTTTAGGGAATATTGGCAACATGCCTGCAGGGGTGTGGCCAAGGCTGGGCGAGACTCGGCGAAGCTCTACGACACATAGCATTGGTTGTGACCCACACCATTATTCACTGTGAACTTGGCGGGATGCCTTGCATTAAGGATCTTCATCAATTCCTGCAACATCTTCCTCGTATCTCGTGCGGAGTACGGAGTACTAGATTTCCCCGATCATCCGCACAAGGCTCGTGAGTCGCTCCATGGAGTACAATGCGTTATTTGACACCTTTTCACCTATCCATATTTCTATGTTTCTTGGATTTATCGTTCTTACATGCAAGACATAAGATCCAACGCTAGCCTAATAAGACTGTCATCCGCCAAGTCACGGAAATTTGGATAATACGAGCCTCCGACCACGAGCTGTCCTTGGCTTGTCTCATCATGTCATTCGGCCCCAAAATATTATGTGCCGTCGGGGCGGAATAGATCAATTAAGCCAAAGACCCCACTGATCTCCTTGGCCCCAGCTCCGGCGATTGCCTCCCGGAGTTATTATCTGTATCATGATAGAATTTAGCTCCATCATACATGTACCTCGTTTGCGATTCGTGTGACCTGATAGGCTGTGCCCCAATAGCTACTTAAAACTATTGTCAACTTGAAGAAGATGTACAATATGTGCTGCTACATATGTTTACCTAGAGTGGACCCTTGGTAAATAATAGTATGAATCAAGTAAAAATGTGATGTATGATGTATACTATCTAACTTCAAGTTGATGGTCACAGTGCAAATGCACGTGTACATGATTTTGCCATGTCATTAATTGGCACAACCGACATTTGAGCGACATCGAAAAAAACGTTCAAGGTCCAGCCAAGTGTTAAGAAAACAAAATCTAGCCAGAACATCTTAGGAAGCACTTGAAGCCAGTGCAGGAATTTAAATCATAATGCCGAATCCGAAACCCAGCAACGGGAGCCAGCTTGTGACCAGATTCATAGCCGCAACTCCCTCAGATGGACTCGAACCCTTGTTCGCCTCATTCAATGTCTTGGTTGGTTGGCTCGTGGGAGTTTCAAAGGCGAGGTCGTCTGTGGGGGTCGCAACAACCTTATCAGGCCCTGGGGTCGTCCATGTAGCCGCAACTGAGGTTTGTCCTTTGTCGTACGCATTGGCAGTAGCACAGTCTTGTTCACTAACCAACTCAGCGGAGAACCGGGCGGGATCATCTGGACAATCTACATAACAACTTTTGAATGTTAGGAGAATGTTCATGACGGAGATTGATGGAACTGATAAATGAAGTTTCTTCACTTACTTTGCAATATTGGCACTCCCAGAGCACTTGCAATCCCAGTCATCTTCAGTACATTTCGCAAGAGAATGGCCCATTGTAGCCACGCATTGGTCAACAAGGCTAATTTATTTCAGGTTAGAACGGTATGGCTACTCAAATTTCAAAGGTCGTACCTTTGGGAGGCGCAGGAGCCGCCGCCACTTGTCGGCGCTGGGCTCGGGGCTGCTTGAACTGGGGCATATTGGGCTCCAACAGGGATCGCCGAAGCGGCAAGCCATAGCGAGGGATTTCTGAATATACTGAGCATTGGAGATATAATGGCCACCGATGTGTAAAGTGCTGTCACCCATCGCAGAAGAAACGGCTGATATTATAACCTCAATCCCAAAATCTACTAAGTCGACAGTTACATTTCGTTGAAAGCCCCTATCTAAGCCATTGTTCCCCATTTCCGGTCAATAGATGATGAATTGGAGCTCCTTGAGCAAGGAACGAGACGTTAAAAAGCCACCTGGAGCCCTCAAACCAAAGGAACACAAAATCGCTACCATGGATATGCGGGACTTCGGGGACTTAGGTTCCGGTTGGTACCTGTCAGATTAGCCTAAAACCACTCTATGTTCCTTTGTACTCTAATCTTCTACGTATCCAAGCACTCTTTCAGGTATAAAAGGTCAATAAAAATGCGATTATTAGTAGCATCGCTCAGCAGTTTCAATCCACGGGCCCAGCGTTGAAGGAGAACATATAAACTTAACTCATCAATGTAATATTCGATTTCATGCGACGACTCTGCGCAGAATCTGGACTTGGACGATCAAAATTCCCTCGGTCCATGAGGATGGCGAGAGGATAAAAGTGGGTCTTGAGGTCGCATTCCAACGCGCGCTGGGGGTTACATTTCTGATTTAACAGGCTGCTTTCGGCGCTCACAAATACAATCTGTGAGCCGCATCAAGAATGTGAGATCTTTTATTTTTCGTATCGTGCATGGCCTTTATCTCATGATTGGGTAAGTGGAGGTATGGCACGTTCTCTGGTACTTGGAATGGCGAGTCTAGACTCCAGCAGTTTATCCTTGCCAGTCCCTTGTCTTTCCTATTTTGAAATTGTCAGTAATATCATTACAATGGTCCTTTATTGCGCATAATGTACATTGAGCTAACAGAACAATGGAAAGTATTATCATTTGTGGCTTGTTGCGTGACATGGTTGTGCAGGTAAATACTGTATACAGAAGTATATATCGTGCTTTTCAAGATGATTTTTCTCAGCTTGGTGAACTTGAATACCTACACATACTATTGCTGGCCAGATTTGTAGTGACGGTGCCCCAGTAACATGAAAATCAGAAAATTTAGCATTCAACTATCTTGCACTCGCGGATATCAGTAGAAAGTACGGTCGGTTTCTTTCATCTGCCCATTCTGGGTGTGTCGCAACATCTTCCTTGGATGGAACCCATTCCTTCAATCCTTTAAGCATGAATCCGTTATTTATCAACTCGCAAATGTAGGTCTCCACGGTGCGATGATACTTCCTCACGCCATTAACGCCCAGCCAGTTAGAAATCCGCCATCCCTCCTCACTGTAAGAGTTCAACGGCCATACATTCACTTCTTGGCCATCATCCACTGTGGTGAGCCAATCCGGGCTAGGGCGAATGGGCGCAGAGAAAACGGGGTGTTCCACCGAGAAGACCAATGTTCCACCCGGTTTCAAAGAGCGATGGATCTCTTGATAAACCTTTCCTATGTCCTCCACGTAGTGGAATGTGAGAGAACTATAAACAAGGTCGTATGGCGCGACTTCTGGTGCATCGGCAAGGTGAATGGTTTGGATATCTCCAACTTCATATTGTATTTCCATGCAGGCTGACCCATCATATTCAGCTCGGTCGCTAGACAGTGGCGTCTGGCTCTCAAACGTCCTCGCGTGAGAAATCATCTTGTCGGAGATGTCGATGCCTTTCACATATGCGGCTCCTTCATCTCTAGCCCACCGCGCAAACCAGCCATAGCCGCATCCCAAATCCAGAACACGAAGGTCGTTCAGGCCGCAACGCTGCGTTGCGTGATCAGGGCCTTTAATTTCGGAATAAATCATGTTGCGTAGAGTTGGCCATTCAGGTGCGCCCGCCAGGCCATTCTGTGATCGCGGCAACTGGCGGTATGCTGCGAAAAAATTCTGATCCTCGTATATATTCTGGGCTTGGAGTGACATCTTCAAGGGATCTAGCCAATGCCTCTAGACATTAATGTAGAACGTGTGGTACTTAGGAAGAAAGAAGATCCATGCGCTCGGTTTTGAGAGGATTCGGCCGGAAGGTGCCGACAACGAAATTTCCTGTCTGGGACCCCGATTTGAGACATGAGACATATCATGCAGTAAGGGATTAAAGTATTAGAAATGGACCTAGATCAATATCGAACAGGGATTACCACTGGCTCAGCATCGAGGATGGAGCCCGGATCCATAATTCATGCCGTTTACCTTTCTACACCGGGGCACGTATATCCTCCGTCGCCATGTTTACCGTTCCCAGTATGTACGTCGCAGTGGGCCAGCACCGGCTCCCCAACTTTGGCGGCCCGGGATGATTTCGCGTGAGATCCCAGCTCGGAATTTTGATCTCTCGTCAAAAACCTCTTGTTACTGAATCAAACAGGGCTCCTAGTGCGACTGCTAAGTATAGATGTTCTTCGAGAAAGATTGATGAAATTGATATATTGTCTCTGGTAGATTGTGCGAGTCTTCAAAATAAACATTATCTTCATGCGATCTTGCAAGTTTATCTTCCTCGTCCCTTTCTGTGGTTGGCCATTGGTCGCATTGGGTCACTCCCGCTCCTTAATGGTGAGATACTGGGCTTCGAGGAGATTTCATATTTCGTATTTGTGTGAATGGCAGCGTTTGGGAAGAAGTCCGTTTGATTGGGCTGACGCGTCAAGGAATTGCTTGTGAAATCGTGAGGAAGCCGCTTGGGCAGTCAGCATGAGGCCACAAGGCGTCTCACCAGGAACACATGCGTTAGGTTGTCGTTTGAAATCGAAGTCGCAGCTAAGATGATGAGTAAAGCGATGTGAAGATTCCGTATGTGGTGTATGTACTGCGAAGACAACTTTTTCAAGGAATGCTTTACCTGGTGCACTTGGGAAGAGGAGTCAGAGTTGAGGTAGTTAGCGATCAATGCTAACTATGGAACTAGTTGATGCCTGAGGTATTGGGTGTCTTTAGTCACATGGAGAATTGCTAATACCACCCCTCAAATGGCTAAACCCACCCCTTCTAAGCCGCTTTGGGAAATTCTGCCGTATTTGTAATATGAGCCCTTAACAAGGCGGTGTAATTTAAAATGGGCGGTCAGGCGAGGTCCAGGCGGATCCCAAGCTTATGGGAGCAGCTAGGTGCCGTTGAAGATGCTGTAGATCGTGAGTTTTATGAGCAATGGTCCCAACAAGGCTCACAGCAGCCAGCAACTCAGCAATCGCGGAGGAGACCCGATACGTGTGGAAATTGGGGCGTGGAGGGGCATAAAAGGCCTGGATGTCCGCAGATCAACAGATTTGCCAGTTAATTCGACTGAAAATGCATTTTCCGGTGTTTTTAAAATCAGCCCCTGTTTCCTCTTTAGGTTAAGCTTGGAATGAGATAACTTGCTTGCATATTAAATGTCGTTAAATGTGTGGTAAAATGGAAGCTTTTTACGTGGAGATTTAATTTAATTCTGGACCGTATTCATGCTGCCGGCAGAAAATTGATGCCTTTGTGCCTCGTGGTATTACAAATACGGCGGTGAGCTTAGAAGGGGTGGGTTTAGCCATTTGAGGGGTGGTATTAGCAATTCTCGTCACATGGTGTTTACCACGTGATGCTTTACGCTAAACAAAAAAGGGACAGCCCTTGCTTAGTAATCACACCGATTCGGGCTTACGTGATTCCGTCTGACGTGGATCATTGATTCAACAACCTTGGAAGGCAATAAAGACACCTCATATTCAGTGAAAAGCACATTAAACAAAGAAAATCGGCTAGACTAGTCAAAATGATTGCCATAAAATCTAGCAAAGATGTCGATCGTCAATGTAGAGATGATGCATCAGGTCAATACGCTTGTACATCGCACTGGTTGAAACCCGTACAACCAGCGAAGCAATTCTTACGACATGGAGATCCCTGACGAGTCGATATGACAGAGATTACTTTTGTGAGTCAAAGTATAGTCCTTTTCCAGGGTTATATGGTCTTGGCCAATTTCAATCTAACCGTCTTTTAGCGTGAATTGACGCGGGATATCCCGCCTTATTGGCCCATCGGGTATTCTCACCTCGTATTCCTGGAGTCAGTAAAAGTATAAATTGTGTCAATTGCGGATGGTTGCAACCATCCGATCGAAAATTGGGCCGAATCAAACGGAGATTGGCGCTCGATTAAGTCCGATTGCAGATTAAAAACATTTTCAAATTCGCGTAAATCGCGTCGACCATGTTCAGGGTTTTTATACACACGTTAAACATCCAGACTGTGACCTGCCTTGTTACTGCGGTCAGGTTGAACTAGGCTGCATAGAGAATTGTCTGCTAGCGCCTACTAGTTTCAGCATGGAGAACTCAGAATCCAATGTGAAGCTCGACGAGACTCGTGATGTTGAGTCCGGCTCGGAGAAGAATACCACCCTCGCGACAACAGAAGGGCCGGAATACCCTTCTTTTGCAAAGGTGGTGGTCATAATTTTGGCCCTCTATCTTGCAGTCTTCCTCGTGGCACTTGACCAAACCATCATTGGTGTGGCAATCCCCAAGATCACAGACGAGTTCAAAAGTATCTCAGATATCGCATGGTATGGAAGTGCTTACTTCCTAACGTCTACGGCTCTCCAGCCCTCGTATGGTAGGATCTATAAAGTCTTCAGTGTATGTTTCTTAACCCAATTTCCTTTATATGCATCTGGATGTCTGCATAAACACACGTCCAGGAGTCATCAAATTCTCTCTAACATCATTTCAGGTGAAATGGGCATTCTTATCCGCCATTGTTATCTTCGAGATTGGTTCGCTGATCTGTGCAGTGGCCCCGTCCAGCACGGTGTTGATCGTCGGACGGGCCATTGCAGGAATTGGAGTCGCCGGTATATTCTCAGGGGCCATGGTCATCATCGCTATGACTGTTGCACTACCAAAGCGCCCGCTCGTTTTTGGTATGTTTGGCATGGTATGGGGAATCGCCTCGATTGCAGGTCCACTTCTCGGTGGTGCTTTTACCGATGGTGTTACATGGAGATGGTGTTTTTACATCAATCTCCCGATCGGCGCTCTATCAATCGCAGTCATCTTGTTCATTCTTAAACTTCCAGTCAAGAATGAATTCGCTGGTTCCTCAATTCTAACGCGCATCCGACAGTTGGATCTCATCGGAGCCACACTGCTTATTCCAGCCATCATCTGCTTACTGCTTGCTCTCCAATGGGGTGGAAATAAATACCCCTGGGGCAACTCAAAGATCATCGGCTTGTTTGTTGGATTCGGCTTGATGATTATCCTCTTCGTTGTCTCGCAGATCTGGCTCGGCGAGAAGGCCACACTGCCACCTCATATTCTGAAGAAACGTACAGTTTATTGTGCTGCGCTTTTCGCCTTATTCTTCGGTGGTGCATTTTTCCTTCTGGTCTATTACGTGCCCATCTTCTTCCAAAGTGTTAAAAACTCATCTGCCATGAAATCAGGAATTCAGCTTCTTCCCTTGATGCTTGCTACTGTCGTCTCCTCTGTAGCGGTGGGGGTATTGGTGACTATTGCTGGGTATTACACTCCATTCTTGATTGGCAGTACTGCAATCGCAGCAATTGGAACTGGATTGATCACCACATTCGACTCCGATACATCCACCTCCAAATGGATTGGCTATCAAATATTGGTTGGCGCAGGAGTCGGCGCTGGCTTCCAAATCCCAATGACTGCAGTTCAAACCGTTCTTACCCAAGAGGATATCCCCGTTGGAACTGCCATCGTGATGTTTTTTCAAACTCTGGGCGGTGCGCTCTTTCTGGCCGTTGCTCAATCCGTCTTCCAAAACGGCTTGATTGACGGTATTGGCAAATACGCTCCTGGTGTCAGTCCTGCTGCCATAGTAGGGGCTGGTGCAACAGAGATGCGACACGTACTTAGTGAGCTTGGTCAACTTGACCAGCTTGGGGGTGTTATCAAAGCATACATGGGAGGGCTTCAAAATGCCTATCGTGTGAGCCTTGCCCTTATGGTCGTCGCATTTCTATCCAGCTGTTTCTTCGAGTTCAAGAGCGTGAAAAAGGCCGACCAAGATGGCAAAATTGAGCATGCAATTCCAGCTCTCTAATTGATCCATTGATAAACACATGTACAATAAATACCAATCTCCCATACCAAAATAATAAGATATCAGTATAACAAAACAAACCAACTTTTTTCCCTTGGCGTCCTCTCTCCCTATACTCCAATTAGACCATGTCTACGTAAAGTACTATGTAATGCATAGGGCAGGCAGACTGTTCAATTGTTTTCTTTTATCTGCTCTCTTTTCTTCTAGATTTGTAGTTCAATGTAATTTCATCTATTGAACATGATCTATTAAAAAATAGAGACAACGGGGTTGATACAAAAATATTAAATCAATAGTGCAGTGGGGATTCAATCTGGAAACTGTCATGATGCGCAACTTGTGGCACCCTTTGCGGTAGCTGTCACGGTACTGGTGAGAGTAGACGTAGTCTTCACAGTCTTGATCTTGGTAGAGGTGGGACCTGTGGTGACAGTAACAGTGGGTGAATTATGGTAGGTCGTCGTTACAATCTTCGTTGAGGTGAATAGGGGTAAAGCAATTGTAGAAGTTGCTGGCACAGTCTTTGTCACGACCTTTATCAACGCAGTGGGTCCAACGAAGGACTGAATGATGGTAGTTGTAAGACCTGTTGCCGTCTTTGTAGCAGCGTATACAGTGGTTGTAGATGTGGCTGTCGATGTTGAGGTGACAATGTGCGTAAATGTCACTGGATCAGGTGTTATGTCATTGCCAGCTGGAAATGACTTCGTAACTGTCGTCGTCGCTACAGCTGATATTGTCACAGACGAAGTTTTTGTGATAACTGAAGTTGCTTTTTTGGCCGCATTTTGCCTATCACCTGTATGTGTGGCTGTTATTGTTTTGACTAGGAAATTCTTCGATCCCGATGCCATCACCGTGGAGGTGGTAATGAATTCAGTGGTAGTTGAATAATCTGTGACTGTGGTCGCAAGAATAGCTCGTGGTGGGAGAAGACTTCGTTTCACCCTTGTAGCCTGCAGACAACTCAGTGTTGTTGTTGTGCTCGTTGTCTTGGTCTTTATTGATGTTGTACTGAATGTTATGACGCTAGTTCCAGCCGAGACCGTTGTTGTGCCTCCAGTGCCGGCTGTGAATGTGATGGTAGAGGTTACTTCGGAGGTACGAGGAGCCGGAGTTGTGAGTCTTGTTGCCGTGGTAAATACAGTTGATGTCATCGACGAAGAAGCAGTGACCAACTCAGTGCTTGTCAACGTCCTTTCAACGGTTTTGATAGAGAATGCCGCCGTGATGGTTTTGACAGCGGTCTTTTGAGCTTTTTCTGTCTTGGTCTTAACAACTGTCGTGGGTGTTAATGTTGAGTCGCCTACGACCGTCTCAGTAGAGGTTGTTGTCAAAGTTTCTTTGTCATCTGTGATTGTTTTCGTGACCACTGATGTCGATGTGGCGGTAGCTTGGGTCATTGACTCTGAATCGGATGCCACATCAACAGTAGCAGTTGTCGTTCCCGTTGTGGTTGGGCTATCCCCGGGAGTTTTTGTTGTCAAAGATGTAGCCTCGTCTGTCACAATCATGGTTGTGGTGGTTTTCACTGGTCCAGAAGAGGATGGATCGGATGAACTGGGCGTTGGCGAAGCTGGAGATTCCCCAGGGGCAAAAGGGGTTGCGGAGACATGCGTGAAATCAATCCAGGAGGTAGTGTCAAAGAAATTCGATATCTCGAACTGTACCACCGACTTGTCATCTAATTGTGTCGCAAAAGACACTCGCCCAGATGTATCTGATCCCGGACCGTCATTATTGTATTCTCCAAACAAAACATTACTAGTTCGAGCACTGTCAGAGGACCATTCCTCCCATCCAGCAGACTCTATGCAGGACCCCAAATGACAATCAATGTATGCAACTCTCGCGTTAGGATTTTGAGGTCTTCCAAGCGAGATTCCTGACATGGAGCCTGCCCCATCAGATGGTGTAATTGTGCATTTATCGAAGACAAAACCTCCAGGTGAATCAGTGGAATCGCGCTTGCCTGCAGTAATACTGATGCCGTCATCATTCGGAGACACTGTCGAGTCGAGGAAATAGCCCGATCCGCTTCCTGCTATCACATCCATGTTGCCTTCGATCTTGCTTTCCGCCACGAAGAGATATCCATCAACCACAATGGTGTTATGGCCTCCAGATACCTGGCATCCATACAGACTAGCATATGTAGATTCTTTTACTGCTAATGCGACAGACTCTCTGTCTCCAACTGCTTTGTTTGTATTGGAGAAATCGATGTTCATAGCTTGTAGAGCATCTCCTGCAGCATATACTGTCGCGCTGCTACTTGGAGATTCGCCAAATTTGGTGTCTGCCGCTTTGTTGCTGGCGATTGTGA
Source organism: Penicillium angulare (assembly GCF_028827245.1). Lineage (NCBI taxonomy): Eukaryota > Fungi > Ascomycota > Eurotiomycetes > Eurotiales > Aspergillaceae > Penicillium > Penicillium angulare. The sequence continues at coordinate 364,100 of NW_026623169.1, read as the reverse complement.
CTTGATTCTTGTCATTGCTGGTAGGCGAATTCGAGTAGCCGATTAGGACCAGAGTACCTAGTGTAGTGATCTTCAGTGTTTCATGATAAGTTCCAGGATAGATAAACACTTTCTTGGTAGTCTTCGATGAAGCTGATGATGATAAGGCATCAAGGGCATTCTGTATGGTCTTGTATGTCTTCTGGTTGTCGATTTTGGTCTTCGACACAACGAATGCCCCATCAGGTGGCGTCGTCCCATCGGAATCAGAGTCATCGGTTGGTTGTCCCGGTGACGTTTCTGGTGATGGTTCACTCCCTGGTTCGGCCTTGGGAGTGACGATTTTGTCCCAGTATGTCATGTCAATCCAGTCTGTAGAATCCATGACATCAGCTAAAGCATAGGCGTCGGATTCAAGCAGCTTTGCGAGGCCAGATGCTTCCCGAGCGTCTGCATTATTCTCCCAGTTCCCTTTTCCTGTATTTTCATACTCTGCAAGGGTGATATGGTCTGTTCGAGGGTCTGTAGAAGACCACGCCTTCCACCCCGATGGATTAATCACGTCAGTAAGATGCGACTTCTTGACCACAACTAGTGCATATTCTGATTGGGGACGCCCAAGAAAGATAGATCCACCCAAATCTGATGCTGCATTTGAGGCTGCTCCAAAAAGACATTGATCAAATATGTAGCCACCGACGGCCTCTTGAGATGCGCGACCTTGTGCTGTAATTGCGTTTCCTGGAGACTTGGCTCCAATAGTGCATCCTTTGAAGTAAGCTTTTGCGGGCCCATAGATGAAATCCAAAGCCCCTTCGATATAGGAGGACTCATAATATTGATAAGAGTTGGCGCCACCAGTCAACAAGGTCTCTTCCCAGCCAATAAATGAACAGCCGTAGAAGGCATTCTGTGTTCCATAGACTGAAGCTGCTACTGCGATGTAAGATGCCTTTGAACCGTCGAGGTTGTCACTGTTGATTATGTTGATGTTGTAAACAGCAATATTGATGGAGGCAGTCGAAAAAGTTGCAGTGTCCGAATCGGAGTGAGTAGAAGAGCGTGAAGAGACGGGAGCTCCACGAGAAAGTGTGATAGTTACTTCATTGTCCGAGAAGTTTTCACCGACAGCTCCAGTTGTGTATCCAATGATTATTGTTGGACCATTTCTATCAATGACTGGCACTTGTTCATTATATGATCCTGGGTAAATAAAGATGGTCTGCAAAGAGTCATCATCGGGTAGTGAGTTCAATGCTTTTGCAACAGACGAGTAGGAGCTCTCGATGGAGCTCAATGTCGACACGAGAACTGCTCCCGGTGGTGGTTTTGTCCCACTCTTTGGATGCCCGGCGGTACCAGTTCCGGCTGGATTAGATGGGGATGTCTCTGAACCACTTCCCGAAAGCGTCGGAGTTCCTGTACCAGATTCTGGAGCTGTGGGCGAGCTCCCTCCGTTGCCATCGGTTAGACTGTAGGAAGGATCGTAGTTATAGGCAGTCATATCAATCCAAGAGGTGTCTCCAATCCACGCGGAGAGAGTATAAGCTTGTGCCTCGCCCTGATTCAGCTTTTTCGCGAATGGTGCGCGAGCGTCTGACCACTTTCCTGGTCCGGAATTATGATATTCACCAAATGTAACGTGGTCAGTTCCCGATGGTCCAGACGAACTCCATCCAACAGGACTGATATGCTTATCCAAAAAGGAGTTCATATAAATCACAAGACTGTACTCGGAGGCAGGGCGTCCAAGATAAGTTCCCTTGCCAGACATGTCGTAGGGGCTAATGTATGTGACCACGCAGGTGTCGATGACAAACCCGCCTTCAGCATTTTCGGATGACCGAGTCTGTGCAGTGATGGAATAGCCGTTCGTGTTTGATGCAATGTACGATTGGTGGAAGTAAGCTATAGAAGACCCCCATATAAAATCGATTGAGCCTTCGATATAGCTATTGGAGAAAACTTGGGTTCCCTCGTTTGCAAACAAAGTGTGATGATAACCAATGAACGAACAGCCATATGCAGCTACTAGACCGTTGAATGCTCCTGAAATGGCCACGGTATCGCTCTTTTGGGGATATGTATTGCGAAGGTTGATGTTATACAACGCAATTATTGTTTTTGCATTGGAATCCCCAGAGCCAGAACCATCAGAGCCTGAGCCCGAGCCACCTGATCCAGAGCCACCAGAACCATCTGAGTCCGAGCCAGATTTGACTCGAATGACAGCTGTCAACTCATCATTACCGGTCTTAGTTGCTCTTCCATAAGAGGTTTCGATCGTCACCAGATTTTTAGTGAAATCGTTCTTGTATGTAGTTTGCCCGCGTAGTGTGACCTTCCCTTTTCGATTGATGGTTATCTGCTCCTTGTATGCGCCACTTCTGATCTCGATGACATATGGTTTCCCATCAGCGGGAAGAGCTTTAATCGCTGACGAAACGCTACTGTATTCGCCATCTGATGGGTTGGTAGACACCACCAAGGTGCCCGCTGGTATAGCATCTGGGGACGTTGAGCCTGTCGAAGATGAACCGGAGCCAGACCCAGACCCTGATCCTGATCCATCTGACCCTGAATCGCCAGACCCAGAGCCACCAGAGCCACCAGAACCACCAGAGCCCGAGCCATCAGAGCCATCAGACCCTGAGCCTGAGTCTGATCCAGAGCCACCAGAGCCTGATCCAGAGCCTGATCCAGCGCCTGATCCAGCGCCCCCAGAACCATCAGAGCCGGAGCCTGAGCCACCAGAGCCTGATCCAGAACCCCCAGCACCATCAGAGCCTGAACCTGATCCTGATCCTGAGCCTGATCCAGAGCCACCGGAGCCTGATCCAGAACCATCTGATCCAGAACCTGAGCCCGAGCCCGAGCCACCTGATCCATCAGACCCAGAGCCACCTGATCCACCTGATCCAGAACCAGAGCCTGACCCTGAACCTGAACCTCCAGATCCATCATGTATGTCGGTTAGAATACCAGAGTCTATCCAACTGGTATCAGATGTAGCATATCTGGGGTAGGCGTTTCCAAACACGGTCTCGATTGCGAACTGGGCCAGATCAGCAGTATCCAATAGTGTCACGTACGGCGATCTAGCGTCCTTGTTGCTCGGATAGGCTCCTGCCCCAGTATCTCCATGTTCGCCGTAGAAGTTGCGACCACTCTGGGTTGTTGCATCGATATGCACTCCGGTCGCAGCGATGAACCCATCCAACACGGAACTTAGATATACTGCCACCGATCCCACACCTTTGGCTTTCGCCAAGTAGACCTCATCGTTGTCGCTTCCAGACTTGGGGGAAATAGTGGATCGATCGAGAACTATCGTCGAGTTGTATAAAGTATCATCTAACGATGTACCCAGGTTGTTGATAACGGTGGCCGAGCTATCGAGCGGGGAAATTGATGTTCTGAAAACATACACTGTGGCTTTCCCGTCAATTGCTTTCTCATGAGCTTCGATATAGCTGTTTGCGATCAATATGATACCCAAGTCTGTTTCAATCCCAACGGGCCCAGCTGAAATGAATTCACACCCATAAAATGCTATCTTCGTTCCTTTCACTTGGATGGCTGCACTATCGGAGTCTGTATTGATGAAGTTGATGTTTTGGAAAGTAATACCGTCGATATCCGCCGTGATTGTCAAAGCTGTACCAGCATCGGAAATGATAACCTTGTTCTTGGAATATCCATCTATATCTTGAGGCTGGCCGATGACGGCGACGGATGGAGTTGCGGAGACAGTTACAGCTGGGTAAGTACCCGCTAAGACGGTAACAGATGGGATATCATTATGCTGAGCATATGAAATAGCATCACCAATGGCTGTAAATTGACCACTCTTGTCGGTCGCAACTGTGACTATGGGGGAGGTGGCTGAGACATATTAGCGCACGGATCGTTAATCAAACTCAAAGAAGACCCACGAGAAGGTGATGATGGGGAGGTTGGCGTTGATGGTTGTACTGTCGCTGTAACGTAGACAGTATGTGAGCAAGTGCAATCTGATAATTGCAACGCTTTAACCAGGCCCAAATAGCCCAGAATCGACAAAATCCTCATCCTGACTTGGCGGATGAAGCCATATGCATGGACAGTGAAGATAATTCATTTAAGGAGATTTTACAATTTCCGTATATCCCAAAAGAGAGACAAGAAGCCTCCCGAAATGAAAATCGAAAAGCATAAAAAGAAAAAAGAAATAAAAGAATAAAGAATAAAGAGAAAGAGAAAGAGGTATAGCATTGGAATGTGCATAGTAAGGGCTTCATTCAGACATTCCTGATCCATGATTCAGGGTCCTCTTGGCCATGTTGGTCCAGGTACGCGGGAAGTACAGGTGGAAATGTAAACAGATTGGATCATCATGCAGAAGTTGACACGATTCGTCGGTCTCGTTCTGCATACACATCTGAATGATCGTAGCTTGAGTCTTCTGAAGCAGTAGGATTATTCCACTCAACATGAAATGAGTATTCCGTTCATCACCCAGTCCGATCGATTTCCTACGTAATTCCTTGCAGAATCGGAGGGCGCATTCTGTGCCTGGATCGAGGATCTGCATTAGAATGACCACCTTTTGATTCGTCCGATCTGTTGATTCAAGAGGTCGCCAAGCTTTATGTGCCTTGTGGCATATTTGACAAAATATCCTAATATAAGACAACAGATCTCCTTTCCCCAGCCATTGGTAATCGTAGCGATCAGTCTCTCCACACTGGGTAGTCGCTGCATCCCTTGTGTCTTTGATGTGACCCACACCAATTTTGGAGTTTATTTCGGCCCGTGAACAACTCACATTCTGTAATTCCAAAGGTTAGCATGCATTCTCGAAGCTTAAGTAAAGCTCAGATCTTCATTGCTAAACATTGCGTTTCGGCAGCTTCACGTCTGATTGAGAGTCGGACTTCCGAGCATACAGTGGATTGAAGAGTGGGCATACCGTGTCTACATACGGCCCTGAAATGACCGTTTTATAGGCAGGGTTTTCGTGGGTTTTTCCAACTGGAAATTTCCTGAAATCTTGCTGTTTTTTCCCGATTATCCTTAATTCCCGATTGCCCCGTAGCCCCGGATTATACTTTCAAGCTTCGGAGTTTACAGGTTATGGGAAAGTACAATGCCCACAATTTGCATAGTTCAGATTTGCAGATCGTTAGAATTCTCCGAGCATCAGTTGTATTCTCACATCCTTTGGGGAAGTTCATTTCTCTTCTGATAATTGATGCGCCGTTGACTGACCAGCATTTCGTGCAACAGACAGCAATCATCCATAGCAATGACTCGCCAAATCTACTCACTTGACAAGGTCACAGGTTCTTTATTTGGAGTTTGTGAGTAGCCATTTCTGACATATGCACTCGGGTCTTCTTAATTGGGGCAGATTTCCTCCATGTTCGGCTGTTCACTGTTTCTTGGCCGACGGTTCAAGAATAAACTTCACCAAAGCATCCTTTCCGATACGTTTTATGGGTCCCTCTATGTGCATTGCCCCGGGTACGACCGTTCTCTGAATATCAAGGCCAAGGTCTCGTCCTTTGCATTCCAGTTGGCCGGCGACATGAGCTGGAATAACCTCGTCTGATTCGGCAGACAAAATCAATATTGGTGGAATAGATTGAGATGGTTGGGTCAGTCGTGGATTGGATGGATTGGGCAGATTTTGCTGGCCCTGCTCAGTAACCTGATCACGCCAGGCGGCTAACCGTTCCAGCGATGAAGATGTGCACCAATTATTCCACGAAAACGGCCAAAGGTATCGGTACGGAAGCCACTTCTGTGGATATAAACCAATCAGCATATCCTTGATATTGGATATGGGTGCTTCCATGATTAACCCAGATACAGGGATAGGGTTGGAATGGGCAAGATATGTTGATAGGGCAGATGATGCAACGGCCGAACCGACACTGTGTCCCCATAAGACGATTTGGCAATTTGTGTTTGCTTCCGAGTAGGTGTTAGACACCCAAGTAAGAAATGCCTGAGCATCCTTCTCAATGCCCGTTTGTGTCGCGGTCCCAGAAGACTTCCAGTAGCCACGATATGATAAAGCTAAGACTATATACCTCGTGTCGTCGCGCGTTTCGATCTCTTTGGAATTCTGGCTCTTGGTATTGATGGCTCTCAGCACTTGAGATAGCAGCGGTAGTCGGAGTGGTGTTGATCCACCATTTCCTTGGAAGTAACAAATCGCAACCAACTTCTTTGGTTGTTTAAGTTCGAGCTCATTCTTGTCGCTCTTAATGGGGATATTTCCTTCGCAAATCGCTAGCTTTGTTCCATCAAGGCTTCGGATTTGCTTTTCCTTCCATTCCACGGGCTTGCATGCACGCTCGTATTCTGAAATTGTATCTGATCTTGAGAATGGTGGTAACCAACTCAAATATAATAACTTATTCTGCATCGCGATAATCCAAAAGCATTTCCATGTCCAAAGAGAGAGAAGGAGCCCGATAAAAATGACGGGTGGAACTAAGATAGCAGGAACTGAACTGATGGTCCAGAAATTGCGAGGATTCAAATTCTTTTTCGGATTCTGTCCCAGCCGTTCGTAATGGGCGACTGATGTTCTCCGTTTCACAAGAGTGTAGATATTTCGATGTGGAGCATTGAGTGGTCTTGACTGGGCTATGTGAAGCTGTAACGCGCTTGGAGAGAACTTCTGCGGGAAAAGGCACTGCATGCGCTGGCTTATATGTCTCCTCAACATCGTTACATTGATGGGATCTGGCCCTTTACCCAACCGTTTAGCTCGCTCTCGACATTGAAGCCAAATGGGCCAAGGATAGGAAGAGCGAAGAAGATCTGCTTGGCGCGTGGTTGGAAGTTGAACCTGCAAATTCAGGCAGTAGTTAACGTAATCCACTAACGTAATTCCCAACCGAGTGGCGCGCCCAACCGAGTGGCGCACCTACCGCCTACCATACAGTTTTAAATACATTTTTAACCACCATAATGCTATTAAATCTAAATAAACTACCTACTAGGGCAATGATCTTTTCGATGCCCTTTATTATTGCAGTTTTTACATGTTGGAAGGGCACGGGGTGCCCGTACAGGTGGAATATAAGGTGCTGGGGCTCTATTAGCCGGAGGGGACGGAGGAGCTTCCTCAGCCTGTACTGTAAGCTGTATAGCTTCTTGCATCTCCTGAACTGTCATTCCACCCTCATTTGGTATCTGTCTAGTAGACCTTTGGCGCTTTTGCTTTTGTTTTTCATGGGCGGCACGTAATTTGTATGTTTCAATCTTAAGTAAAGCTGTTGAATGCATTTGAATCTCACAAGCCTTTAGAACTTGGTCAATTTGCTGATTTAACGGACTAGGAGGGCTTCTTGAGCGTTCTTTTAATAAAGCTTTAATTGAACTAGCTTACCGTTGAAGTTGTTTCAAGTTCTGAGGTGTCTTTGGTGAGAATTAGCTTAATCGACTGATTGGACGGCTACCCGGAGGTGTAGATGTTCCAATAATAATATTGAGTTTTGAGAGTACTTGTTCTGGGTTAAATAGTACTATACCAGCTGCTGCAAAGCTATTTTTAATAGTCTATATCTTAAAAGCTTCTTTACAAGCGATTAGATATACTGTAAGGAAATCAAATTTATCGATATGGTTGAAGCCAAGCCGCATCTAATTCTTAATAAGATGACTATATACACGTTTAAGAGGTGCAAAACATCCAATATCAAATAGTTAATAAAGATATAAAGAATGTACTAGTATATATATTAGAATAATATCATTTTCTTTGCAAGTTTGGTCGAATTAAGGAGTTAAATGACTCCCATAACTATCAAGAATTAAAAGTTGATATTTCCTAAGTATACAGCTAGTTATAGCTGGAATAAAGTGTTTCTGAAGCCATCGAAGTCCAATTTCATCAGTTATCCAGCCATTTAAACTAGTTTCGAAGCGCCAATTAGATAGAAGGTTATCGAACTACCCTTCAATAATTACTTTACCTTTAAAGATAATTACTGGCAGGAGTAACTATCCGGATATATTAATTATCTCAATTACTATGACCCATTTACAATTTCTAGGTTGTAGAACTGACTGTCGACCGTAGTATTTAGAGCGAGTGACTACCCAAGCTGTTGCTGTAAGCCCTATTGCAAAGCCTATCTTATCAAAGTTGTAGATATCCTCTTTAAGTATACCGTTCTCTTAGATTGTACGGAGAATAAGATCGAACTATGTCTGGGAGACTCTTAGATCCTCTATCTTTACACACTTATAGTTATATCGCTAGGAGAATCATATAGTAAGCTCTGGCTGTCTTTTAACAAAATTTGTGACCCAATTTTTTCCAACTATTTGAGAAAGAATATCACTGTGTGTTGCAAGTAGAATATTAGCCATTTCTCCAACAGTAGCCAGCCGAGGAGCTACTCCACGAGTATCCATATCAAGCACCCATTTAACAAGAGAATTCTCTTCATTTTCAGTCAATTTATGACAATTTGCGCGTATTTCTGTGCGGTTTCGATCACCCAATCGGCGGCGGCATAGAGTTATCTCAGGTATACTAAATCGACGTGCAGCTTCACGAATAGAGGGTATTTCTTTCTTCTTAATTACTTCAATGGCAAGCAAGATTCTACCCTCCTGTTCCAGAGAGTTCCGATTCAATTGGACGCGTTTTGGTGGCATGATGGGTGGTTGAAGATAGTCAAAAGCGACGCAGGTGACGCGATCGCGGTAGGTGCGCCACTCGGTTGGGCGCGCCACTCGGTTGGGAATTACGTTACCGAGCCGCCAGAACCACCGAGCCGCCAGGCAATCCATACCTAATAGATTTAAACACAATTATATCAACCAAAATATTAATTCATTGATATTATAACCTATATAGCTCTATTTGGACATGCGTTTCTTTTATGTCCCTTATTCCCACATAATCCACACTTTAGTAAGGCTCTCGTACGTAGTTGTAAAGGTAGTTGTGGCCTCTAGGCCCGTCTTACTCCTTGTACTACTGGGGGTATAGCCAATAGATCAATAAAATCTTAAAGCTCTATAACTGATAGGCCTGTTTCACATAGTATCTACTACCTAGATCTAGTCCTTTTTTGCTTCTTCTTCTCTATTCTAGCACGTAAATCACTTATTTCTTTCTCGAGAAAAGCATTTGATTATATATTAATTTAGCAAGCTTTTAAAATCTAGTTAAGCATAGAATTTAGCGGACTTAGTAGGCTCTGTAAGTGTTATTTTAGTAGTACTTTAATCGAAGATACTTACTTTTATAATTAGATATAGTTTAAAGATATTTTTGGCTCCTACTCACTACCCTGGCTTAAGGAGGAAGTAGATATTCGAAGTTAAATATTAAGCTTTAAAATAACTCAATTAGGGTTAAATAGGACTAAACTAGCTACTACAAAACTATTTTTAATTATCTCTAATTTAAATACTTTATCTCAGATAGAAGAGTAAACTTTAAGGAAATCAAATTTATTAATATAATTGATCCTAATCCGTATTTAATTCTTAATAAATTAACTATATGAACGTTTTAAAACCGTAAAACATCTAATATTAAAAGACTATAAAAGATATAAGGAATATACTAGTATATAAATTAGAATTGTATTATTTTCACTATAAAGTTTATTAAACTTTAGAGTTAAATAACTTTTGTGACTATTAAGGATTAAAAGTCGATATTTCCCCTTTATATAAAGAAAAGTTAAAGGAATAAAGACTTTTTTAAGCTAGTAAAGTCTAATTTTATTAGAGGTCTATCTATTTAGATTAACTTTAAGTTACTAATCCCTTAGAAGACTATTATCCTAATCTTTAATATAGATTTTATCCTTAAAAACAATATATAGAGGAAGTACCTATCCTAATATATCTATATATTTAATTATAGTTATCTACTAGCGATTTCTAGATTGTAAAAGTACTCTCCGATTATAGTATTTAGCTCTTATTATAATCCTTATAATTATAATTAAACCTATTACAAAACTAGTCTTATTAAAGTTATAGATATTATCTGGGTTAATACTATTTTTAAGGATTAATTTTTAAATAAGATCAAACTATTCTTAAATAATCTTTATATCTTTGTATTTTATATACTTATAATTATAGTATCTAGAGAATCGGATTGAAAGCTATAGGTGTCTTTTTATATATTTATTGACCTAATTTTTACTAACTGTTTGAACTAGGGTCGATCTATATACGGATAGTAGTAGATTTACTATTTCTTGTATAGTAGTAGGCTAAGGGGCTACTCCACGATTATCTATAGAAAGTATTTATTTTTGAAGCGATTCTTCCTCAATTTCAGTCAATTTATAACCATTTGCATATGTTTCGCGTCGGTTTTAATAGCTGTGTAGTCGATCGTAGAGGGTTGTACAAGACACATTGAAATAGCGTACTGCTGTACTAATAGAGAGCTATTCTTATTTCTTAATAGCCTGAATAGCTAGTAATATCCGTCCCTCTTATTCTGTCAATTTTTGACTATTTTGGGTGCGAATTGGTAGCATAGTGGGTAGTTGAAGAAGGAAGGTCTAATTAATTGACGCGTTTCGTGTTAGCCTGGCGGCTCGGTGGTTCTGGCGGCTCGGTAGTGGATTACGTTAACACACGTACCTCGACACCTTCTTTACAAGGCATCAAATATCAGGCGTCAATTAGGCAGAAAAGCTGAGTCATTTTGATCACGTGACGTTGGGCGTTTTTATTGGATCATGGGGAGTGTGAAGACAACAATTTGAACATTTGAATATTTGGGAGTTATAATTTGCCTGGAAATAGAAAGCTTTTAGATAGATTGATAATAAGATCATGTAGCTTCAAACCATAGTAGCTGCAACAAGCCATGGGCTAATCATGCCCTGGGGGAATAAATCAACTTGAACTGGTTTCCAAGGTTGAAGGGCTACCATCTGCCTCCTACTAGTCTATATATATATGTCCCCGACTCCCATAATGTTATGAAAATTCAGGTTGGGCAGAATCAGGCTTTCTTTTTTCTTTTCTACCAACACCAATGTATTAACTTGAACCCCCGATAATTAATTTAAACTATGGAAATCTAGATTTCTGCCTATGATTCAGCCAAAAATTGGGTCTTCCAGTTCAAGTTACGCAATTTACTAGTATTGTGGCTCCGTGGATGGATGCAATAATAGGTTAAGGACATCAGAATCTCCCAATCTTCAGGTATGAAAGCCTCCGAGTGGTTAAATTTTGTTTCCTTTCTAAAATATTTGGATAGATAATGTAGCCAAACCATGGTCTCCGACTCACAGATGATACTCGCGAGGATTTTCCACTGGTATGCCGTGTCTTTGCCACATACCCTCCACATTCATATCCTCTCGTCCACTAAAGCGACAGGAATCAGTTTAACGTTTCAACATGTATTATCGGGTGAAGAGGTAGTATCTTACTCATCTTTCTCGTTGGTCCACGGTTCTGTTTGTCCCTCTGCGGTATTTGGGTTCCTAAAGACCATGTTGTATTTCTTTTCAAGTCAGACTTTGTTTCCTTTTGGTACGATAGAATGACCATGCAGATGAATGAGACTTACCATGCCCATTGTGATGTGGATGGCACCGGGGCCCTTAACATAAGTCTCCAACGGCCCTTGGCCCTCAATCAATGAAGCAATATTCTTTGCAACCACCGCTGCTTGAGCTGAGCCAGGTCTCGCAGCCTTCTGGGCCCCGGTATCCGCAATATCCCCAACTGCAAACATATTCGAGTATTGCTCGTCCAGGAACTGCATGGTAGGTCGAATGCGGATATATCCATTATCTGGGTTTACGACAGACAACCCATCAGATGTCGATGGCTTCAAATGGCTGATAAGTTGATTGTTTGGTTTTTGACCGGTCGCTAAGATCACAAATTCGGTTGACACGGAATCCCCATTCGTAAGTTGGACATTGAATGGAGTGCCGTTATTGGGGAATCCTTCTAAAGGAATATTGACTCGGGCGCCGGTGATAAGTTTGATTCCCAGTTCGTCAAATCGACATTTGACGATCTCGTGCAATTTATGGTGGAAACTGGGCATGAGCTGTGGCCGAGACTGAACGACTGTGATATTTTTCTCAGGATAGTACTCTTTCAGATCAGTCGCCATCTGCACACCCACGGCTCCTCCTCCAACGAGAAGAATTGATTTAGCTTGCTTGACACCGGCCTGATGATTTTGGAGGTATTTCACAGATGATGGTTTGTCATCATCATCCATGGCTGCTGGCTTTGAGAGGCGAGTGCCTGTAGCAAGAACAATATATTCGAATGGGATTTGCTTTGAACCTTGCCATTCACGATCAAGCTCAACATATTGAGATTGAACAGCTGTCACTCGAGCCTGAACGACCCCGTGCGACTCTGGGTTAGGTGAGGCCGCATAGAGACCACCGTACGGAATGAACGCTTTATGTTCTTGTCCAGGGACGATCGCAAACCGAGGCTATATGGTAGTTTGTTAGATCATATATTCTTTGTTTCTTCATCTTTCCTTTCCCTTCGACTGATTGAAAAACCACGGTCGCGATTCTCATGGAAGACAGCACTTACAAAAGTAAACAAGTGGTGAAAATGGCTATGAGGCTCAATCAAAAGAACCTATGGAGATGTCAGTTTCAGTCTAAACAGAAGATCTTCTCAATTGAGATCCAATTTGCAACATACTCTGTGTGTGGAAGGAATAACCCCAGCTAATTGTTGGGCAGTTCCCTAATAGTCAACCATATTAGTTACTCTGTTCTGTATTCACCCATGCAGTAGTAGGTGACTTACCCGCCCGACAAAAGAACCTCCGACCACGACAATATTGCGAAGTGCATTAGCGACCATTTTGAATTTGAATGTTTGAAAAGGGGAAATGTACCTGGAAGGAGCTCAGACCCTTATATACAGCCCCAGATGGACTCTCGGCAGAGACTCCGGGTGTCTCCATGATGATCTGATCTCGTTATCTGATTAACTCCGACGCGGATTTCCTATTTAGGTTAAAAACCGAGATCGCGGGCAAATCTACATCCGGATCGGACGTGATCAAGTCCCGACGCCACTTGGCCTCTCTGTACTCTGTACTCTGTACTCTCTGAGTCTCTATCAAGTGTCTGTGAGGGTACGGTGGGGGATCTGCCCCCGCATGAACCGGTCATCACTGTCCAAAATGGTTATACTAAGTTTGTTGCATTACTAGGAACTGACATTGCTCAACCAGTCTGAATTAAAGATTATGACAACTAAAATACCACCACCGTCATTGATAGGTCTTTCCCAAGTTACAAAATAAAAAACGTCGCTTTCAAGATTCCCTTATGAAAAGGTAATCTTCACCACCTTCGCCGGTTCCTTGAAAGTCCCCAAGACAGGAGCCACTTGCCCTCCACTTGTCCCGACATATAAGGTTTTCCCATCGGCAGTTAACCGACAGGAAGTGGCACCGGGCATCTGGGTGGAGAGTTGACCACCAGCAACTAAGGAAATTTGACCATAAGGAGTCACACGAACGACCGAATTCTGGGGATCGGTCGCAATATACGCAGTGCCATCCGAAGCCACATCCAGACCATCGGGGAGGAACCCGCTGGCGATGACTTGGTACTCTCCAGCTGCATTGGCCTCTTCATCAACTTTGACACGACAGTATTCCATTCGCGTCGTACTGGAATAGTACACGTATCCATCGACGACTTTCAATCCATTGATCCCCAATGGCAATGCTTGACCCTTCGCTGGGAGCATTGTAGTGTCATTCAAAGCAACGGCGTAGTCACCCGTCTCCGTGTTGACCTTCCAAACAACCCCCGCGGGGCTATCTGCGATAAGCACAAGGTGGGACTCTCTGGTGAATGTTGCCATGCCGTTGAGCGCTTGAGCGTCAGGGAGTGGAGCAATCTCCGTTGCGACCGGAGACTGAGACTGAGACTGAGAATCTCTCTTCTTGTCACTGGTATTTTGGCTTTGAAAATTTAATTTCTGAACGGAAAAGGTCCCCGGAGTTGGTGCATATGTCTCGGTTGAGAAGTTGCCAATCACCACAGCAAATACATCATCGTCAATTTCACTGATGCCGAAGCAACTTGTCACGTTCGGGAAGGAGTAGGCAAGTGTCGCATTTCCACTATCTGCGTCCACAGACCATACCTCTGGAACATCTAGTCGCGTAAGGAGAAGGCTACCGTCGGATCGGAGAACAACATTGTCGATCCAGGAGCCATTGTTTGGAAATTGGAATAACGTTTCCACTTGAACGGCGGGCTCTTCGTTGCGATATGGGCTTGATAACAGGGTGTAAAAGGATGGCCATGCTGCGAGAGCCTGTGGCAAGAGGGCCAAAGCACCCAACAAAGCTGTTTGAGGTAACATACTGAGTTCCGTCAGATATGAAGGCGGTTTTGGAAGCTAGTTGGCCGGATAAAAGTCCCCCTAGATATTGGTTATGAGCCGTAGCATGCGAATCTAATAAGTATTAGGTCCAGACCTTAGGCAACTTGTGCTGTTTATCTAGCATTCCACCCTACATTCCTGTAAAGGCTGATGTGAAGTGTGGCTGTCTCCCTTGGAAGGCGGGAGTCCACAACCAAGACTACGAATGATCCAATAGTTCTAGAGCTGAGAAGGTCTAAGCTGATTTTAAAGAACAATGTCAATCAAACTGTCAAAAATAAGGTTAACCTTTTCTGGTATACCTAGTATCCTAGGTAAAACATCAAGATACTGTAGTGCACTTTTGACCGGTTACGTGTGACGTATCTGAAGTCATGAACCTCAGACTCCAGGGTTACCACATGTGCAATTTTCCTATAGCCAAAACTAAGTCATTGCCTTCCTGGGGTCTTGCTGGGATTAATTTCGCATAAATAGTGATTGGTGTTTGGTGCTTCTATTATGTTGTGCTGATAGAGTAGACATTGATGCCTCAGGCATCCTATCATCTTAGCATCCTTGCCTTCTGCATCACCGGCATCATCACCAACCAAGATTAATCACTGCATATTTCCTCCTTTCTTCAATTTCCAGATCTTGCAATGTGCCCTCGATGATATACAAACCTCAGCCTTCTGGCCAAAATCTGTTTATCTAGTCTTGGTGGCAAAATATCATGGATGCCCCGCACCACAAACATATAACCGAAGAAACCGAGAAGACCCACTTCAAAGATCCTTATAACCGAGTGAGCCGACACATTTGGGTGTATGCTGCCACTGCATCTCTTTCAACAGGGTCCTATCACATAAACAGCCTATATCCATTCATAATGGCAAATGAAAGTACAGATCGACCGCGCACGCGCGCAAAGAAAGCCTGCATGGCTTGCAATTCGCGTCGCGTTCGATGCAATGTGCTTGAAATGCAACCATGTCGGAATTGTGTGGCATGGAACTTGTCCTGTGAACTAGGAGTGTCAAGAAGGGGAAAGTAAGCTGATATGAAATAATTTATTATTCATCTTCTATTGTTCGTGGTTATCCTTTGAATACATACCAACTGAAACCTATAGATATCCTCGTCGCAAAAAGAAAGGCTCTCTGGAAAGTGAGCTATCTACAATTTCGACAAGCACAGTGGAATCTAGAGATATACGGCAAAGAAGTTTACAAGATCAAACCTTGCAATATATGCCTTCAGCTCGCCCTACAATGATAGACGATGCAATTCATGAAACTGTGTTTCTTGGGGAGTCAAGTCCCCTAACATGTGTGGTGGATGAAGGACGGCGATCACCAGACAAAGGATACGCATCTAGAAATCCCAAGGGCCGTTTACATTATGCTATTCCCGAGACTCGAGGGAGCAGTGAAATAAGTGATGACCAACACCGGAAATTCCTGCAGGAGCGCCTTATTCGTGAGAGTGCATTGGTGTTCCCGTCACCGACCATTTGTGATACACTTCTAAAGGCATATTTCGAGTGGTTTCACCCTTGTTTTCCGATTCTGGATCGAGTAAAAGTTCATCAAGAATATAAAGAGCACACCATCTCGCCGTTGCTTCTTCAAGCAATGCTCTTCATTGGGGTGAGCTTATGCTCAGACGCAGCCTTAAAAACCACCGGATTTACCAATCGGTATCAGGCCAAGGGCCTATTCTATCAACGCGCGAAAGAAATATACGATGTCGATTGGGAAACTGACATGTTAATCAAGATCCAATCTTTGTTCCTATTGAGCTTCTGGCGTGGAGGGCCAACAGAGGAGCGAGATGTTCGTTTCTGGCTCGGCGCGGCCACCAGCATCGCACAAAAGAAAGGAATCCATGTCCTGTGAGTGAATACTATATACTGGAGGAGCTTGATGCGACTCGAGTTAAATGGCTGATTATATAGGTCAAAACTATCTTTTCTCAATGCCCGTGACCATCAATTATGGAAAAGGATTTGGTGGGCCTTATACGTGAGTCTTTATCTCATGTCAACGAAGCCTGTATCTGCCCTCCTAACACAGCCATAGGTACGCGACCAACAGACCTCTGCTGCGTTAGGGTTACCATCTCGAATACGCGATGAAGACTGTGAAGTTGCCGAACTGGAGGAATCGGATTTTGAAGCAGAATATGACGACGATATGTCTTCTGACGTGTTCCTAAAACCACCAACTGCACATGTTTCATATGTGATCGGAATGACGCAACTTGCAAAACTCTGTATGATCTCTGAATTTCTGGAATACCTGATTTACAGTGTTAGTGACTAACTTCTCTTTTCTAGTGCGGCAGGTGGTATCTAGCCAGTATTCGCCAAGTCGTGCCAAATTAGACAATCCATCTCGTCCCATGCTTCACCAGCGATTGGCAGATTGGGAATCTCAACTGCCTGAACAGATGCAATTTTCACCTTCAGCCAAGCGAGAGGTAATCTTCTTGGTGGGCATGCTTCACATGGCCTATAAGTAAAGTCTCCATGCTCCATTCGACCCGTAGACAAGACTAACCACTCGCACCCATCACTATAGCAACCTTCATATCTTATTATATCGTCCAATATTCCTGCAACCGCCCAGTGAATCAACAACCGTCGAAGGGAATATGGCACTGGAAGCAGCAACCAGGAGCACGCGTATTTTGGAAGACATGCTCTCACAAAATCTGGTTCAGCATGGATCAGTTCACCTGTAAGTTCTCATCAGAAATATAGAATATGACTACAGCCTGACATTTGGAATTTAGCATTACACATACTTTCTCCGCGCTATGTATTCACACAATTCATTTCGGGCGGGTGAATAGTACAGCTCGAAAACTTGCTGAACACCGGGCAAAATTATGTCTCCTCGGGCTAAAAGAGCTACAAAAAGCATGGGATCTTGAGAATTGGGTGTTGGACCTTTTCTTCCGCTGTCTTGATGATAGAACTGCTCGAGACCTCCGCTTAGCTGATACAGGGACTTCATCTACAGCAGTGTCCAGTCAATCGACAAAGGGACTTTCAGTACTGACATCTCCTACTATGAATCCAATTGATGGCACATTAGCCAGCCCTTTGTCTTCGAATGCGAATGATCTTCTACCTGCAATCACGCCAACAGGTACTTCAATGCCGCCACCCGATGACGCATCGGTGAATATGGACTGGTATGAACTGTTCAACGTGGAGGGGGATGATTTCACAGGCCTGGCGGGCTCATTGACGAACCCGGAATATTTGAACCCGCAGAATTTGGAATTTTTGTATCGATTTTTGTGATCATAAACTCGAGAGATAGAATTGACCATGGGTCATGACTCAAGTGGACAAAAGAACTCCGAATCGAGAAGTAATAGCCAGGATCAGGACACGCCAAGAGACGTCTCGGGCCAAGAAGAGCACAAACGTGGCGTATACCGTGGCTCTTTTTTAGCTGTGGGGCGATTCAGTCGTTTCATGAAGGAAACTGCTGATCACAAGGCTGGGAATCAAGGATGAAGAATGTGCCCGATGTCAGTTTCCGGAATGCTGGGGATCCCGGCCTCCGTACTCTATCGTGGATGTGGATAAGCTGGCTATATTCAATTCCGTTTGCAGACAGCGACTTCCTTTCATGATGATAATTACATCAGTGGCACTCAATGGAGGCTGGCTAGCCTATAGATGCTGTCCATGCACAAGCTGTAGCAGTTACATCTTTCACAAAGTACAATTCCAATGTTTCTGGAAATCCCGCTGCCTAATTACCATTCTAATAATAATAATCTCGATCATAATAATCGGATTTAGCTTTCGCGCTCTTATCTAGGGGGATCCACTTACTTTCAAATCTCAAACATGTCCTGTGCACGAACCCGGGCTGTGCACTCATAGGTTTCCTATGGAGGCAAGATCTGCTCTCTAAAGCTTGCGAAAGCAGTTGTCTTGGCTTGTACAAACGACAAAGTACACTGTTATGAGCCATCATAAGTCATCCATGTGTGGCAGATGTGGAGATGTGCATGCGTTGACATTGTTATGACTCCCCACACAATCGATATCCATTCCAGACGCGACATTAGACATGGGGAAGAATTTTCGAAACTTTCTGTCACATATTCAAGGGCGATCAGAGCGACCACTAAGCTGTTCATAAAAGGGGGAAAGTGGAGAAAGCCAAGGGACAGCTTCGGCTTAGCACACAGTACCTGCATGTGTGGGCTTTTACGATTCGTAGCTTTCTGTCGCGTCTGTCCAACAATTCGTCTTGTTCCTTGCAGCTTTTTGCAAAGTTGGGGCTATTTTAATCGTTTCATGCTCTTGTACAGGACCCATCAGGGTCCCCATTATCTCTCGGGTACCTGGATCACATCCGTCTCTCCCGTCTCTGTTGGAAGCTCGTTCGCTTCAGCCCCTGATGATTGCGTGGCCCGATCTTGCTGATTGGACTCGTCCTATGCTAAGCATTCTACTAAAGGTTAGTGGAAGCTTGGCCAGCCAGTTGGAACGCGCCGTTTCGGGAGGTGTAACGTCATACGGAATTGAATGCTGTCGTGGGACGCGACCCACGTTGATCACAAGCTGTCCAATCAATATTCAAGCCTCGCACTCAGTCTCGCCACCTTTTGCGTGATCTTGAGTCTGATTTGCAAAATAGCAGCCTATTCTTAGCCGGGGGGACCAGACGGATTTGCGTTTGGAGAAGGGTAAAAAAAAAGACATTGCGAATAAAAAGGAGCCTGAGGTAGCTGCTTTTTTTTTTCTTTTCTGATCTACTTTAAACCAGGTGTTTTATTACTTTACATTTATATACGAGACAAGTCAATTCAATTTGCCACAATCAAATCTCCGCTTGACTAGTATCACCGACCTTACCCTTTTGATCCATAATGGCCGCTTCACGATCATCTAGTGAGCGCACTGGCTCCTTACAGTCACTTCACGCCGGAAAAACACCGCTTCAAACAAAAGCGGATCCTAATACAGCTCTATACGAGGCTCAACCAAGTAAGTTAACTCCCAATTTACTTCTGACGAGTTGTTTTCCCAACGGTCGCTTTTTTTTTTTGGGTTTGCTTTACTAACAATCGCAGTGGCCGTTAATGCCGAACCTGGCACAGGAGCGTTCTCTCTTCGCAGTATTCAGCACAAGGATCGACAGGGAAAAATAATTGGTACGTGAAGAATAAATTGATTTGTATAGAAAATTGTTTCGCCCGCTAACTTGTACACAGCCGATCCCGACCGGTCGAATCCTACCCGCGCTCGCCTTGAGCGTCCACTCGATACCATTCGATCCTTTGAAGCTGCCATTGAGTCTCATCGCAAGCAGAATCATGCGTGATTATAATAAATAGGGGGCGTTTCGACTGTAATCTACGAGAGGAAAAACGAAGGGATGCTTATGATACCTGTACAATTTATTTTTTTGCGATCGATTGCCAGCTATTCGGATGGGCTTTGATCCAAGTTCTTCTTCTCCTGTTTTTATTAGAAATATATTTGAATTTGAGTATATGAATGGCGAGAGCTCATCAATTGTCAATGCTCCACTTCGATTTTTCATTTTCATCTAAAAAAGAGGTCGTAATTGGGTGAACTGCCGTCTACTGTACTTACGGGGGAGTATACATACATAGTGGAGAGTGCAAACATTGAAAGCTGCAGACATCGACAGTAAAACAACCAGACTAGAAGCTTGGTTTGAATTAAACTACATTCTCTGCAGTAGTTCCATAACGTCTGAGCCTATCAATGACACAATGGAATCATTTCATTGAATCCACTCCAGCAACTCCCCCAGATCATCGCGTCTTGGCAGTCTCTGATCATTACTGCAAGTTACAACGCCAAGCCATGATTGCCAATGTCTAATCAAGTTAAAATCGATTAGTGTTCAGCCTTTTGACTTGTATTGGTTGTATAATTCTTTAACCTATGGAGGAATTAGGAAGACTTCAACAGAAAACAAAGCCAGATCACCACTACAGACTCCTCTACTCCTATACATGGCAGCGCTAACCCCTGAGCGAACAGAAGAGAAGTTTTGGAAAAGGAGGAAAATCCTCAAGATAAAAACCGATCACTCGGATTTAACTATGATCAGCAATCATCTCCGAAGCGATGAAGATATCCGAGTTGCGATCGTCTTAAATCTATTGAAGCTCATGGACATTCTTGACTCTATCGCGACTCCATATACAGCGCGACCCAGAACTAAAACATGGGAAGCCTCACCCTTTGATTTATATTTAGACGTGATCTGACCTCTTTTTACGGATATATTTAGGAAAAGAGAGCGAATTCCAGATAAATGAAAAATAAATTCCCAAATTTACGTGGGCATTGGGTGAGTTTGGAGCTAAGACACGCAGTGTGTACGCCATCCCAAGGAAACGGCCCCACTACCGCGTCAGCTTCACCAAGTTTTCTTTCCCACTATTGCCGGACGGAATAATAAACAGAAAAGGACATTCTGAGGGATAAATTAAGTTCCCATGAGACCATATCGCTTAGAAGATGTTTAGGTTGCCTTTATCTTTCCTTTGAAGTGTCTCAGATCACTGAAAAATAAAAATAACTGGGGCAAACATCACCACTCATAAACGAACCCACTTCAGGCCAGCGGGAGAAATCATCGGTACTGGTGACCACAGTGGATGCTGGGCAAACTTACTGTGGCGCACTAATGGGTGCTAGGCTGCAGAAGCCAAGATACTTTTAGTTAGTGGATCTAGAATGATTGGCTCATATCTTTTGCTCGGGGCGCATGAACCGATGTAGACCGATTTTAGTGTCTACGCCAGCCCTAGACTGGTTGACGCGGTCCATATCATCTCCGGCCAGGAAAAAATGACACCCGGGGCGCCAGTAGTGTAAGTTCCTCCATACACTGAAAGGGGAAAAAACCCAATCCGCTGGGGGCATTAGCTCGGTGGATGCAGTCTGGGTCAGATGTACGCGTCCCCCATAAGGGGGTTAGGGGGGCAAAAGGGCAAATCATGGTGATTTGAATGATGCCACAGGGTATTAAGGGCCAGCGGGGACGAAGCCACCAAGGGTACTTCTTTTCTTCTTTTCAGTCGGTTTCTCTTTCGCTGGTCAAACAACGACCTGTATATACATTCGCTCCTGAGATTCTTTCTTCTCTTTCTCCCACTTTAGTCGTCCTTCTTTTTAACTGACCCCCAAAGGAGGCATCCTCCTATTCATTCGCTACAATTTTATTTATCACACAATCGTTACACTCACCATGAAGCTGTCTCTTCTGTCCTTAGCGACCCTGGTCGGGGCCGCTATGGCTGACCTGGACCCCATTATCATTAAGGTAAACCCGATTCATACCGAGATCGTTGATTCAATGATGGGTCGTCCATACTGACAAGGTCATGTATAAATATAGGGTTCTAAGTTCTTCTATTCCAGCAACGACACTCAATTGTAAGTCATCTTGCTTCCCACCGACAGAATTACATGTTCAAAATGTGCTGACAGTATCACAGTTTCATGCGTGGTGTTGCATACCAATGTTCGTCCCTTTATTATCGTCAACTGGGATAAAAAACTTGCAACTAACATCAACATAGACTCTCAAACTGAGGATCCATTGGCTGATGCCACCGCTTGCAAGCGTGATGTTCCTTACTTGCAGGAGTTGCGCACTAATATCATCCGTACCTACTACATCAACGCCACTGCTGACCACACTGAGTGTATGAAGCTGCTGTCAGATGCAGGCATCTACGTGGTCTCTGATCTTTCCAGCACAACTGAAGCCATCGACCGTAGCGACCCAGCCTGGAACGTTGCCCTCTACGACCGTTACACTTCTGTCATTGATGAACTGTCGCAGTACAACAACACTATTGGTTTCTTTGCTGGCAATGAGATCGCCAACTCCGTATCTACTACAGATGGTACCGCTTACGCCAAGGCCGCCGTTCGTGACATGAAGAAGTACATCAAGGAGAAGGGCTACCGATCTATGGGTGTTGGATACGCCACTGCCGATGTTGAGGCTATTCGTGTCGAACTCGGTGATTACATGGACTGCGGCACTGATGATGAGAGCGTTGACTTCTACGGTTACAACATTTACTCCTGGTGCGGTGACGCAACTTACACATCTTCTGGCTACAAGGCACGCACTGCAGAGTTTGCCAACTACACCGTTCCCGTCTTCTTCGCCGAGTATGGCTGTAACGCAGATCCCCCTCGCAAATTCACCGAGGTCGAGGCTATCTACGGCGATGAAATGACTGAGGTCTGGTCTGGTGGTATCGTTTATATGTACTTCGAAACAACAAACGATTATGGTAAGCATTTCCCACAGCCCACCTCGAGCTTTTATCGACTTGACTCAAGGCTCGACTGGAAACATGAAAAATACTGATCATCATATTATTGAAGGTCTTGTTTCTATCGTTGATAGCACCAGCGTCAGCACTTTGACCGACTTCAGCTACTACTCCAAGGAAATCGCCAGTGCCACTCCCTCGGGAACCAACAAGGCCTCTTACACCCCAACCAACACCGTTCTGCAAACCTGCCCCACTGAGGGTGCTGATTGGGAGGCCAAGTCCTCTCCCTTGCCCCCTGCTGTTGACGAAACCCTCTGTGGATGTATCTACGATGCCGCCGCCTGCGTTCCCGATGCCAGCCTTACCTCTGCCAAGATGGGCACCCTTCTTGGCCTTGTCTGTGGTTCCACTGACTGTGGCGGCGTTGACGGCAACGGTACTACCGGCGTGTACGGTGCTTACAGCATGTGTAGTACCAAGGATCAGCTTGCTTTCGCTCTCAACAAATACTACGTTGCCCAGGACAAGGTTGCTAGCGCCTGCAGCTGGGGTGGTTCCGCCAGCACCAAGGCTACTACCGCTCCTACCGGTACTTGCTCCTCGCAGATCAAGGAGGCTGGTACCGCCGGTACTGGCACTGTTACCACGGAGGCCACTGCTACTGCTGACTCGAGCTCTGGATCCTCCAGCTCATCTTCGTCAAGCAGTGCTGGTACCACTGTCCACTCTAGTGTCTCCTTTGGTTTCTTCCAAGTTGGCGTCCCTGCCGCTATTGCGCTCATGACTGGTGTGGGTATGATTCTTCTGTAATTGTGGAGAACATGTCTTTTGCTGTATTCATTAGCGGCAATCTTCTTTTCGTCTCTTGTTTTACCTACTTACACCGTGACTTTGTTGTACGTATATAAATAGCTTCTTTCTCCCCCATGAGATCCATTGCTACTCTGAGCCCGAGCCCTCGAGTAGGGGGATTCAACCAAATAGCTTTGAATATCCGACCAAGTCTTCTTTTGCTCTAATAACAAATCGGAATTGGTATTTTGAATAATTTTATTTTTTCGGTTATAATTTGGGATTGCTTTATTGCGTTCAATACGAGAAGCTTTCGAATTTCCACGTCAGAATTCTCTTTATTCAGTCATTAAATTTCATCATGTATCAATTTCTGATCTTAATAACAACCAGGTCATTCGCCAACAACAGCTCTCCTAGTTAAAATAGCAGAAAATTCGTCCAGTCGACTCCAATCATGCGCGTCTTGACATGCCTGACGACTTAACCGTACAGCACGACTTGTCCGTGTCCTCATTTCCTCTTCATATTCATCGATGGCCGTTTGAGCAGTCACAGCACCACTATACAGTTTCTCAATACCTTGCATCAACTGGAAGGCGTCGAGAATTCCGTGATTAGCCGCCTCTCCTCGATCTGTTGAAGTCAGCTACCTTAAACACCTTCTATTGATCAAACCTTGACTTACACATGGTCATTGCGTGCGCCGCATCCCCAGCCAATGTCACACGCCCATTATTGTTGTTCCATGAAAGACATTCCCAGTCTGCTAATTTGATCTCCGTGACCGGTGTGTCTATTGGGATTTCATCCACTACTTGCTTTAAAAAGGGGGCGAATCCATTGGCCCGTCGTTTCATGTTCTCCAAGCGCGCCTTATCTGTTCCAGCCACCTTGTCCTCTGGTCCTCTTTCCACCCAAGACATACAGATCTGAGCTCGATAGCGTTCTGTATGCGACCCAAGAGTTCCATTCACATGCGGAGTCTCCAACATGGAAAACCAGAAGAATGCACCTGTAGGAGGATGGCATCCCTGAAACAACAGAGGATCCATATCGCGCAACGGCTTTATTTGGTCAGCAGTCATATCCACTGCCACCCCCGTGAAGTTGATTCCAAGAGGTATGTTGTCGAATGAATCTGGTCGAAGCACCTGTCGAACGATTGATCGGCTTCCCTCAACGCCAACCACGATTCGTCCTTTAACAGAAGCTTCACCTTCGAATAAGAGCTTCACTTCACTCTCAATTGGTGAAACATCAACTCCAACCACTCGTCGGCCCCAATGGACGTGATCTTCAATACCCTGCAACAATGCCCGACGCATCTTCTCGCGATTGACACGCCATCGAACACTAGGTGGGATTTTGTATTTTGGCTCCCCATTCTCAAGATTAATGAACAGGAAATTGCCGTTGTCATTGCGCGCAACGTCTGGATCAACCTGGACCTCTCGGATACGCGCCAGTGTCTCTTCCGAAAGCATCTTGAACATATATTCCAATGCCCAGTGCAGAGTAATTGCCCAACCTTGACCTCGCGCCTCAGGGGTCGCATCGCGTTCGTAGATCTCGAAGGGGATGTTTTTCTGCTTGAGTGCTTGGCCGAGGGTTAACCCAACAATGCCAGCACCGACAATGAGAACAGGTTTCATTTTGTGTGTGTGTGTGTGACTACGGAGTCTTCATTGTTGTCGATTCGTGCTTTCTTGTGTTCTTTTGTGTTCTTTTTTTCTTTTTCTTTTGCCTCCGTGGTCTCTTTGCCATCCGACTCGTATCGGACTCCCGTCGCATAGATAGCATACGGTTAGTGCGGGGCTTATCCGCCCAAAAGTCACCGTCGGCTATGAACATCCCACGTCCCACAATCCGGTGGTGGTCAATGCGACGTTATTTGGTAAAGTAAAATGGAGATACGATCTGTAGCCGCGGTTTAAATTCTAGATATAAAGTATCTTTCGCGGGGGACGTTTAAGGATCTTCTTATATCGTCTCTATTCATCATATACACATTCTTCGCTACTAGTACAGCTGTCATCATGTCTCACGAGGCACTGAATCCCATCCATCCATCTGTTCTCCCTCATCTGGATCCAGTGTTTGTGAAACTATACAATGATAATGTTGCAAACATCCCAGCAGGACCAATTGACCTCTCAGTGTTACGCACTAAATACTCCGTTCTTTATTCATATGGCACTGGACCAGCCCCCGACTGTGCACGAATCTATGATAGTCAATTACCGGGACACAATGGCGATTTGATTCCTGTGCGAGTGTACGAGCCAGCAAGCCCAGGGCCGTGGCCAGTTCACATTGATTTCCACGGTGGAGGTATGTGAATTCCCCACGATTTCCCAGATAAACCCGAGTTGTAGCTGATTCCATTATTCGGACAACCAGGATGGGGTCTAGGTGATCTCGATACCGAATCGCATATTTGCAAACACATTTGCGTCAAAGCCAATGTTTGTGTGATCGACGTTGCATACAGACTCGTCCCCGAACACGCTTTTCCAATCGGGATCCAAGATTCATTCGCGGCCTTGCAGTATATCCATGCAAAAGGCGCTGAAATTTTCAAAATTGAGCCAACAAGAATTTCCCTGGGAGGTGTTTCGGCTGGTGGCAATATCGCATTGATATGCGCACATCTTGCGCGGGATGCTAGTATCCCTCTTCGGCTAGTTGCAGTGGGTACACCGACAATTGATGACATTTCGAAATACAAGTCTGCAGCCGAGGCGCCCTGGCCATCGATGCAAGAAATGGAACATGCTCCTACGTTGAACTGGGGACGACTCAAATGGTTCGATAATCTGAAGTGGCAGAGTATTGAGGCAGAAGGTTCAGCTAGAGAAAGCCAGATTAGCGCTTTGAAGTGGTATGCGAACGCTCTTCAAGCTCCTCGATTCGATGGATTGGCCAAGACAGTCATTTATACCGCTGGGTGCGATCCTCTGCGTGATGAGGGTGAGGAATACGCCCGGCGTCTCATCAAGGGTGGAAACGAAGTGATCCAGAAACGATTTGCTGGAGTTCCCCATCCATTTATGCACATGGATAAAGGTATGTTTGGACCCTACCTTATAAAGCGAACAAGAGCAAAAGCTAACATTGTACAGATTTATGGCAAGCAAAAGACTTTATTGATTTAACAGCAGAGCATATCAAAACAAGCCTTCATCAGCCCGATACCAATTAGTGTACAAGAACAAACAAATTTTGAACCTTAATAGACGGAAAATTTGACACCTCAATTTATATAAAGTTGAAGAATTGCAATAATTTAATACTATAGAAAAGAGATATCAATAGTATATCTAAGGTGCACGAGGTAAGGCCAAGCGTCAAAACGGGCTAATCTTACAAGCTACAGCGGAATACATCAGGATATTCAAATGTTAAATATAGCTTAGAATGTCTACTAAAATGAGAACTTGAATAAGATTCAAGAAACTGTCACAACATCTAAAATTGTAGCAGTTGATGATAGCAGAAGCAATTATTGAGATGAGCATTTAGCACCCCTCCATGTCATACAGCTGGGCAGCAAGTGGAACAATTGATTCCTCCAATCCTCGAAAACTCACTCCAAGCGCAGCTTGTACCTTGCCAGAGTCGCACGAGTAATGCGAATTAGCAATTCGTGCACCGGGTTGACCAGTAGGCGCTCGGTGTCTTTCAGGCAACTGAACACGAATGACGTCCGCAATTTCCTGGGTATCATAGCTCGAACTAGTGACTAGGAAACGTTCATGTCCAGCAGCTTCAAACACCAGAGATTTACGGCAGACATCAGCTAGATCCTCAACATCTACCCAGACTGCAGATTTTTGTAAGTAAATTTGATTTAAACAACATGGAAGAAGTGATGTATACCTGGAGCTTTCGTAATTGGGATTTCTCCATCTCTGCCAGCTTTCAAAACATCCCATACAATTTGATTGCTAGCATTGAGTTGAGACAGAGAGGAAATTGAGTGGATCATCTTGCCAAACACCATTCCAGGGCAAAGAGTCACCAATTGGTAATTCACAGGGTTGTTTTTCACATAGACCCATGCGGCACGTTCAGCGACTACCTTTGAGGCGCGATATGCAATAGGCTGTTAAATGTTAGAGAATGAGTATAATGATGCGACTATCAAGGAAAAAACGTACCACTGCGGCTGCATTGACCCCGTCTTCATATGTTAAGGGTGACCAGTCTTCCTCTGTATAGACTCGACCTGGCTGCAGACCCAATCCCGCATCATAGACACTAGCAAAGCTTGACATGATAATCAATCGCCGGATGGTGGGCTGTCTCTGAGCTGCTTCACATATTGTCTGAGTCCCTTTGAGCGCAGGTATCATGAGATTTTCCTCAAATTCGCCCGGACGGGAATCATAGTTAAAGGCAGAAGCGAGATGGATGATAGCTTGACAGCCCTCTAGAACATCAACAAGATAGTCGATATTTGTCGGATCTGGGACAATGACTAGATCCAGACGAGATAGATTGTCAACGCCTGCCTTCTCGAGTGCGAGACGAATTGCGTTTGCTTTTTCCGTTGAACGAACGGTGGCTCGGACTCTATGATCGTATTTCAGCAGACTTGCAATACAGTGAGCGCCGATGAACCCATTCCCGCCAGTGACAAGAACTAGCGATCCAGCATCAATGGGAGCCATTTTGAAAAGCAAATATGTATTGGAAATTATTGAATTCTGGAAAAGAGGATTTCAATTCCCTTGATATGAGGAAAATGAAATTTTAAGTACCTGGTGGGGAATCATTATAAAGGGCTGTCGGACATGAATGCGCCGCCGTCGGATAATGTATTGCAACTTGAAACTATACAGCCGCGTCCGATCTCCGCTATCTCCCGAGTTCAAAGTCATTTCTCAAGGTATGTACATTATTTCCATTCTACTAGTATACGGTTATTTTTTATTCATGGTGAAATATAAGTTATTCAAGTTGGAGCTATGAAAGTAGTTCAAATTGACAAGCTAATAGTAAGAACAGTAACAAATGGACAAAGTACGTTCAAGTTCTTATGTGTGGCGACTATCAATAAACATAACGGAAATCAGAATCGTCATGAACATCTTGCACATTTGATCTGCCTGCTAAACGTGCTTCCATCGAGCTACGCGCTGGTGCCCCCAGACGATCAGCAGTAGCATTCCGAACTCCATACATGATTCGCAACGCCGTTGAGACCACAATTGCCGCCGCGTTGACAGCGACCAGCGTAGTTTTGGCAGGTAGATATCTGTTCTGAAATTTAGTACGATAAGACTTCATTGGGTCACTAGTTAACTTACTGGGGCGCGTCCTTCGCCTGGAAAGTCTGAGGGCCAATGATATTTGCAATACTGAACCCAGCAGACACAAGTGTAGTTCCAGCAACCTGTATTCGTTTAGGGTCTGCTAGAGTGACTCCGGAACAGCATTTTCAACATACCTTCATTGTATATCCTTTAAAATTTGCTCCCGTCCAAGCATAGATCAGGGCAAGTGGTGCGACCGTCTAAACCAGACAGCGACTCGTAAGCAAAAGATGAAAGGGTTATGCATTGCACATATCGTGAGTTGACATACCGTGTTCACCAGATAGATACCCGCTAGACACCCGCCTCTGTTTGATGTTGGAAGAAACGACATAAGACAAGACCCCAGTAGTGTTGGGATCAACAAAAGATCAATAGCTAACCAGCGGGAAAATCCCTTGGAAATTGCATATGTAGACAACATAGTCGCAAGGATACTCACGACACCAGATGGCATGTTAAGCAAAGCGCTTGCCTTGCTATCATATCCAAATCCTTTGATGAGAATAGAAGAAAAAGTAGTTATCACTCCACTGGGGATCGTGATAAGTATGGTTAAAAGTACCAACAACCATGTCTGGAGATCCCCAAACACCTCAAGAACAGATCGCCAACGGAAAACCTTCATTCCAACACCCGCCTGATCATTCTGGAGCCTCTGAGCCACACGATCTTTCTCAGACTGGGTGAGAAACTTGGCCTTATCTGGGGTTTCGGGCAGCACAAAAATAACCAGAAGAGACACCAAGACATTGACCGCACCAATGACAACGAACATTATGCGCCAGCCACCAAATGAGATACTGGCAGGGGCATGCTGAGCCCCGAAAGATATCAATCCTCCTATAATTTGCCCAGCACCCAATCCACAGTACCAGAGTCCATATCGCGGAGTTGACTCCGCTCGAGTGTACCACATGCTGGTATAAATGGTGAGAGCCGGAGCTAAACTTGATGTCAGAAACTTGAATACTTCTCAGACAAAACTTGGGAAGAAGCTAAATATCGCATACCTATCACTGCTTCCATCATTCCGAGCATAACACGCAATGCAAGCATACCAGCAAAATTCTTGGTCGCCGATGAACAACATAGAATAATACCCCAGCAAAGAACATTGACACCTAATACCTTTGAGACCGGAAATCTTTGGAGCAAAGCTCCCTGTGGCAATTCAGCTAATGCATATGCTATGAAAAATGCAGTTGCAAGCCATGAAAAGTCGTTCCCAACGAGACCCAAGTCTTCCTGAATTCCCATCACATTCGCATACTAATTTCCATCTGTCAGCTTGTGTGTTTATCTTGAGATCGCAAGAGACGGCAAGATCATACATTGATAGAAATCTTGTCAATCATCTGAAGAAAATAGGTCAGAAACATAATCGGTAGAATCTGCCAGTCAATCTTGCGTATGAGGCTCTTGTCATCGTTCTCAAGGCTACCAAGCCCATAATCTTCGCACCCGTCGGATTTCATCTCGATCGCAGTCTTTGTCTTCATTATGAAATTGTCGGATACTCTCAATCGTCACGAAGAAGGTAATAGTATAATAATTATCTGAGACCACTTTCATGGCGGTGGTAGTCAATTATTAAGGGCGGCAAGGGGCGAATCACTGATATCAGCCAGGACCGCGATACTGTACCACTATCTATCCCATGCAGTGTCTGATTTCCCCGGAAAAATGAGCTGTCTAGTCCCAATTAGACGGGAGGCGAATTAAATCAAGGCAAAGATCGGCATCGGAGGACCCAAGCGACGCAGCCGTCGGATAGATAAACAGGTGGAGGTCAATGCGGCCGTCGCATAGCGGACGATAATGGGAAAACGCCGAGAAGACAGTTCTAACGATGGATAAAGGAAGAAATGACTTCACAAGGACACATGTATTTATTCTAATAAATAGTCAAAATAGAGATCCTAACTGGTGATCTTCTAACAATCCATTCTTCTCATTTCCATTGCAAACATGCCTTCACGTACTGACTCTCCCCTCCAAGTGGCTATCATCGGTGCTGGCCTCGGTGGATTGGCTGCTGCTGTGTCATTGCGCCGTCAAGGACATAATGTCACAGTCTACGAGCGATATGATTTTGCTGGTGAAGTAGGCGCATCGTTAAGTGCAGCATCAAATGGATCAAGATTCCTCGAGGAATGGGGAGTCGATGTTAAAGCAGCAAAGCCAGTAAGTTAAGATTATTACCTCGGTATTTCAATGCGATGAGAAAGCTAAGACAAGAATATAGGTCATTCTCAAGCAGTTGATCATGCATGACTGGTCTAATGGGAAAGTCCAAAGTACCTATCCATTAGGCGACTATAAGTCAAAATTTGGCACTGTAAGTTGAAGGTTACCAAGAATAGAAAGGGAGAAAGATCTGATACTGAGCAGGAATATAACAACTTCCACCGGATTGATATTCACAAACAACTTCTTAAATCTGCATTCGAAGAAGAAGGGGAGGGATCTCAATGTGTTCTGGAAGTCAAATGCAAAGCGATTGACGTGAATCCTGAAGAAGGTCTGATTCAATTTGAAAATGGATCTCAAGTATCTGCCGATCTGATTGTCGCCGCTGATGGTATCCGAGTAAGTTGACTGATCCTCTGCGCTTTCAAGGGTTAGATAAAGTTGACATGTTAATTCTTTCCAGTCCCTGGCGAGAGAACACATGGGCATCACACCCAACTTCACAATGTCCACATCCTGCTGTTACCGCTGCATCATTAGTGCGGATAAGCTTCGCTCCTTGGAGCTAGAAGACTATATCTCAAACGAGGCCATAGAGTACTGGGGTGGATTTGGCATAAACAAGATTGTCATGTCGCCGTGTAGCAATGGCGAGATCGTGAGCTGTTACTGCTTTTATCCAGCATCTTATAATAATCTCCGTGATGACGGATGGAATATCAGCGCATCACCCCAGCAATTGGTTGATACGTTCCCTGATCTGGACCCACGAATGAGGAAATTGATGCTGAATGCGGATGATATCAAAATGTGGCGTTGTAAGTTCTCACAGCGAACTCTCTATCACCCTGAAGTCTTGAGAATTGGATACTGACTCCCGGGTGGAAAAAGTGTACAGACACGAGCCTTATCCATACTGGGTTAAGGGAAAGGTTTGCTTGCTTGGAGATGCTGGTATGTCTATCCCATCAGCTTTTTATTTCACATTGAGCACCGCGACTGACGCAATTTAGCCCACCCAATGATGCCGGATCAATCACAGGGATCCTGTATGGCATTTGAAGACGCCGGAGCCATCGGTCTCGTTTTCAACAAAGACTTCCGAAAGAGCTATGGAGTAGCTGAAGGCTTGTCTCTGTATGAGAAATTGCGAAAACCCCGAGCATCTCGAGTTCAAGAGGCAAGCTTTCGAGCACGAGAGGATCTAAGTGAACGTATTGGATGGAGTTCCTCATCTGATCGTCCAGGTAAATTGACAATCGAAGAAGTCTGTGGATATAATATGAGGGACCATTTGGCTCAGTTGGTGGAAGAGGCGGTACAGTCTGATAGTAGTGTTTAGATTTGAATTGTGTACACTGTTTATGTATGTTCATTGCAAAGTCTGAATAAAACAATCATGAATATATCTTTACTTGATTCAAAATAC
This sequence comes from Penicillium angulare, assembly GCF_028827245.1. Taxonomy (NCBI): domain Eukaryota; kingdom Fungi; phylum Ascomycota; class Eurotiomycetes; order Eurotiales; family Aspergillaceae; genus Penicillium; species Penicillium angulare. Next base: position 331,697 of record NW_026623169.1, on the reverse strand, counting down.
ACCGTGAGGCTCGTTATGCGTATAGATAGAGCACAATTTAAACGAATACCACGCCTGGAAACTGACTATATCGTACAGCTGCCCAATTCAGATCGGATGAACAAGTCGCTCCATCCCAAACAGCCTCCAAGAGCTGTCGTGCATATTGAATATGATTGAATCCCAAGGTATTTTCCATAACCATCAGTCGCTCCTTGACTATCATCCGCCGTTCAATGTCGACACTGGACGATCCAGCAATGACGAGAGGAAAGAGAAGACATCCTTCCACTCGACTGGCATAAGGTATATTTTGCACAGATTCGAGAATCGTGGCTATGGCCCTTTCTACAAATTCATGTAACGGGTCATAGCCTTCTACGACCTGGTGCAAACGTAAACGAATTGCCCACTCAAATGCAGTTGTGGCAAATTCTGTATCAGGTTGTTGTTGTTCCATATGATCGCGCTCCGATCGCCATTCATCAATTCGCGTCTCTACGAGTGTTGATGCAGTCCGGAAGCCGATTTCAGATAGCTCATCAACCCGTTTACTGCGATGATTGGCTAAAACATTGACCATTCCTAAAAAGTCAAATAAGGTTGGGGAAATCCCATATATTGCATCGGTAGACTGGCTGCATTCCAGACCCGGGACACTGGTGCGGCGAAAATTGGTAGTGAGCTCTTTCATACTGTCTCCACTGTGTAATAGAGGTGGTTTACATCGTGAGATCGTTGACATGGAGTCCAAATAGTGAAAAAGGCTAATGCAGAAGCTCGACTCACTCGTCGAAGTCAGAGATTGAAAGGCCGGTGATTTGAGAATGGCACTGGCTGCTTTGAGGTGCCATTTCCATACTCGTGACGTACCATCGAATAGTTCAGTCAAACATAGTAGAAGAACCGTAGCACAAGCTTCAAAAATGCATCTTCCATCTGATTGGCCAAGAAGGTGATTCACTTGGGTCAACGCTGAAGGGGGTTTAGTCTAGTTCGGCCTGCGCGCTATCGCTGGAAAAGAATCTGACCTTGGCCTTGTCTTCTTAGAGCGCGATCCCATATGCTTGGATAAACGCGCTTCCAGTGACATCCACTCAAACTCAATATAACACTAGTCACGGTATTAGACGTTTCCGCGAGAGGCAAAAGGGTCACTAGGAAAGGATTCCGATCGGAATCGTGAGAGCGGGAAAGGGCACGCGCAACAACATGAATGTAATGATTGTACAGGGAGCGATCTTCTTCGCTCTGCAAATGAGGATTTGTGGAGATAGGCGACCAATTAAGGGGAGACAATCTGATCCTCCGCTTAGGCACAGGATGCGGGAAAAGCGACGCGATAAACTCCTCGTCATCATCGGGGGCGACCAGACCGACCGATAGCGGATCTTCATCGGAAGCATAGTTCGGAATTGACCTTGATGCGTCCGTCGCATATGAATCTGGGGTAGGTGGATTGCTCGTCTCGGATAGACTCCGCTTGGCTGGCCATTGACATGGCAGGTTCAATCGTCGGCAATCGCTACAACGGGGGCGGATCTCGTCGCATTTCTTTTTCCTGTTTGTCAATCCACTCTAATCAGCGATCACAGCTTCGCGGTCTGGGTTCTCCCAATCTGCTGCGGGTCCATGATCTACCTTGCCTTGCATGTCATACATCCGCCTCGAGACCGCGACGCTCGGGGTCTCCGCGGTCCCGATGTCCCTCGTGTGGTATCTGTGTCTTTCTCTGTCGGTGCTCGTGGCTTGCAAATATGACCTAAGCCTGTTATCACGAATTAATTTGTTGTCCAGGCCCTACACTTTCATCTTCCATCTTTTCTTAGAGCACATACGTTTGCAGCGGGAACATGGTTGGGCACCATCACAACGTTGTTTCTGTTCAAATAGATGAGCTTTGGTTGTGTGCACTTCCACGGTCACGGTTGCTCACAATCTGGGCGCATCGAGCACAGACTTGACCGGATTTATCCATAGCGTGTTGTATGCGGGTATTCTTTCTCGGTATCAATGTGTAGCCACGCGAGGCTTGCGGGGGAGGAAATGGAGGAGTTATCGATGCGACGGCAGCTTCATTCTTTCCAGTTCCATCTTTCGGCTCTTCTCATGCGGGCATTGTCGGCATTTTCCGATCCGACGGCGATAAGCTGGAAGGTTATCTGTACCAATCAGGACTCGTGTCCCTAGTGACCGAGCTAGGATGAGAGGGGAAAGTTGACGGGCGAAAACGAGACATCCCCACTTTGCAGAGTGCGGGGGTGGGTCGAGGGAGACGAGACAGGGAAATGCCGCCAACTAATGAGAGGAGGGGGAAATGAACAGGGATCAAACAGACAAGAAGGAGATCTGCAGGAATCACAGCTGATAAATTTCGAAATAATTCATTCAAACAAATAAACATACACGAACATCCACTTCTCTGCTTCCCCCCATTTCTCAGCTTCCACTGCAGCCTGTCTCCGATATCCTGCATACAATCGACAACTGTGTGGGTCCGTGTGGAAGAAAAATAAATCGACTTCTGATTGGAAGAGGTGATACACATCACTTGGAGCTAGACTTGTTAGAAGACTCGGTTGGGGCTGGTGGTTGGTACCACGATTCACCCTTGCCAGTGTTGTAGTGCTTGCTCCCATCCGGGTTGGAGTAGTAGTAAGACCCATCCCTGTGATAATCGAGGTTAGTTGATTCACTCCAGTCAAGCAGTCAAGCATCCTCAAAATACCTACTTGTTGGAATAATGGTAAGAGTTCTGGTTCGGGGCTGATGGGCCAAAGTATCGACTGCACCAGTGAGCGTCTTAGAACACGAAGTTAACTCAACGCTGATACAGAAACAGTTATGTTATTTCACATACATCCTTGTTGGCTCCAGAGCCACGATACATGAACTCGTTATCGAAGTTATCAGTTGGCATTTTGAGTTCAAAGTCGTTAGATTCGTTTGAACCACTCAAATCGCCAGACTCCCCAAGAACTTCAGTGGTTTCAGTATCGACACTGTTTTCGAAGTCTCCAAAATACTCTGGCCCTTCGTAGATTCCGAGATCGTCAGAATCGGCAGAGACGTCGGAATTTTCTGAGTCCTCAGGGTGATCAGCATAGTCTCTGCTGTCAGCGTAACTGGGCTCATCAGGATAATCGTAATCGTTGTAATCGTCGAAATCGTCGCCAGAAGACATAAGGCACGTCTAGGAAAGACAGATAAGGGAAAAATCGAATTGGTGATGATGACTGTTGGATTGCAGTGAAGGTAGGGAAGAATGGAAGGAAGGAAAGTGAGGGTCACTACTATGAAGCGGGGTCTACCACACCCTCTCTCTTCCCTCTTCTCACAACTTCACGACTTCAACTCTCTACATCTTCATACTCTTTAATCATTATATTGTCAACTTGAACTTGATTCAATCTTGTTATACACTGTCTAATACTGTCTATCTATAATACATCAATCAAAATATATTTACCACTCGTTCACCAACACATATCGGTATCGAGCATCTCCAGCTTCCATGTCTTGAATCGCCTTGTTAGCCTCCTTCATAGGTCGCTCTTCGATCCAAGGCTTGATCTTCATAGTGGCAGCCAGGTCCAGCATCTCTCGGATCTCACCTGGGCTACCAATAATGGATCCACCGAGCTTGATACCCTTCATAATCAAAGCAAAAGCAGGGATTTCGAGACCGCCATCCTCAGGGGCGCCCAGCTGAATCAAAGATCCCCGGGGTCGGAGCAATTGGCTGTATTGCACAATGGGCATCTTGGAGGATGATACGGTAGAGATGATCAAGTCCAATGATTGAGCATTATTTTTAGCCCAGTCTTCATCCTCATCCGTGGCGATATAAGTATCGGCTCCAAGTTTCAGCGCATCGTCCCTCTTGTTTCCTTTGCGGGAGATAGCCACCACCTTGTCTGCTCCCAGAGCCTTGGCGAATAGAATACCGAAATGACCCAGGCCACCAACACCAATGATTCCAACCTTCTTGCCAGGTCCACAGTTGTTCTGGCGCAAGGGTGAGTATACAGTAATACCACCACACAGCATGGGTGCAGCATCGGCGGAGGGGATGGCGTCGGGAATTTTGATAACGAAGTGTGATGGAGATCGGTTGTACAGCGAGTATCCACCGAATGACTTGCCCCCGTTGGGATAAACACCGTTATAAGTTCCGACCATGCGGTTGCAGTGTTGCTCAAAGCCAGTGGCGCAAGCTTCACAGTTGCCGTCGTGGTTCTGACAAGAGCCGCTCTGGGCACCCACACCAACACGATCTCCGACCTTAATGTCGCCTTCAGCCTGTGAGCCAACTCGGACAGCATAGCCTACGATTTCGTGGCCAACACAGCAAGGGTAGGTAGAAGGGCCCTACTCATTAAACAACAGTCAGTTTCCTTCTCTGCTTTTGTTTGGGAATATATGAGCATCGGGGAACTATAACATACCCATCCACTGCGCAATGTGTGCAAATCAGAACCACAGATGCCACAGTGAGTAACCCGGATATCAACGTCGGTTTCCTCCCAGGGCTTGGGCTCGAACTGCTGCCAGACCATGTTGCCATTGGCAGCCGTCTTGTCTAGGCCCATCCAGCCTTCAAATTGGTAGTCGGTGGAACCCATTATGTGAATATGAATGTGAATCGTTGAATATCAGATTGAAATGATTGTCAAGTTTAACGTTGTGTTTGAGTCCAAGTACCTGGATTTTCATGCTACATTTTATATTCCTGGATTTTACTATGTGAAATCAGGGTCAGGGATTGACTTCTGGAAAATTCCTGAAGAGTTCCACATCTGCGAACACACGGCAAGGTACAGGCTCCACATTTTCCATTTAGGGGAATGTCATCAACGGTTTTAGTCCGTCTTATATCCGCAATGAAAGGAAAGGCGCTCCACTAACTCCTGTTGATCTGGTGATCTGGTAACTCATGGAAGACAAGTGAATTGTGGAAAGAACCAAAGAAAATATGATCAATAAGCTTGGAAATATTGTGTTGAAGTTGTCAGCGAGGTCCATCCGGTGTTAAAGCAGTTCAAGGTTAAGGTTAAAGTTCTCACGCTTGATGACAGTGACAGTCGGGATGACGCACCAACGCCGGTGCCGATGCTGCCGAGTCTTCAATTTTTAGTTTTTACGTCCGGATTACGTGTCTAATATCCACCGAAATTATGAAACTATGCACGGAAGTCAGCATTATGAAGTATCGCCGTTGAAAATTGTACTGTATAGGTGCATAGTATGTATATCTGTTTCTCTTCATCCGGGTGTGGGATTTTATGCAAAAACAATACACACGTTGATCAAGTACCTGTATCTCAGCAGTAGTGTTTTCCAATACTCCAATTTTCCTTTAAGATCTTCCAGATTTTTACTTCATCGTCTAATTGATGTGATTCCTCCAGGGCTTAAATCTTTGAATTTTCTTCTAGTAGTACTAACCGGCCCCACAATTTTTCTTTCACAAAAATAATGAACCCTCGCTTACGAGGGTCCGCCACCCATATGGAACAGATCACCCATATGGAACATTTTTTCTAAATCTTACCACAACCACTATTATCATCTACCACACCACCAACAATGCCTAAAACCAATAAAGATATAGAGAACCAGATTCAGCTGGCAATAGAGTCTCTCTCTGAGCAATCTAAGCCTAATATTAGGAAGACTGCGCGAGAATTCGCGGTTCCTGAAGGCCGTCTTCGTCGGCGCTGGCAAGGTGGAAAATCGCTTTTCCAACGACAACCTAATGGCCGGAAGCTTAGTATTGCACAGGAGAAGGCTTTATGTGAATATATTGATTATTTTGATGCGGTCGGAGCATCAATAAATCGCCGTCAAATTGCTATTGCTGCCGATTCAATTCTGGAAGAAGATCATACCGACACCACCACAGATCCCCCACAAATTGGCGACCATTGGCTAAAGCGTTTTCTTAAACGGTATCCTGAGTACTATATACGACGTCGGCGAGCTCTTGATGTTGAAAGAGCTACTGCACTGGATAAATCCGTTATAGAGAGATGGTTTCAAGACTATCAACGTATAGTGGCTAAATATGGCATCTGTCAACAAGATATCTACAATTTTGACGAAACTGGCTTCCAAATTGGCGTCGGTCGCGATCAATTTATTATCACAAGACATCCAAAAAAGAAGCTATTTAATGGCTCAGTTACCAATCGCGAGTCTGTCACTGTTTTAGAGGCTGTTTCGGCTGATGGCTTTACATGCCCACCGCTGATTATTCTAAGCGCTAAACAAGCATTACTACGTTGGTTTGATAAAATTGAAGACGACGAGCATCTTGCTATAACTGATACTGGCTATATCAATGATACATTAGCATATCAATGGATTCAGCTGTTTCATAAATGGACAATTTCTCGTACCATTGGGAAAAAGAGGCTAGTTTTATGCGATCGTTTTGGATCACATTTAACGCGTCAATTTGTTGAATTTTGTGAGAAGAATGATATCATTCTATTCTTCTTACTCTCACATACTAGCCATATACTACAACCTCTCGATGTTGGAGTGTTTAGTGTATATAAACACTGGCATAGTGAGGCAGTTGAGGCGGCTACAATGACTGGATGCCGTAAATTTTCAAAGGATGAATTCCTACATTCAATCAGTGAAATCAGACGCAAAACCTTCCGGCCACATACAATCAAGCTTGGGTTTAGATTAACTGGCCTTTGGCCAATTAATTCTAAGCTTATTACCGATGAATTGGATTCGTACGATCCATATTATGATAATATATCCCGGGAAGATACACCATCAGTTAACTCACAAAATACTGAGTTTAGCACCCCAAAAACCGCTGAGAGAGTTCGAAGAATTAGCGATCGTATTAATCAATATGATCCTACTACTCAACGTTTTAAAGAAGGGCTAGCAAAGCTTGTAAAGGGTGCTGAGACTCAGGCAATGTTGGCTGTCCAACTGCAACGGGAATTCGATTCTACACAAGCTATTATGGGAGCACGTCACGCTAGATATGATGCTTCTCGCCGTTATACGCAAATCACTGGTATTATCAATTCAAGCCAGATCAAAGAAATGAAGCTAAAAGAATATAAATTGACTGAAAAAGCCGATCAAGAAAAGACGAAGCGGAAGTGGAAGAAGATATTGGTTGAAATTAGGAAGCATGGAAGAGCCAAAAAACGCCGGGGAAATTAACTTGATTTTGTATTCTAATATTAAAATGGCTGATTGATTTGTTTATTATTTTTAGTTAATTAATTAACTATATGGTGGTGTGGTAAATAGTAGTTGTAGTACGATTTAGCAAAAATGTTCCATATGGGTGATCTGTTCCATATGGGTGGCGGACCCTCGTAAGCGAGGGTTCATTATTTTTGTGAAAGAAAAATTGTGGGGCCGGTTAGTACTGTAACGAACCGGTAGATGTCGAGTTGATTGAGCCGGGATCATGTGACAGGATCACATGATCCACAACCCGTCCGTTCTTCTGTACGATAACGCGTGGGAGCCTTCCTCCCTTATTTCTCTTTTCTCATCTTTGATACTTTTAGTTAACCATACAGAAAGTTCTTTTGTTTTCGAGTCTTCATAGTTTTTATCCTTCTAAAAATAATCCTAATTCTAATACTAGTATCTAGACTGATTCGATAGCTACTATTATTTTTATAGCCACATATAAGGGTATTACTGAAATATGGAGCTTACGGGAACAAGGGGTATAACAGAAACGCATATCTAGATAGAGATAGATAGCTTATATAGTCAATTTTATGGTGTTTTGGTGGAGATATATATGTTCAAAGTTTAGGTGTTCAGGTGGGTGGCCAACTCGTTTACATGGCCAACTCACTTAACACATACGTTAATAGTTAGATTAGGTGGCCTACTTGCTTGTATGGCCTGCTCGCTTGTGGAATACATAACTTAGGCTTTAATGTAGTTTGTCTTGTTTGTCTTGTCTGTCTTGTTTGATCATATATTAATACCTTAGGCCTCAGGTGTCAAGGCGACAAGGCATCAAGGTACCAACTTCATGACGCGTGATTTGTCTCTCTCTCTCCCTCTTTCCGTTGAATACTTGTTGCTTTTCGATCTCTTCCATGTTCATATGCTTCTCATGTTCTGAAGTTTCAACTCTATGTTAAGTCTGTTCCTTCAAGCTCTTTGTTATCTCATCTCAATTAAGATGAGAGTGGAGAATGGCGTATGATGCAATCCCATACTTGTATGGCGCACCCCATCGGCTCTCCAGACCTCATGGAAGTACAACCCCACCCACTCCACACAACGTCCATGATGCATTCTAATCACGGACTCTGCTATTCATCCACGAGGCGGATATGTCAATCTGCATACAATATTTTTCAAACTGATCGTCCGCAATGACCACCTCTTCGCAATCACCAAGTCCCCTCCAGGCTTGTGTACCCACATCAACTCTAATCCATCGTGAATCCCTCTTATCCGGAGTTTGATATGCTGTCAGCCTCGCTCCCCACTATCAATATGGCGTGCTTTACGATCCCGATGAGAACACACATTTTCTATTCAAATTCATTGGCTTTTGGTCTTGGACAGTTAAAATTGGGCTATTAGTGTCTGGGCTAAACGGTGCGACTCAAATAACGCAATGCGCTCGTCAATTTGACCCCCCGGTCGGGGCTCATCGGCAATGGCGGATCGATTTCGTCCAACACAGCAAGCGAATCCATGACTTCTGTCAATTTCCCACCCTTTGTCGTTCTTTTCTTCCCTTCTCGGATATCCTCTCATTTTATTCGACTCTACTGCTCGCTATTCCGGATCGCCGTGACCAAAGAGCCGTGAGATTGTTTCGAAATGGCCAATCTGAACTATGGCACCGATGCGACAGCAACAACGACAGCAGTAACGACAGCAGCAACAACCCCGGACTCCCCACAAACGTCAAAATCGGCGATCGACAATCATCAAGATGCCGTTCATGACGAGGAATCGCCTTTACTTCCCTCGACCCCTCCTGCAAACTCCCAAATCACACCATTAAAGGGAGTATGGACTATAATCGCGGTGTTATTGCTCGGTACGCGGAAAGACAATCCTTGTCGGCTCGATCAAAATCTAATCGCTTCTTTCTAGGCGAATTTATTTCCAACGCCGATTCGACTCTAGTAATCGCAGCTGCAGGTCGGATCTCCTCGGAATTTGATCGATTGCGCGATGCGAGCTGGCTGTCAACGGGTTATTCCTTGGGTCTTTGCGCCGCCCAGCCGATGGTAAGTCAACACCCCCAAAGACGAAGAACCACAAACAGCGGTTGGAAAAGCGAAAGCATACCTGCGCAGAGAATATGGACTGATAGTGGATGTATCTAGTACGGAAAACTGAGCGATATCTACGGTCGCAAACCGCTCCTCTTGATCTCATACTTCCTATTTGCTTTCGGGTGCATTATCTGGTATGTGAACAATCTCTCTGTCGCCGAAATGCAGTCCTAGTCCCTTATCTGACCTTTGAATCTAGCGGCATTGGTTCGGAAATGTGGATTGTCATCTTAGGTCGTGCGATCAGTGGCATGGGCGGTGCAGGAACTATGACAATCAGCTCAGTCATCATCACAGGTGATACTTCCCCTTCTCTGTGTCCCGATGAGACGCTTGCGCGAAAAGGATTAAAGAATGCTGATAACATATAGACCTTGTCCCCAGGCGAGATGTGGCTAGCTGGAGAGCCTATGTGAATATTTCCATGACCCTGGGCCGCAGCGTAGGAGGTCCATTGGGCGGATGGCTGAGTGATACGATCGGATGGCGATGGTACGTGGACACTGAATCATAACGCACAAAACTACCTAGTTCACCCTCTAACTTACCATCTTGCTTGTTTCTTATAGGGCTTTCCTGATCCAAGCCCCATTTGTCGCATTTGCTGCCTTTCTAGTTGTTATCAAGCTCCATATTGAACAAAAGTCGTCGGATGATTCCACTAAAGATGGCCAATCAAAGCTCTCACAGGTCGACTTTCTGGGAGCCGGCTTATTAGCGACATCGATTGTTTCTTTAATCGGCCTAATGGATCAAGGCGGACAGTCGTTTTCCTGGAACTCAATATTCGCGGTTCTATTAGGCTCCGGTGGTCTTCTGTTGCTCATTGCATTCATTTTGGTGGAGGCATATGTGGCCAAAGACCCCATTTTCAATCTGCGAATCCTCCGCCGACCCAATGTTGCAATAAGTTATATTCTGAGCACTCTCCAGGTAACCGCTCAATTGAGCATGTTATTTGCAGTCCCCCTATACTTCCAAGTAACACAGGGGGCATCGACCACCAACGCAGGTATTCACATGGTCCCTGCAGTAGTTGGAAACACCATCGGTGGCTTATTAGCAGGGGCGTTCATTCGAAAGACAGGTCATTACCGACTTCTCCTCGTACTTTCCGGCTTGGTCGCATCAATCTCGTACGTCCTGCTTTATCTGCGCTGGAACGGCCATACAGGTCCATGGGAATCCCTGTATATTCTCCCAGGTGGGATAGGCACTGGAATGGCCGCTGCCTCTGCATTCATCGCAATGACAGCTACACTGCGCCCAGATGAAATGGCAATGGCCACATCTGGATACATGTTAATAATTAGCTTTGCGATGACATCGGGTATAACAATGTCGAACTCAGTGCTTGGGACCGAATTCCAGCGTCAACTTCGTCGCAATCTTCAAGGCCCCGGCTCAGAAAGGGTATGACCCCTAACCCCCCTTGCCTTCCATTGGTACCTATCTTGACGTTTACTTATTAAATTGAATAGGTGATTAAACGTGCAATGGCCGATACAAACTATATCGCCCATCTCGGAGGTCGTCTTCGTGAGATTGTCGTGAGCTGTTACCTTGCTGGCCTCAAGCACACATATAGTAAGTTCCTCCCATTCCTATTCCTTTTATTTTTCGTATTGATTCGAATCGTCTCTTACCAATCATTCCTTAGTTGTTTCATTGGCGTGCTCTTTAGGCGCTGCTGTCATGGGATTGTTCATCCGGCATCACCAGCTCTAAATTAAAGACCACTTGATACTCTCAGACTATCTTCTTATTTCTTATTTACCATTGTTGCATGTGGTCTTTTCTTGGATAAACCAATGTATTTTCGAAGCGATACCCAGTTTTCAAGCTCCCAGGCGAATATCATTTACTAGAGAGAAAGCACCTGGTCAATCATATACATTCATCCTCTTAAAGCGACCGAGTATTCTACCATCCTTCTTCTTCCAAACATCTGGGCCTTTCATAAACAAGTCTTCACAATCATCTCCAAGTGTCACTTTCCGTGACAGAAGTCTCACTGCAAACTGCCGGCACAGTGTACGAACGGTTCGGATCACTCTCCCATTCGATAGTTCCATCACTCTCAACACGGATATACTTGTACTCGAAGACCGTACCCGCAGGAAGACTAACATCGACAAACCAAAGATTATCACTGGAAGTGTAATCGATCGCACTAAGTGCTACAGCATCACTGGTGTCCCAGTCTCCAAGCTGAGAAATGGATCCGGCAATCTTAATATCCTCACCATATGTCGTTGTCGCGATGAGATCAAAAGTAACAGCCACCGCAGTAGGGGTGGAACAGGAAGTGCTTGTCGTGCTAGTAGTCGAAGTTGACTTGGTTGTGGTTGTGGTTCCAGTTCCTGTTGCGGTGGTAGTGGTAGTGACCGTGCCAGTTCCACCTGTCAATGTACTGGGCCAAGAAGTTGTACTAGCCGTGCTAAAGGTACCAATAGCTGAAGTCGAGCTACATGTGGCTGGTACACTGCTAGCAGAAGTCTCACCCCAAGATGGAGGAACGACTGAATTTCGGCGGTTATTTGCTGTCAGAAGAGCCGCGTAGGACCAGGTCAAATCACGGGCTGAGAGGGGAGTGCCAGCGGATTTATCAAACTGTTCAGACAGTGATCCGTTGCTGTAAGCGTATTCCTCCTATATTATTGCTTAGTTCAATGTTTCTTTCCATTATGAAACCTGTTAGAAAGAGATCACATACCACAATGCTCACATATCCATCAGCATAGGTCTTAACAGCGCTCACGATAGAAGAGTAAGTTGCACTAGACGAGGAGTAAGTCCCAGTGGCTGCAGAGCTGTAAATAGCCGTGAAAAAGCTCAAGTCCACACTAGTGATAGTTATGGACCCAATACGGTTCCACTGGTACAAAGCATCATAAAGCTGCTCAGCAGCAGCCAGAGTACACAGATACCAAGGGTTTCCATTGTAGTAGCTGTCTTCTGGGTAGCGACCGACTGCAACTGCAGCCCCAGCGGCAATACCAGAATTGAGTGTGTAGACCGAGCGGAAAGAGTCAGTTACAATCTTATGGTTTGCCAATGCACGAGGTGAGCAAGGTTGGAATGTAGTATCATCACAAGCTGCTGCGGGATCAAAAGTGTGGATGCTGGCGAGCACAGTGTTGGAGTCCTTGCCCGTACGACCGCTGTTAGTGTTGGCGAGCATGTATGTTCCAGTCCAGAATGATTGGAGGAAACATAGCACCTGTGGTGCTTGGGAATCACAGTATGAGCAAGAAGAGCCCACTGCGCTGGCGAATTTACTACCTTCAACCAGAGCACGATGCTGCACAGCGATTGTGAAGAAGGAGGATCCTGAAACTTCTTCCCAGAGATCTAGTGCAGGTTCAGAGTTAGATCTTAGTTGTCTAGAAATTTGATTCTTCACATTGGAATCTCACCATAACCAGTCTGGTTCCAATATTCAGCTACATAAGAGAGATCATTGCGCACAATCGGCCAAATGTAGCTTGTTGCAAGAGTAGTGTAGCCATTGTTCTATATAAAAACGCGTTAGTGGATACCTTAAACATCAATAAAAGCAAAACTCGACTCCCAAACTTACAAGTAGCCAATTGCCAAAATTGACCAACGCAGTAGCCCGAAGAGCAGGACCATCACGTTGAGGTCGACCCCATGATCCAGTGTAAGCACTTTCATCGACGTTGAACTTGGGCTCTCCCAGGCCCAGGCCTGAACCAGAGAGACTTCCAGATGGATTGGAAACTGTTTGGATGTACGCCTGCGAATTGATATACTCCTCGATCACAGACAAGACACTTGTGTCGCCATTCACGAACAGATCCACTAAGCATTTGATTGTCAAGGCTGAATCCCGAGTCCAAGTATAGTAGTCTATTAATAGTCAAACGCAAGTTCACAATTCTCTCAAAGTATGTCTTTCGCAAGAGCAGAACTTACAGTCAGGACTATCGGTACTGGGACTAGCAATCACAATACCAGAATCGGCACTCGCAGCATATTCGCCAGCGGACCCAATGTTGTCAAGAATACCCTGCTTTGCGACAGTTGTCTCAGTTGCCAGCCAGCTAGCCAAGCTAGTAGTGGCACGAGCTGCCAGGTTGATGTTCATGTGTGGGCTCGCCATCACAGCTTGTCCAAAGGTCAGCGCACATAGCGCGGTCCACAGATGAGGCGCCATGGGTCAAAGTCGTGTTCTTGTCTTTAGAATGAAACTGCGATCCTGTGAATGTTGATTTTTGGACTTATAGTAGGAGGGATGTCCCTTTTATATCCTTGCAGACCAATAGATGCAAAGCCACGCTGCTGAATCTGAACTCGGTTTGGTTCAGTTTTGATTCCCATTGTCGCCATACGCCATGCAGTTGGATTGCAGCTAAGATTACAGGTGCTCGGACCATCTGGAAGGTGGAGTTGACGCGACAAAGCGGAGATTCCAAGGTTCTCCGGTGGCTGTTTCGTGGTGGCTGTTTCGCCCTTTCCTCTAGTGCTTCTTTTTCCTTCTAGTCACAATAGTTCATGACCAATGGACTGTCACGGACGTAATGGAACAATTTTATTTGCATGGGCAGAGTCGTATGTTTTTGATATGCGAGTCACATATAGACTATGATCTACTTGATCAACATCTCCATAGATCAGCAATGATAGACACTTCTCTCCCCACTTTAACTCACTTTAAATCTTGCTTAATGTTTTTGTTTTTCTCTTTCTCTCTGTGATTTGCCCAGTTTTCCCAGTTTTCCCAGTTTTCCACCACTTCTTCTCCTTCCAGACCTGACGATCCTTCTCCTCCATGCAATTGAATCCTTGTGGATCGCCATCAGGGGGTCTAGTGCACCCTTCGGCATTCAATCATGTCGCTTCGTGCAACTCCGTTCATTTCCCCGCAGTTTTCCCGTCCCCTGTCGACTAAAATCCCCAATCCCTGCGGGCTGACGAGTTAGCCATAACCAATCAACACCATGCATCTTCCCCGACCGTGGACTCTTCGGCTTCGCTTATCTTCAGGGCGTTTTGACCATGACGCGATCGACATGTGAAGAGAACATCACCCGTTATCCCAGGACCAATAGAACAAACGGACTTGTGCAAAAGGCGGACTTTTGAAGAAATCCCCACTCCACTTGGGCGCAAGAAGACCCGGAGAAGCTTCTTCTTGCAGCCTGGCGCTTTTCTATAGCGCCGTCCCTCGCAGTAGTTTAATTACCGACCGCGATCATTTCCTCTTTTTGTGTTGACGAGGTATAGCCCCGTCGGTGAGTACCCTCTTTAGTCATCGGCAGTTGATCTCATTCCCGGTTCTACATCACCGTTATGCATCTCGGTTAAAAGACGGACGAAGAATAAACCTCGAGAATTTCCGAGAGGCGTGTTGATCTATTCCGAGTTTAAACTATTGGGCTGTTGAGCCTGCATTTCCCCTGCGGGGTGCAGCATGAAGACATGCTTCTGCGGCCCGGAGATGGTATCCGTTCTAGAAACATGGAATCATCAGGTATGACAGAGGACAGTCGAGTTGACATCAGGGAAGTAGAGCAGGGATGTAGGGTATATTTAATACAGGACTAGGGTTACGGTTCTGGTTCCGAATCACCGTTTTCTATCTTTATTCTTTCTGCGAGCAAAATGTTCAAGACCGCTGTCCAGACAGCGCTGTTGTTTGCGCAACTTGCAGTAGCCCTCACACCTGCTGAATGGCGCAGCCAATCTATCTACTTTCTCTTGACTGATAGATTTGGCCGAACCGATAATTCAACTACTGCTGCATGCGATGTCTCAGACCGAGTATGACCCTCTTACCTGCGATTATCTCCAAACTTCTAATTTTTATAGATATATTGCGGTGGCAGTTGGCAAGGAATCATTAATCACGTAAGCTTCTCCTATATCATTTGCTTAATGTGATACTCAATGCTTTTCCTTTCCTCAGTTGGATTATATCCAGGGCATGGGATTCACAGCTATCTGGATCACACCTGTTACGGAGCAACTCCCGCAGGATACCGGAGATGGAGAAGCATATCATGGATATTGGCAGCAGGAGATGTAAGATACATATTTTTGCATTGTAATAAGCATGGATTAACTTATGAAACAATAGTTACGAAGTCAATGCCAACTTAGGTACTGCAGATGATATTCTGGCATTATCAGAGGCTTTGCACGCTCGAGGGATGTACCTCATGGTGGATGTTGTTGCAAATCATATGGTATGTCGCCATTTTACCTTGACACATGCAGTCAAATTGGAATTCTAATACTCATATAAATTGAAGGGATATGATGGAGCTGGCAATACTGTCGACTACAGTGTCTTTAATCCATTCGATTCCTCATCTTATTTCCACTCCTATTGTCTGATCAGCAACTATGACAACCAGACAAACGTTGAAGATTGTTGGCTTGGTGATACTACTGTGTCCCTCCCCGATCTTGACACAACTCTGTCATCCGTCCAGACAATATGGTATGATTGGGTGGCGAGTTTGATCTCTAATTATTCCAGTATGTACACCTTGAAATTAATAAATATCATAAACCGGTGCTAATATGGTTCCTTCAGTTGATGGACTGCGCATTGATACTGTGAAGCATGTTCAAGAGTCATTCTGGCCCGGCTACAATGATGCTGCAGGCGTCTACTGTGTCGGTGAAGTCCTAGATGGGGACCCAGCATACACCTGCCCTTACCAAGACTACTTGGATGGAGTATTGAATTATCCAATGTGCGTCAATTCCGTGCCGAAAGATTCTTAACCTCATTTCTAACTAGAACTATAGCTACTATCAGCTACTATACGCTTTCGAATCCTCAAGTGGTAGCATCAGCGATCTATACAACATGATCGAATCGGTGGCCTCAGACTGTGCCGATCCCACGCTTCTTGGCAACTTCATTGAGAATCATGATAATCCACGATTTGCCTAGTATGTTTTCGTTTATTTTTACAGAAATACAATTTAATACTGACTTGTTCATCAGCTACACTGATGACTACTCTCAGGCCAAGAATGTCATCTCATTTGTCTTCCTATCAGATGGTATTCCAATTATCTACGCAGGCCAAGAGCAACACTATAGCGGAGGCAATGATCCTGATAACAGAGAGGCAACATGGCTCTCTGGATACTCTACAACCGCCGAGCTGTACGAGTACATTGCCACCACTAACAAGATTCGCAAGCTTGCTATATCTTCCGACTCGTCTTATATCACTACTCAGGTTAGTTTACAGCGCTAGTACATGGGATGTGACTAATTGGCTGTTTTTCTCCTTAGAATGTCCCATTTTATCAGGATAGTCATACTTTGGCCATGAAGAAAGGAGCCAGCGGCTCACAAGTTATCACCGTTCTCTCTAACTACGGTGCTAGTGGCAGCTCGTATACATTAACACTTACCGGCAGTGGATATTCTTCAGGTGTCCAGCTACTGGAGGTATACACCTGTACATCTATAACAGTTGATTCTAGTGGTGACATAGCTGTACCAATGGCATCTGGTCTTCCTCGTGTTCTCATGCTGGCTTCATCTGCATCCGCCTTCTGTGGTGGTTCCGCAACCGCAACAACCACAGCAACGACCACATCCACAACCACCAAGTCCTCCACCTCAACCAGTATTACTTGCTCTCAGGCAACAGCTCTCCCAGTCAGATTTGAAGAAGTCGTCACTACCACCTATGGGGAGAATGTCTATATCTCCGGCTCAATTAGTGCGCTAGGTGACTGGGACACTGATGATGCCATCGCTCTTTCTGCAGTCGACTACACATCTTCAGATCCGCTATGGTATGTTGTTGTCACACTGCCAGTGGGAACCTCATTTGAATACAAGTTTATCGAAAAGACGGACGGTTCCTCGTCAGTAGAATGGGAAAGCGATCCAAACAGATCGTACACTGTTCCAACAGGGTGTGCAGGGACGACAGCAACTGTGACGGCGAGTTGGAGATAGTTTCTGCTTTTTTTTAATTGAAGTATCGCATCAGTTATTAAACATGTTCTCAATAGGAATTTGATATATGATGTTGCGCCCTTTGAATTTGAAGTGATAAAAATCAAATTGCCCTCAATCCTCCTTGCGGCCTTTCTTTTTTTTTTGTTTTTGTCGCTTTAGTCAAATATGAAAGAAGCCACTGTTTTCCATAATAACCTCAAATGAGCCGTTACTGAAATCATCAGTAATCATAGTTGAATTATTCCGCAAGAAGTTCATCAAACTGTGGTTGGGTCGCCATTTTGGCCAGAAGGTATACCCTGTGTCCCTGGAGTTCGGATCTAAGTCGTGGGCAAATGAAAGGAAATATGCTGGGATAGCTCGAGAGACATAGTCTGACCAAGTCCCATAGAAGATCTGCAGGATATCCGAGCCGTGGAATGTTCCTAAAATGGGTGTGCCGTAGCCATAAGCCGATAAATAGGACCAGCATTGTACCTCTGGCCTAGCTTCACTAGCGAGGGTCAGAAACACTCGCCGAGTCAAAGTGAAAGTAAAGTCGCCAAGAATCGCTGCGATTCTTTTGTACTGCGGATACAAGTTGTTCCTCGTTCCAGTGCGAAATGGTGAGCCATCTGTGGTGATGTTGGAATATGTCGCGACTAGACTCTCTAGAAGCTCTCGTGGAGCATCAAGGTAGAATATATCCTTCAGGTAGTCCACAATCTCTGCTTCGATAGTAATGTTGGGCTGAAACAAGGAAAATATTGTGCCTTCATCCTCTTGGTCACCGATAATAAAAGGAACTGAAGCATATCTGCCACTCTTAACCAAAATCTCCGGCGTGTCGGTTAAAATTGTTCCATCGGGTCGGGGAAGGTATGATAAGGCGACCGAATTGTAGGAGAACCACCGAGGAACCGAATTGACAGCCTTCAGAAATGTGGAATAATCCAGGCCACGTAGACATGCAAGCGTGTCGTTAGTTTCATTGCATCCAGCTTCTTTGACAATGGAATTGAACACTGCCTGGCCCTTGACACCGTCAATTGGACTGGTGGGGGCAATACTCCCGGAGCTCATGATCGCCGCACGAAAAGTGGAGAGCCCTTATAATTAATCTTCCCATCATACATTGACATTTGACTGAAGACAGAGATTGATCCCGCAGACTGACCCCAAAGCGTGACTTTTAAAGGGTCGCCACCAAAGTCCCGAATGTGATCTGCAACCCATTCCAAGGCTAACCGCTGATCGAGAATGCCCAGATTCGCGGCGCCGTCTTTGAGGACTTCACCTCCTGGCAAGAACCCAAAGCCACCAAGACGATAATTCATGGCTACGAATATCACAGGCATTTTAAGGTCCACCGAGGCTGCAATGAGAGTCGTCGGGTTAACTGACTGTGGATCCGATTTCAAATCCTCCACCGAATATCCACACAAAAACCGGTAAGTTTGTACCTGCGACAGTCCCCGATGGACGCATAATGTTCAGGTTCAGACATTCCTCGCCGGTATTGCTGATATTGTGGAAGAATGGGGCATTCGGAAATTCGCTGATAAGAGTAGAGGGTGGGGGGTCGTGGATGACTGTCTTGTGAAGCAACTGGGGGCAAGCTCTGATTGCACTATTCAGTTGTATTATCCCCATTGGCGCTGTGATGACCTGGGGAGGTTTGAGGCGAAGTGGCCCAACGGGCGCGCGAGCGTACGGTATTCCACGAAAGCTGTCAACATTTCTTGCAGTTGATCCAATGAACGTGGCTTCGGGTTTCGATATAGCGACTATCGGTGTGTTGGCCCTTTGATGACAATGAGAAACAGCCAGTGGTAATAATAGATATATCAGCAGGAACAGTGGAATAAGCAACATCGCGGGTTGTGGGCAAGTGAGACGACAGAGGTGGAAGTGCACGTGAGGCAGGCAGCCCTCTCTATCAGCGCAAACAATTGACCCAAGCCTGTCTCGCGTCTGGTGTACTTTGATACTTCCACCATAATAAATAGATCAGTTTATCCTGATTTTTATAATTTTATAATTGAATATTTGACCTCATGCTTGTTTGAAACTGTCAATCAATCATGTTTGATACATTATATCCCATCTAAAAACGCCCAATATATGCAAAAAAGAGAACCAACCCATCTGAACGCTAGCAATACATTTCAACACCATTCGAAGACTTTCCTTTAACTGGAATGAATATGATGAGGACAGACCGTGGGTAAGATCAGAATCATTTCTCAGTCTGCCATCCCTCCCATCTTTCAAAGTCTCCTGTATCCAAATCAAACAGATCCAGCATGCGTCCCACGCTTTGATCAACCAAGTCATCAACTGTCGCAGCTCGAATATAGTAAGCCGGTACAGGAGGGAAGATAATTGCACCACTGCGTGTAATTTCCAACATATTGCGCAAATGAATATCACTCAATGGTGTCTCCCGGGCTACCAGCACCAGTCGTCGTCGTTCTTTAAGCATCACATCGGCTGTCCGCGAGATCAAATCATCACAGAAACCACTGTGAATTCCTGCGAGCGTCTTCATACTGCACGGCACGACAATCATGCCATCGGCCTTAAAAGAACCACTGGCAATGGGCGCAGCCATATCATTGATTGAGTGGACATGGTCGGCAAGGGCTTTCACATTCGCTGGGTGGTAATCGGTTTCATATTTGATGGTTGCTTCGGCCCATTTGCTCATGACCAGATGTGTCTCAATGTTCAGTCGGCGGAGGGCGATAAGCGCCTTGATTCCAAGGATAGCGCCCGTAGCCCCTGTCATGGCGACAACGATTCTTCGACGACGATTGCCCGATTGTTGGTACACCGGGCCATGGTTTTCTTGTGGCTTCTCAAGGCGCATTGTAGATTCGGTCGGACTTGCACCAGGTGACGCACGGGAGGATTGAGGTGTTCGGGTACCGGAGAGTATAGAAAGCATTGAGTAGTAGGAATTGGCTTTTGGTTGCGGGTATTCTGCGTTTCTTTGAATTTCTTGCGTTGAGTGAGACAACTCAAGGAGGATCTGAGTCGCCTATTAAATATTTCATAGTGGCAATTCTCGGACTTGAATTTTTTGTTTTTGAATCCATGAAAACCCATAAAGAAAAATCACCACATGCATCTGACGATCGGCCCGAGTCTTTGCGATGCAATTTCCGAACTCCGATGCCGAAGAGAAATGTATGCCTGAATGCCTGAATGTCTCCACAAAATCTTGCCCAGTGGCCATTCAACTCGCTGCGCCGAAACTATTGCGGCAAGTCGGCAAGTCCAATATTCTTTAGTCTTAGACTTTGTCTTCGCCTTTGCCTTTGTATTTTATGCGACCGTCTGAGTTTTAAACGCCCAGATATCAGAGAAACCCATTTTCTTGGGTGAAATCAAACAAAGGGACTATACAGCTTAGTATATGCGCGATGATGGGAAAGGAATAACATACCGTTCATGATAGAATCCAAATAAGATACTGGAGATGTATCAAAGGGATTAACCACGTCCATATAACTATCAAGGTTGCCGGCCCCAAGCGGCGGAAAGGGGTCATAATTGACTCCTGTCAGATTTTGTGGTTCGTTGGCCATTCTGTCTCCCTCTCGATCTAGAGCAGTTCGCAGGGTAACCAAAGCTCGAATGTGTCGGGCTGATAGCCACTGAGTGTCGTTTTCAGGCAGTGAAGCTCTGTCTTCCGTTGTCCTTGAGTCCGAAGACGAAAATACGTCGATCACTCTCTGTTGCAAACTGCGACATTCAGGGTCATGGCGTGTCTCTTCCCAGATACAAAGAAGCAAAGTGGAGCTTAAAACAGTGTGAACCATAGACCAGCTACGCAAGGGAACAACGCTGAGGGCTTGGAAGTCCAGAAAGGCCTTGGATGCATCGATCAAGCTCCCTTTCGCACGCGCGCGAAGTAAATCATCGTGGGGGAAAAGTTGTGGGGGTTGGGACTGTTTCATCGCGGGCCGACAAAGGACAGAGACACAGAAGGAAGTATGCATCCGCAATGCTAGATGTTCGAGATTATGTTGCAGGGACATGCAGTATTCTCGACTCTGCAAATAGGGTTGACCCTGTTTACAGATACTATCAAGCTTTTGCAATCCTTCAATGGCTGGATCACCCTCGGTAAAGCCAAAATTTCCCGGTCGCATGATATCTAATCCAAGACGACAGATGAGGTGCATTGTCTCTGCATATGATAAATCCAGTCGCTCGTGAATTTCAGCGTCGAGAGGCCAACCCGATACTGAAACAATAGGTGGCCGATCATAACACATGCAAAGAAGGCTGTCTTGCCATACTATGGCCCGCCACAGAGTTTTCACTTTTCCTTGCACATACGCTGGCCAGTGTATGGTGCTTCGTTCAGTATGCAGTCCCATGGTCTGGGCTAATCGGACAGTTGTTCCCAGTAACGCCCAAGCAGCGTCGGATTGTCCCATATTTTGTAGTGTATTGCCGAGAATCAAAAGGGCCTGAATTATGTCTAAAGATGGCCGGAAAAGAAAGTTGGCTAAGCGCAAAGCATGGAAGGATCTCCGAGCTGGGAAGTTGTTAGCGACCTTGCTCGTATCTGCACAGGGGTTCCAATTCCAGCCGTACCAAAGTCTGTAGTAATCTCTAATCTTTTGGGATATTCGATATCCGAGTAATGGGCCCCTGCAGCCAGGGTAGCCAGTAAGAGACTTATGTGACCAATCGACTTGTCCGTCGCCCACCGATCTGTGATCTTTTCTGGATCTCGTAGCTCTCCTGAGGCATGGGCACCAAGATAAGTGCACATATCTGCTTCAAATCGATCCATGTCTGCTAGAATTGGATTAAAAGGGTATGCTGTAACACGATAATAATGAAAGAATCTAGTGGGAGGTTGCAATTTAGCAAACATCATGATTGAGAGAGGAACTGAACCTTGGAAAGAGGTGTAGAAAGAGCGACCAACATACTTCAATATCTCAGTTCGTTGTGGTAAAACTACCAGTAATGACTCCCATTTTTCTCCAGGCGTCTTAGAGTCCATGAACGGATAGCTGTTAAAGGTATTCTGAAGACCCAGAACCGAACCAACCTCGCGTGCCATAGAATCATTCGCGTCCGAGGCTCGTGATCTTAAAATCGAGAGAACAGAATTGTCTCCCGAGTATACATAGTTTTTAGAAGTATCAGGCTGTGCATCAGACTGTGTATGACTATCCTGAGCTATATCAGGTGTACCTTCACTCCCGATTGCGATTGGAGGGGATGATGGTAGAGCTGAACGACTCGGGGCACTAGCTTGCGATTTTCGATTGGATGCAAGGGCATATGTGCAGATGTCCGGATGTTTCCGCTTTTGACATGTTCGGCATGGCTGATGTCCATCGCATTTAACCTTACGTTTTCGGCAGGGATAGCATGCCTTTCCTTCTCTTTCTCGGCTTTTTAGGCGAAGAACTCGATCAGCCTCGTCGCGGCTAACACCACTCATCCTGCCGAGATGTCCGAACTTGCAGGGTCAGAAAGACACTCAGAAATGCGTTTAGTAAACTTGGAAAACTATGCCATATGGTCGAATTTTCCAGTACGATAGTTAAAGCCCAAGTAATGCAATGGTCGATGGTCGTCAAAGTCGAAGATGAACTTGAAGCAAGCGTGACTACGCGATGCGGATGGGTCACGTGCACCGGCCACCACATACTATGCAAGATATACTCTACAACAGAACTGGTTTAAAAAATAATCGAAAAAGATGTTATTGTTAAGAATTCAATGGTACGTAGAATTCAAATTTAGCATGCAGCTCCGATGGTACTTCCTCCTACCAAGAAACTTCAAGTTATAGTACTACTCCGCGTAATTGTTCAAGCCAATACTACTACTATATACCATACATTAGTGTCAACTTGGCCTTGACAACTTTCGAGATTTATGAAATTTATTGTTTTCTGATGAATCTTCTTGATTGTATAATCTAAATTACAAAGGGCGAGTTATCCAAATACAGAAAAAGCCACATCAATAAATAATTCTGTCTTCAAAAGGTCACACCAAGTCTTCACTCGCCCCGAAAGCCCATCTGGGTCCACTTGGCTAGAATTTTTTGCTTCAACTCGTCCGGATAAGAATGCTCAAAGTCTGCCGCCACCCAGTCTTGCCCGGTAGTATACTCAGAAGGCATCAAGGCATCTGAAACAACCTTACCACCCATAGTAGGCGAGCCATTACCATGTCCCATGTAGGGAATCAGTGGGAATCCACGCACATCCTCGAAGAAGGTCTCGTCGAAATTAGGGCGACACCGGGTAGAGAAAGCCCACATGACGTCCTTGCCGTTGTAAACATCAATATCATCGCCGACAAGAACCAAACGATGGATGGTATAGCCAGCCTTGTGGTTAAAGACCACGTCTCCGACCTTCTTCGCAAATTCTTGAGGCGTGGCTTTGAGTTCTCGCAGACGAGCAGTGTCTACTTTTAGCGCTACCCAGGTGACTTGCGATTCAAATGGGGAAAATGAATCGGTGATGGGGAGACCACTTTGTTGGCAAATCTTGCGGATTTCAGCGGCTGCCAGGGCTCCAATCATAGTGTGCTATGAGAGATCAGTAATGCGACCGTAAGAATTGCAAAATGGAAAGATAAAAAAGAACTTACAGTCTCATCAGTCAATCTACCACATGATGACATAGGTAGAATAGGGTCATTGCGGTAGGTGATGCGATTGACCTTGTACTTGGGCCACAGATGAGTGTCACCCGGGAAGACATATCCATGCATCTCACCAAAGGGACCCTCCGGACCCGTCTCAGAGATGGACAAAGTGCCCTCGAAGACAATTTCAGAAGTGGCTGGGACATAAAGATCATTTGTGTCACATTTGACCAGTTCCAGCGCGCTGCCCGTCATAGCACCCACATAGCTAGCCTCCGTAACTCCATCTGGAATTGGCATACTAGATGCCATGATGGCAGCAGGCGGAACACCGAATGCCAAAGCCCATGGCACATCTCGGCCTTCTTTCTTCCACATTTGATGGATTTGCCAGATATGCTGAGGTTCGATCACCAAACCTGTGAGGTGCTTTTCGTCGGAGACCATAGCTCGGGCGATAGACCAATTGGTCCATGATCCATCTGGGGATTGAACGATGTGCATTCCATACGTTTGAATGTACTTGCCTCCATCAGCTTGGTGAATGAGCGGAGCAGGTAGAGCAGTCAAGTCAATTTGACTCTCCTCGAGGAAGTTCTCCTTGCAGGGACCATCGGGAACGATTTGAGGCGGAATGGGTGTCATCTCGCTGGCTGATAACATCTTGTCGAGGATATCTTTCATAGATGCAGTAGGTGGCAAGGCTAGATGACGGGCCAAACGACCATAGCGATCCTTGGAAGATTTTCGAAGGGATGCTGGGGCACCGAGGATTCGAAACAAGCCATCTTTCGCACCAATAACATTGTTGAAAAGCGGAGCGGCGTCGTCTGTTTCGCAAACAAGACGTGTGATTGCAGCTACTTCGAGATTGGGATCGACAGGCTCATTGATCTCAATCAGATCATTGTCAGCCTTGAGAGCTTCGACAAAAGATCGAAAGCAAAGATGAGGTTCGTTGGCGACCATGGTGTCAATGATTTCTATGTTATGGTGAATGCGTAAGTCAACTTGAGGTGGATTATCTTTCATTATACAACGGTCACTTTATATATCACCGCCCGGCAAACTCGGATCGGACCATTATTCCTCGTCAGAGTGAGACCCATCTCTGTCCCAACTTTATCGGCATGCCGTATATGCGTCAAATCTTGCTTGTTTAAAGTTCCGAGTGCCGAACACCGAGATCTCCGAGGGTTCCGAGGAAAATCCGGGCTTGTTTAGCGGTGGATGACATGGATGCACATGCGTTGTGGGGTGCGAGAGTTAAGCCGTGTGTTGGTATGAAGACGGAACGATATCCGTCCCTCGTCGAACTTGAAACTAGCGTGCTGTAAGGAAAGTGGGCTACTACGGCACCTTCGGCATGTCTTCTCGGCTGCGGGACAGCGCATAAATGGAGGGGCAAGACCCGACATTGCTAGAAGCAGACGATAACAAGATACAGCACAATCGCCAACGCAATGTTTTATCAACCCGGAGTCACCGATCACAATCTTCCACATGATCCATTCAAGGTAGGTGATCTATATCTCAACACCTAGACTCTTGAACACTAATTGATGTCTGTATAGGCTTGTGTCGTGCCCCGCCCGATCGGGTGGATTTCAACCAAGAACAAGGAGGGTCAGACAAATCTAGCTCCATATTCACAGTTCAACAATCTCACATTTGACCCGCCGTATGTGATGTTCTCTTCCAATCAAACTGTCAACGGTACACGAAAAGATACAGTCATCAATGCAGAACAGACCGGCCGTTTTGTGTGGAATCTGGCGACCTGGGATCTGCGCGAGGCAGTAAATATCTCAGCAGAGCAGGTACCATATGGAGTCGATGAGTTTGAGCGTGCAAAAGTGACCAAGGAACCTGCAACATTGATGGACGTGCCGATGGTTCAAGAGTCACCAGTCAAGTTTGAATGCGAATACCATTCCACTGTCCGATTGCCGGGAAACCCCCCCATGGGGACGGTGGATGTAGTCATTGGACGTGTTGTGGCTGTCCATATCAAAGATGAGGTATTGACAGATGGGATTTTGGATATTCGGAAGACCAAGCCGATCGCACGTTGTGGATATTATCAGTATACTGTGGTCCAAGAAACATTCGATATGGTGATTCCCGGCATATCAGAAGATGTGCTATACGGCTTGGAAGGGAATGCAAGGCGCAACCGCGAGGCCGAATCACGAAATACCGAGTGAGAAGCCTTGGAAAGTTTTGGTTAACGACATCTGGAGGCAAATTCCTTTCTCTGGAACAAACTCAATTCCTCGCAAGTCCGACGGGCGAGCGAGCAATTAGATAGTATATGAAAATAGAGTCAGTTTAGCCGAAGGCATACCAAGAGAAATCAACAATAATTTCATTGCAATTGAAGTCTTACCTGCTTAGTATCAGCTGATTAGGACCCTTGTCTGTGGCGTTGGCTGTAAAACAAACTTGGCAGACCCCACTCCACTCAATATTTGAACCAGTCGGGACTCATTAAGTACAAGCTCTATTCCGATCTGAACCACTCACAATCATGCCCGCCTCGTATCAAAGTCCTTAAACACATCTTAGCGGAGCCAAGAATCAAGGTTGCAGTGTAACTTACCAGCCAAGCGCGCAGCGGATGCCAAGGGACGCCAAGGGGCAGAGAATCAGCACTCGGACCTTCAAAGAGGAATCACTTCATTGGATATAAGTTGGAATCAAATCAGGGTCCAGCCATCAATCTTTGACTAGAAGGTCCAAGCCACGTTCCGCTGTGTTTGCACCACTATATTGATCTCAGTAGTTAGTACACTTAGGCGATATATCCCGGCTATCGTCGGTATTTCCGGCTTTTTCCAACATTTAGACAAATCAAATCACTTGAATTGAAACTAGTATACATACATAAAAGTCAAATTCAGCACTAATTGAAGTCGCGTGGCGCTGGGGGAGATAACGACCTTCCGAAAGCAGAATGGGAGCAGACGAGACTCTGTATCCTTTCCCTTTATAACGGAGCCAACTTCACCTCTACCAACTCCCTCCGTCAATTGTATATGAGAAGAGACACTCACATTATTATTGTCCACAGGGGGAATTTTCACCATGAACGCTTCCGATCCAGTCGATGTCGCCGAAATCGCAAAGTCAAGGGCTCTTGCCCATGATGCGACTGTGAACGAGAAAGCTACATACAGCAAGGAGGCCACGGTCGATGAGATAAATATTGAGCCTGCAGCACCTGTGTACGTAGCTGGAGATCATGATGACGCGGAAAAAAAGGTCTATCCTAACGAGGAAGATCTGCGCACTCTTCGACGTGTTGCTGGAGCATTGCCATGGACTACATATACAGTGGCATTTGTGGAACTCTGCGAGCGATTTTCCTACTATGGCACCACTGCAGTTTGTAAGTCCCAGCGAATGCGACCGTGATATTGAGGATTGAAACCTTTCCTGACACTGAAGCTAGTTGTGAATTTCATCCAGCGGCCTCTTCCTCCCAACTCCACGACCGGCGCACTCGCAGCCGGGGCTAACTTTAGTAACGATGTACCTGGTGCTTTGGGTATGGGACAGCGTGCCTCAACCGGATTGACATTATGTGAGTTTGTCAAGAGAAAGCCACCCCATCTCCATCCCACATAGCTAACAATACAATATAGTCAATTCGTTCTGGAGCTACATCACACCCATGCTTGGTGCATTCCTTGCGGATCAATACTGGGGTCGACTTCGAACAATTTTCACAGCTATCGGGGTGGCCTTGGTAGGCCATGTAATTCTTATCATCTCCGCTGTCCCAAAAGTCATGGCAACCCCCGGGGGCTCTATCGCGTGCTTCTCTATCGGCCTAGTGATCATGGGTATTGGAACTGGTGGATTCAAGTCCAACATCTCCCCTCTTATCGCAGAACAATATCGCGAGGAAAAGCCTATCATCAAAGTTCTTCCCAGTGGAGAACGTGTTATTGTGGATCCAGCTGCCACAGTCGCTCGCATCTACCTCTACTTTTATCTTATGGTTAACCTCGGTTCGCTCATTGGTCAAATCAGCATGGTCTATGCAGAGCGCTATGTGGGCTTCTGGCTGTCCTTTTTGCTCCCGACAATCATGTATTGCATCTGCCCAGCAGTACTTTTCATTTGCCGGAAGCGTTACTTTTTGGTTCCTCCTACGGGCTCAGTCTATTCTCAGGCATTCCGTCTATGGCGCCTAGCCATGAAGGGCCGATGGTCTCTCAACCCAGTGAACCTGTAAGTTAGCGAGATACCATTTTGTGACAAATCAGTCTACTAACACACGCATAGCTTCAAACGGACCACAAATTCAGCAGACTTCTGGGACCATGTCAAGCCAAGCCAGCTTGGCTCTGAAAAGCCTCAATGGATGACATTCGATGATGAATGGGTAGATGAGGTCAGACGCGGACTTAAAGCATGCAAGGTGTTCCTCTGGCTGCCATTGTTTTGTATGTGATCATACTTTTGACATCATACGTTTTCTTTTTCCTCTGCTTACATCTAATAGGGCTGGCATATAATCAAATGCTCAACAATCTCACCTCCCAAGCGGCCACGATGCATCTTGGTGGCGTACCAAACGATGTTATCAACAATCTCAACCCCTTTGCACTTATCATCTTTATCCCAATCATGGACCGGATTGTTTATCCAGGTCTCCGTCGCATGGGATTTAACTTCACCCCAGTCAAACGAATCACTGCAGGTTTCTTCGTGGCTGGCCTCTCTATGATAGTCGCAACAGTGACCCAATATTACATTTACAAGAAAGGACCTTGTGGTAAAGACGCCAACTTTTGTTTGGAAGTAAAGGGAGAACACACCAATATTTCAGTCTGGATACAAACTTTGACTTACGTTCTGGGTGGCATTTCCGAGATTTTTGCGTCCATCACCTCCCTTGAGTACGCATTTACCAAGGCCCCGCGTAACATGAGGTCCCTTGTCCAAGCTATAGCATTGTTCATGAACGCCTTCTCTTCGGCTTTGGGCCAAGCCCTTGTTGGACTATCTGATGATCCCTTGTTGGTGTGGAACTACGGGGTCACGGCAATTTTGGCCTTCGTCGGCTGTGCAGGCTTCTGGCTTTCTAGTTATAAACTAGACCGCGAAGAAGATGAACTCAATATGCTACCGCAGAGCCATTTTGAAGGTAAGGAGGAGGAGCGAGGAGTATAATGACGGGGTGAAGGCAATTATTGTAAAGCAATTGCTTAATGCACGTATAACAACAGTTTTGGCTACAATAGGACAAAATGACATTTCAAATACTTCAAAACACAAAAGCAAAACCTATGCAAGTCTGGTGAGCTCAATGATTTGATCATATTTTCTTCATAATCAAGGATATTGCGGACCTAGCCACGGGTTAAATTCCCCAACATCTCCCATTAGTTAATGGAGCAACTTATAGATCTTGAGAGTCCAATATATCGATGATTAATTGAGCAACTCCCTTGTATTACCTATATATTCCCTCGCGTGTATTTAATATGTGTTTCGATTCCTCTCCAACTACTCATTCCTTTCCCTCATCTTCATCTTCGTCTTCATCGACCTCCTCTTGCTGTTGGTTCTTTGTCTTTTTCTTCGGCTTCTTAGACTGATCTGCACTACGCTTTCTCCCTGCGCCTTGCTTACTTGCCCCATTCTCCTTAGCCTCTTTTTTGGGTGTATTATTCTCAGACGTATTTTTCTTCCGGTCGCTCGAGCGCGTTTGTCTAGCACGGGTGTTGTGCTTATGCGTATGTTCCTCCGCATCGTCCGTACTACCATGTTGACTTTCATCCTGCGAGCCACGCGCGTCACGACTAGCATCTTTTCTAGCCAATTTAGCCTTAGAGGTATTTCCCACGAATTGCTTTCCCTTCTTAGACTCGTTGACTTTCTTCTTGTCGGTTTCTTCCTTCTCATCGTCACTCATTTGCTCCCACGCCTGTTTCGGCAAATATCGTTTGCGTGTACCATTCTCCTTTTTCGCAGTGCCAGATCCCTCTTTAGTTTGCCAATCTTCCTTTGTCCACTGGTCGAGATGCCTTTGTGTTTCACTTTGCCCTTCTTCTTTCGAGGTGTTGTAACTTCCACCTCGCTTCTTGTACTCCGCAGCCATCATTTGCGCCTATTCTCGCTTAGCGACCTGTCAGAAAAGGACAGAGAAGTACAGAATACCTTTCTTGCAGACCATTGGCCTGGTTTTCCACCTTTATCACCTCGATGGATCTCCTCTTTAACTTGATCACGTAACTTGGGATCGGTATATTTGTCTGTTGGTGCCATTTTGGAGGAATTGATAAATAGTTCGATGGTGACAGTGTGTTACAAGTGTCAATGAGCGAATTGAAATAGGTATATTGACTAGAATAACCAGGATCATTCTACTTTCATCTTATATCTGGCACTGAGTGGTGAGCACATCGATCTCAATGTGCAGAGTGACATCATCGTATGGAATGTGTGATGATATCGCGAACTCAATCTGAAAGAAAAATGAAATCCCAGTTTTAATTACGGTCGGAACCATGTTTCTTTGCATCTAATTCTCTGCAAGTCAAGGTCTTACACAATGGATGAAGAATTCAAGGTACGATAGTCGCATCGTCACCCAATCGTCACCATCTGAGTCGGAAACCCCGTGGACTATTTTTCTTATTCTAACAAAATGCAATTCAATTTGGATATCAAACTGTACAGAATTCTTGGTATCACAATTCCATCATTTCTAAATCGTCACATTAATTGATTCCGATCGCGTGGTATTTACGCTTTCTGGAGTTCACGTTCTTCACGCTCCGCACGCTCCTGTTGCTCTCGCATGTACTTGAACTTGGCAGACTCCTTGGAACGAACATGTTCTTGTAACCAAGTGGGCATAGCGCGCACTATCCTGGCAATCGACAGATGGTTGGGAAGGATGACTTGGCCACTGTTCTGAGAGAGGACCTGCTTGACGATCGCGTTTGCCACCTTGTCCACGGTCATGATGGGTTGGCCAAATTCTTTCTCCCAGTCAGTCAAGACCTTGATCATGGGGGTCCGGACCCAGTAGGGGTGAATGATACTGTGCATGTGTATTAGTTTCATGATCACGAAAAGGATTGGGGGCGTCATCCTTTAGTATGAAAAAGGAAGGGGGCCGTATGCCACGGCCCCTGCAACTTACCTGGTACGTACGCGTGGCGCCTTGTAATAATAGTTCAACTCTTGTCGCAGAGTCTCGTGGAAAGCGAGCGCACTGGATTTAGAGCAACAGTAATCCGCCATCTCAGCGAGAGCAACAAAACTGGCCATACTTGCGATCGTAATAACATGGCCATGGTTGGCGCGGACCATGGCAGGGAGGAATTCGCGGACCATAAGGAAGTGTGAGATAGTGTTAACTTCAAAGCTTTGGCGAATCTTCGCCTCTGTCTCTTCAAGAATTGTGCCGTCATTCCCAACGCCGGCGTTGTTGATCAGAACGGTCGGTTCTCCATGGTCGGTGCGAATCGACTTGGCAACTTCTGCAATGTTTGCGGAGTTTGTGATATCGGCACGGTAGAATGCCACGTTCGCTGGGAGCTTGAAGTTGGGCTCGACGATATCCAGAATAACCACTCGTACGCCTCTGCGCGACAGTTCCTGCATGACTTGTTTCCCGATGCCACTGCAGCCACCTGTTAAGAGCACGAGCTCCCGGGAATTGCTCCATGGCTCAGCGGAGGTCCAATTGTTGAGAGTCCATTGTGTCAGAGAGTTGTTGATGGTACGCAACAATCCCAGACCCAATAATGCACCAGCAGCCTTTTGCGCAACGGGATTTTGGACCAATTGCTGTGCGGGCGCGGGTAACTGCGCCAGCGCGGTTTGCGAATATTGTTGCACAAGATCCCAAGCTGACATGATGGAGGGCGGTAAGACAGTGTAGAATGTCGGTATTTGGAGGTTGAGTGAAAGTGCAGATTAGAAGAAAGAGATACCATCGGCTTTTAAGATGTCATCAGCAAAAAAAAGGTATTGGGGGCTACGTCGCGGATTCTTTAGCTCAAACCCTGACGACGATCATTCAGCGATTTTCTGCACCTGCGATAAGCCGAGGCATGAAAGACCGGAGGATATGCGGAAGCCAATCAGAATCATCCAGTTGGAGCTTAAACCGAACAGGAAACCAATGCGAGTGGGACCACTACCGAACCACTATGACCATGTTCATGTGGGGCAGTTTAGGTTGAATGTGGCTGCGTTATTCGTATCTCGGTTGCATTCACATGTGTATATGATTTAATTCCCCCGCAAAAGCGTGGTTAATCATGAGACTATCCAATCATTGTCATTTTTTGAGATATGCGGGGAGCTATGATCACCTTATGCCTGTTCTCTGGAGAGTCAAATTGTATCCCTGATCGCTTAGCCTAATGCGATCGACAAGATCGGCCCTGGTCGGCTTTTCATTGTAACCCGTTTCTTTTGGCACACGCTCATGGTATACCTCGTTGCCTAGGATAATAACTACATGTGCAGTTCGGACAATCATCATCCACTATCATAACTACAATCATCACAATGATAAGGCAGACGAATTATTTTCCTTATGAAAATACCGAGGTCGACCCGTTTACTCCTCCTTAATCTACTCTCATTGGATTACTCGACTGCCGATCACTTTCTGGAGTCCACCATAAATGAGCTGGGGCAAATATGGGTCTCGCCCATATTTGGACATATCTCTCCGGGTTTCCCTCTTTCTTTCAAAATTCTGAAGTTGAGATTATTCGAGCTGCAGGTTGTGAGAAAAGGATCCCCAACTAAAATCACGCTGTTACCGAGGACATACCGATTGTTATGGCGGCTGGTGACCGTTTACCGGGCCTGGGGATTTTTTCCCTAATTGAGGCATATTTCTTGCAGCGCACGATATTCGCTAATGAGACATTCCCCATAGTGTGTCTAGGCACTTTAAGCGTCAACCTTACACTACTGGCCCTTTGGAGTGTGGTCATTTATCCGTTCTTCTTGAGTCCATTGAGACATCTGCCAACTCTTCCGGTATGTGATGTTTGCAAGGATGAAAATGATCAACAAAGAAAAAGCAGGAAACAAAGAGTAAAGGGATTGAAATACTAACAGATTCCTTAGGGTTTCTTGAATCATGGAAAAATTATCTTTGACTCACCCCGCGGCCAGGCTGTTCTGAACTGGATGAAAACAATCCCCAACGATGGACTCATTCATATGCGTGATCCCGTTGGCCAGAGTTATCTCGTGGCCACCAATCATCAGGCCTTGCTAGATGTCATGAGCACCAATACCTATGACTTTGAAAAGCCTTGGAGAGCACGAAGCTTCCTTGCACGCATTCTCGGATTCGGATTGATTCTGTCCGAGGGCCATGCTCATAAGAAGCAACGGAAGGCATTGACGCCGGCCTTCAATATCAAGAATATTCGAGCCATGTATTCCCTTATGTGGGATAAGACCAACGGGCTCCTAGTCGAGATGGAGAAGGAAATCAAGTTGAATCCGATGGAGGGGACCAGTCCAACCGAAGGAGTCGGCAAGGTAGAGATGTGTGTTTGGGGAAGGTGAGACTACCGATATTTTAGCCTGAGTCCCATCATCTTCATGGCTAACAATTATCTAGCCGTTTAACCCTTGATATCATCGGCCCAGCCGCTATGGGACGAGATTTCCGTTCGTTACAAAACTCTGAGAACAAGGTTGCCGAGACTTTCCTTAGCATCCTCGAGCCAACGACTGAGAAGATGGCCTTCCTGGCAATGAATTTGGTTACTCCTCAGTGGATTGCCCAGCGTATACCATGGAAACTTAACGACGTTATGACGCACGATACTCAGTTCCTCAGAGAATTGTGCAACAATATAGTCCGCGAGAAGCGTGAATCTTTAGCTGCATCCAAAGCCTCCGCAGAGGACCTCGAAGCCGATATCCTGGGAACGATGATGCTCGGTGGTGACTTTTCTGATACTGAGCTTGTTGATCAAATGTTGACCTTCCTTGCTGCTGGCGTAAGTCCCGCTTATTCTAATTTTATTCAGCAATCATTTTGAATAACACCCTAACTTATTATTTTTTAGCACGAAACAACTGCCAGTGCCCTCACATGGGCCTGTTACCTATTGACCCTCTACCCGGATGTTCAGGAACGCCTGCGTGCCGAGATTCGAGAGAAGATACCCTCTGCTGAGAGTTCCATCACATACAACGACTTGGAATCACTACCTCTTCTTAACGGTGTAGCACAGGAGGTTCTACGACTATATCCCACCGTTCCTGTAACAATTCGCGAAGCTATTAATGACAGCATGGTAGCGGGAACCCACATTCCCAAAGGAACCCGCATTATCCTGTGTCCATACGCTATCAACCGCAGTGCTCTGTTCTGGGGAGATACTGGAGACGAATTTGTTCCAGAGCGCTGGGTCGACACGGACAAGAATGGGAACCGTGTTCCTAACAACAACGGCGGGGCTTCGACAAACTTTGCACAGATTACTTTCTTGCATGGCCAGAGATCTTGTATTGGGAAGGATTTTGCACGAGCTGAACTTCGATGTGCTATTGCGGGTGTTGTTGGTCGCTTTGCGTTTGAGATGCAGGATCCTAAGCAGGAGATTCACATTGCAGGCGCTGTGACGACAAAGCCTGTCGAAGGTATGAATCTGAAGATGAGTCGAGTTGAGGGGTGGTAAAATGGAGTATCCGAGGCGTGGATTATGAACTAATGCTATAATGAAACCCGTATGTGACCTCACTTGCTTGTTTGCCTTCTACCTATAGCTATTATGTGGATATTCCGTACCCCAGTATAGCGACTTTTGTATATAAGAATGATTAATTCCTTTATCGCAATATGTTTTAAGTACATTGTTTGCCAACTAGGCTTTATTTTAGACTGAGTGTATAGAGCGCTTAGATACTCCCTTACATGGATTAAATTGGCGGATGAACTGAACTATACTATTTCACGGAGAAATTTGAGTAACAGACATACAAGTACAAAAGGAACAATCTCAAATACCAACCCATGCAAAATCATTTTTATCAGGTTATCTCCTATGCAAAGCCTTTCAATGCGGCGTTTGTAGCCCTGGACTATATAAAAGGCCAGTTTACCTGGCATGGCCTTCCTTCCTTCCTCTCCCCCTGCAGTCGCAGAGAGAGCTGAGTTCTAGTAATAATCATACCTCAGCTTCTTGCTAGACCCATCTTCAACAACCCACAAATATTCCACATCATCGCGACGTCTCTTTTTATTTTTAGACGTTGGCGTCTCAAAGATAACACTAGGACGAGTACGAATAGGCTCGATATCAAACCTCATGTAGAGAGTATTGTAGTTAAAAGTTGTCATGATTCGAGCTATGTGATGAGTCCCTGGTGCGAACGACCCCAAAACAATATACGCAGCGATGGAACCGATCTTACCCTTCCCGAACCAAATTTCATAACGCCGCGTAACTGGGAAACAAAGAACTAAATATAGGCTAGGATAATAGAAAAATAGATTGAATGGACGAAACTCAATGCCATAGTGATGTTAGTCTGAAACCCTGCCCAATAATAGCGCCAAATAGTAGTCTTGTATTGAACAACGAATTCGCAAAACATGAATGAAAAAACCTGCATATTTAGCAATGCTATGTTGGGAAGAATCGGGGATTGTCATTTTCAGTTTCATCTATGAAGGCCAAATCAAGCCGCAGCACTGGATAATAGAAGAAAGACTCGAAACAAACAAAGACCAATTTGGAGGCAAAATCAATACATACTATTTTCAGGGACTTCGAAATATAGGTTAGCGCCAACCCGTTTCAGTCTTGAACCATGTCACGCTCGTATATGGCTTTTGTCCTCGGACAAATATAGTTGAAGAATCGAAGTCCAGACCCAGTCCCCTTGAAATAAAACTAGTACATGGTGATGAATGTTAGGCTATTAAGCTAGAGCTCAAACTATTCCATACTACACTAAATGCAGCCTTGGAAGTGCTGCGACCAGAGTTTATCTTGATGTGGTAGACTTAATGCGTATACAATGCAGTATGTCTGCCTGTAGACAATGAATCCTCTCCTTGCTTTCGGTTTCCGAGGTATCCTCATTCCTTGAGCTCCTAAGCTTCAATACCAAACTTGTAAAAGATTTGTAAGAAATCATAGATCTCACTTATTTCATTTGAACAGCAGGCCATTGGGGAATATCATCTGTTCTGTCTTGACCATGAATAGTCAAAGGAAAAGGCTGAGACGGCGTGCGCTTTGGTATTACGGATCCCACATTCCATAATCGCCACATGCCACGGCCTTGCATAGTTCATCATCAGCATTCTTTCCCGCCACAACTAGGGAGTATTGAATAGAGTCTAGCATAGGCCCTTCGTTGGCTGCACTTCTTTTCGGTGGCTGGGGACTGGGAGAAGAATGTCAATGTTGAAATTGGCTATGAAATTTCTTTGCCGAAAAAATGCGATTCCAGACAAGATAATCCCCTTTAATCGGCAACCCAGTAGCCAAATTTACTCTATATGCATTATATAAGTGATCGTCTCTTTTAATTCCAAAATTAGCAAACTTCCGAGTCTAGACAGGCTTGACAGCCGTCAAGGTGAACTTTCCTAGGAGAAGGATTCAACATGAATTTGGTGACTTAGTGTAGTCATTTCGTATTAAATATATGCTAGTATCCAATGAATATCAATATGGATATTCGAATAAGCAGAAATCTCCATATAGGCGTTAGTATCTTCTTTAGTCAATCTAAAAAGTTGCCATTGCACTGAACTATACAAAAGTCCATATCCGGCCAAGTGGGGCCAACCCATCCCTAATTAACTAGACGAAAACGGCGACTCAGTGTGAAAACCGGACAACCAATTCCGGTTGCGCGTAAGAGTGTATTGAAAACAGTAAATAGAGACTCTATATTAGACCAAATATCCCAAGTAGTTTTGAAGTTATTCAAGTCCATTACTTTTTCTGATATCACACCCGCTTGGAAGCCAAAGGAAGATCGCACATCACATTCCATTATATCCTCTTATACCGTCCACTATCTATTACAAACCTCCAAAATGCATTTCACCGGTATCTCCGCCATTGCCATCGCTGTACTTTCCTCTACCGGCCTAGCTGCTCCAGCCTACGAAGTATGGCCCCCGGCCGCGACCATCCAAATTTCCAATGATCATTCTGGCGCCCATGCCAACGTCGCCGTTCCAGCTGATGGCGTTACACGATCTGTCCAAGAGCTTTGGGGCCATACTCCAGTCAACTTCGAAGGCAAGGTTTTCGGTTCGAGCGCTCAGCTCATCGCTTTTGAACAGACGACAGTCTGCACTTTCTCTGAAGAGCCCCATCTGCATTCAGCCTTGACTGCTAGCCGAAACTGGATTCAGCTAGGCAAGCCTGTGGTTGATCTATGCTTTGCCACCGTTGTTTGCGAAAGAAACGCATAAAACTGCCAATTTTTGGGTTTGTATTGGGGGTGACAACGAGAACATACCCCGGTACTTGGTAGCCTTCGGACCAGATGCAATTGTCTCTGAGACGAGGCTATTATAAAATATTATCAAATGTATTGTAATGTCTATTGATGTCTATTTTCATCGCTGGGTATCATAGCCCTTCAAAATAAACCATATTGCATACAACATTTTTCCTTCCTGAGAAATTCACTGGCCACGGGGACTTTTACCCGGCTTTTTGATCTACCAAGACTTTCCCATTCGCAATTATTGTCGGTAGATCATCGGAATCTTGATATGAATTGCGAATCTGATCGATTTAGATACCTTTAACTTTATTTGGAGCTTGGAGCTAAAGCATATTATATAGTATCATTAAATTCTTCACAGCAGATATACTATTGAATTACTAACGCGACAAAAGTTTCGATATACAGCAATCAACTAATATTAGATCGCTGAACTTCAATTTCGCCAATGGGAGCCGCGCCATTGCAATAGAATGGTAGGGATGATAGTGACAGCAACAATCATTGCAGTAGCAGCACCAGCACCTCCACCCCATCCAGCCACTTCGAATAGCTGAGGGAACCAGAACGGTCCAATGAAACCCCAGATCTGTCGCACAAAAGTGATAAAGACACCAACACTTGCAGCATCGCTGCGATAGCAGTCCACGGCGTAGGTAATGTTGATCGTTGTGACGATTTGATTGCCACCGGCTGCGATCGCAGCACCAACGATGGGGGTAATATTCCAAGTATCACCAGCCTTGCCAAGCTGAACGCAAAAGACAACAACACCACAGATAGTCAATACATGGCCAATATAGCCCAGCCACAGGCGGTACTCATGTTCTGGTCGCTCGCCCTTTGACTTTTGACGGGCCAACATCCAACGATCAGAAATCAATCCGCCAACTTGTTCACCAATGACCGAGCCAAGGATAACACCCAGGAACTGCAACCCTACTTGTTGGGTGTTAAAGCCGAACTGCTCTGGGAAGATCTGAGGAATCTCAATAGTGAGCATGATACTTCCCCATAGGAAAATCATGGCGTAACCTGCAGCAGGAATCATCACGTTTGGCTTGAAGGCATAGCTCAGTGGCTGGATAAAGTCGTAGAAGCGCAGAGGAGTTGGGTCAATGCGACGGAACTTGAACAGACTCTCTTTAACACTTGTCACTTGCTTTGGTGCGCCTTCCTCCCTGATGTACAGAGATTCCGATCCCAGGAACAGGTATAAGATGAATTGGACTGCGTTGGTCTGATATGGATGTTAGTCTTGTCTTCAATTTTTCACTTGAAGAAAGGGAAAACTTTGTAATGACGTACAATAGCCAGGATCCAGTAGATCCAACGGTATGATTGACGCAGGGCAAGGAAACCAAAAAGGAATGGAGCAACCGGTACTCCGATCGTCACCATCAAAGTCCAAACACCCATGGAGCGGGCGCGATCTCTCTTGAAAAATGTCTCTGCGACGACTGCACTTCCAATTGCTGCCGCTGGGCTAATGAAGAAGGCAGTGATGGCACGGCATAATCCCATTGTTGCATAAGAGTGACTCTCAGCACATCCAATATTCCCGACCATGGCACAGATCAACGAGATGAGGAAGATAGGACGGCGGCCATAGCGGTTGGCAAGAGGGCGCCAAAATAGGGGCGCTCCACCAAGCACGGCGATAAACAGCGAAACCAAATAACTCGTTCTTTGCATACTAACTCCCAAGTCGGCGGAGATATTGACGAAAGCGGATTGGATGCCCGAGGCGGTGGAAAGACCGATCATTGCGTGGAAGACAAGGAAACTGAGATTCAGGTTTTTCTAGGTCACAGCAGAAAGTCAGCAATTGATTATCTTCAGAGATCACCTTTCTTCAGGACTGTCGGGAGCTAGGGACTATCATGCATAGAAAGACTTACCCGCCATTGAGGCCAGTTATACGGATCTGCATCATTCATATCTGGGATTGGATCAAGATCCAAAGTACCATGACGAGCCAGGAGATACTGGCGATGCTCTTCCGAGAGATGAGCTACCCGGTCTTCGACATAGAAGGCTTCCTGTTTGCCAGCCTCCATCACACCGGGGCTTGAGGGAGCCCCCTCGACATGTTGAGAGTTGCTGTCAACCTTTCCCATTTTTTCCATCGCTTGATGTTGGAGGGAAAAGGGATGAGAAAGGAAAGAAAGAAGGGGGAAGATGGAAAAGGAGGGGAAGAGATAACAGAGGGACTACAGAGGAGTGGGAGAAAATGGAAAAAAAGCCAGCGATCTAAGGTCAGAGGTCATGGGAATGACTTCTTATAGCACGATCGCCACTATGGTTTCCCCGTTTCCCCGTCTTCTTGGCCGCGTGGTATAATAAACTGGGGGAAATATCTGGGGGTGGGACAAGGAGATGAGTGACAGCTCCACCCCCAGATCCAAACTGTATTCTGCCTCCACGCAGGATCCTCATGGGTCCAGAATCCAGCCAGCATCCACCCAACATCTAACGGGGATAAGATGGTCGATGTAGATTGGTTGAGGCTGTTGGAAGCGGGTAAGGAGTTAACCGGGATTGTGGGGAGGTTTGTGGGGATGAGGGGTAATCAGCCAATCAGAGTAGGATAAAGAGATTAGTCATCTCTGTTGACATTGAGCCGTGGTTGAAGCTGTTGAATGTGTTGAATCTCCTCGTAATAGAATGAGATAAATTCGACATTTAGAAGCGAATAAATGATAAATTGACAATTATCAAACTCAAGATGCCACGAACCCATCATTAAGTTGTTGAAATTTGCCTTCCTTTACACCGAGAGGCGATTTGTGGCCAACCGGACTAGCGAACGGAGTCTCCGCATGTACTTCGGAGTAGACAAAGAGCTAACACTGTATAGTACTTTTCCCCGTAGCTTGGCGGCGTTGCTTCATGTTGCTTGGGTCTCTGCTCGGTTAATCTTCTTTTGGGCACATTATAGTCCTGAGCTGAAACTTGGCCCGGTGACTTTTGAATTTATCATCCATGACTTTTTAACTCATCTCCACACCGAAGAATGGTCAAAGCTCCGTTGGGCCGACTAGAGATCTGTGTCTGTCCTAATGTACGTTTTTTTTTGCCTCTGGTTTCTTTGCTTTTCTGGTACGATACAATTAAATAAGCAGCTGTCCAAGTTCTGGGCTGTACGCTGTAGATGGCTGAATATCCCAACGAACCAAAGATTATGTTTAGGTCTCTAAAAGAGTAAACGAATTTAAAATAAGCGACCTTGATTTCGTACTAACAAAGGTAGCTAAGTCCGGGATCCTCGGATTTAATTCCTAATCCCCCTTTCACGCTTATTTCGTTTCGCCATTTGTGGCTTAAGTAGAGCTTGTGCAGTTCACCCCAATGCTCCCTTGAATCCCATCACAGATAATCTCGGGTGGGCTTCCTGCTGGACTGGTAACGTTTATGCGCGACAAGCTGATATTTGAACAAACCGCGTTAGGCGAACAGGTCAGATCAGCAATAACCTTTCCTTCCTTTCCTGAGGATGTTCCCCAAATATTGTCAAACACGATATTGGTAACGTTGACCTGCGAGGGATACTTCGCACACTCGGTCGAATTGATATCAAAATAGCACTGATCCAAGACAATTGGATTGTCCGTATTTTGAATCTGAACATTACGATAAGTGACGTTCGTGATGCGACCGTATCCTACATCTTCACCGGCCCATGCTTTCAAACGCGCCCCGTTCTGCTACAGTCAATAACTGATTCTGATGGATAGGAATGCTCAAA
Source organism: Penicillium angulare (assembly GCF_028827245.1). Classification (NCBI taxonomy): domain Eukaryota; kingdom Fungi; phylum Ascomycota; class Eurotiomycetes; order Eurotiales; family Aspergillaceae; genus Penicillium; species Penicillium angulare. The sequence goes on along the minus strand of NW_026623169.1, from coordinate 290,590 downwards.
CTCACCTGGCCATTCAATAATGTCACATTCTCCATGTATGCGTTCTCGATAAAATCCATTACACCCGAGTATTGTCCGATACTTCCCATGCTCACGCCATGGGAGTTATTGCACCATAGATTTTGCACAAAAATGTGGCTGGTATTGGATTTGGGCGAGAAGCAGTCATCGCCGTTATCCACGCGTGTGTTAGTTACGCGAAGGCCATCCACATTCAAGGTATCGAACCCATCCGTGTTCGCTGCGTCGACTGAGGCATTGGTGGAGTATGCATGAATAAACACATCGTCGAAAGAGACGTCATTGGTGCGAACGAAGAAGTTGGTCCAGCATGGCGAGTTCAATTGAGTGATTCCCTCTACACTGACCCGTGTAGCATTCTCCGTGAGGAATAAAATAGGCCGATAGAAAGTATTGTCTGGGTCCTGCACAGATCAAATGGGTAAGCCGCTGAGACACTTTAAAAAACAGGGCAACTTTTTCCATCTTACCAGGATCTGACTTCCAGAAAACTCATCATACCATTTCTGCCCATTTCCATCAAGTGTTCCTTTGCCAAATATCTTGATATCCTGGCCGCCCCATCTCCAAAATGTGATGGACTTTTGAAATGAATAATAAAAGTTGTTGGCTTGCCAATAAGTTATATTGTTTGTAAACTTCAATTGACCTTCGAGTTGAACTTCGATATCATCGAGAAAGGTTAAATCGAGCTTTGTTCCAATCATATAAGTCTTTCCTTTTTCAAGGAGAAGCCGACCGCCATGATTTGCTTGGTGAATAGCCCAGAGAAAGTCTGAGGATATATCATCCTCCTCATTCTTGGAGGCCCGAATAGTAACAGTTCGTCGGTCAGGGTATATCTGATGATGAGCACCAACATTCTTTAGTGCAGATTTATCGTTTGCTGGGATTATTTGAGCGCCCGGTATTATATGCGATGGGAGGGCACTGGCTGCAGCTAGCAGTACGCTGAGAGCTGCTAGTCTCATATTGAACGACGTTGAAGAATAGTACAAGAAAGATCAGGCAAACCAAATCAAGTTGTTCCTGGAACTTGAAAATATAAACGTTTCATACAGAGTCCAGTAGAGCTACTTATATACAATTCTTAATTATTACAATCAGGGCTATATGCAATACCAAGGCTCATGTTGTCAACACGGTAACATTTCTCCGCCTGTCAAAATCCTCGTTGGTATTGTCACTCCTTGGCAAGTTAATTCAAGTCAGATTGAGTCGATATTCCCCGCATTCTATGAACAGAAAAGTGCGGGGAATCTAAAATCTTATTATTCAGGGCCGAAGCTGGACAGAGCTACATGTATAGATGAGGTCTATACGGTCGGACGGATTAGATTCCACCGTCTGCGTCTTTGAATTTTCCACCAATCAAGGATTTTCGATCGGCAACACTATAATACTGCAGTATTTTCTTGCCTGAAAGCTTTCCCGACGTCGTAGACATAGATGATTATATATCCGACTATGGATTCACTAAAATTGTTGTGGGATAACGCATATTCGGACCGATTAACCAGCCAGCTTGAGACACATGACAGCTATCTTAGGCTTTATCCACCCGTACACCTTCATGAGCGAGATGTGAAGAATCATCAATGTTTGGCGATGATATCTTTGATCATTATCCTCGTTTTCTTGTTACATTTCCTTCCCATCATAGCTTCTTAGCTGCCAACACCAAGCCTGTAATGCAGCTGATGTTGCCGGACCACCATACCACAGAGCGGAGGTAGCTCAGTGATCTGTTCTCTATGTATGTATAACAGAGACTGTATGACAAACGGGATAAGCTATACCAGACACCAATAGTGTTGATGGTTTCGTTGGGAACTCCCGCAAACAACGCGGTAAGAACTTCGACCGAATGTCAGTGATCATGAATCCAAGTATATGAGGCCTATGAAAAATGGCGGAACTTACTAGCAGCAACAAAAAAGCTGTATCCTTCGACTGCATTTGCATGGGCAGCTTCCTGGCGCTTCAATTTGTTCAAAGCCTTTCTGTCTATTTTTCCAGATTTCACGGCAGCTTCACCGAGGGTGGCAAGGTCCTCGCGAGGAGCAACGTTATTATCGATCCTAAGGCGAGTCTTGGTAACACGGGTGCTCATGACTCCATACGCGAAAAACCAATTAACCAACAGCAGAGTGGCAGCATGGTTCGGAGTGGGCACGCCGGGCACGGAGCGGAGTCCTAGGGTGTTGACGATGGAACTGGATATGTTAGCTGCGGAGACGGCCATTGAAAGAAGTGGAGATGAATACATACGACATGATCGTAAATGTAAAGTGAAGTTCCAATGCAGGAGGCTTGTTTACACGATCAACTTTTGCCGGGCGGGTTCGCAGTTTATGGGGGATCGATCGCATGTGGGTTTTATCAGGGACCGAGGAAGCCTGTTGGGATGAAATCATAGACGCCGATCATTACCTGAGGTGGTAATGATTATCGTCTAGCTCCGAAGAACCGGTGAGGTTCTCAATTGAAGCTGCATCAATTCAGTATTAAGCTTATATTGTAAATATTTCGCAGAATTCGGACCTGCACTACATCTTTTACCCCTGAATATGGAATTCAATATGCCCAAGATAAGGATACCTATTTTAGTACCTGAATAGCGACATGTGGACTGGGATTGTATCCAAGATGGCATTGAATGTAATCCTGCATCTGTTTTTAGTGCTCAAGATGCGTATCAATGATCATCAACTAACCAAGATAAACTCCATATTTGAAAATAAGTAACACCTTAACATTGCAATGAGAACATGTAATTTTGCGCAACTCATTCCTATTAAGAGTAAAAGGTTATTTGGGTTTATCCTCGGCTCCTCGGTTCGGCGATCATAGATGCCATACCAGATAAGATACCTAGTCCTCACTTCATTTTATTCTCTTTGCAATTGGATCTTAAATTGCGAACCGTACGCTCTTTATGGATATTGCTAGTGCTTGTAAGGTTGGAAACTTCGCAATCACTGAATTTTACTAATCATATAAAGATTCATGGACCGAACAACAAAACTACCTCAAGACCCCCGATAGAATCCCGAAGGGCTACGATGAAAATTACCAGACGTTGATTCGACGAAATCCTGAGACATATGTGTGGTTCAGTGTTGGATATTGGTACTTCCAGCAGACTCAGTGGACTTCGAAAAACCAGAGGTGGAGTTTCCATTCTGGTGCAGGTGAACACCTTCAGCTATAATTCAGTGAAAAGGATCGTGGGACAGAGTTTAGTGAAAGCTCGGTATGATCAGGCGTGCAATATATCAAGCAAGCGGGACGAGAAAAGAAAGACATTTTTGCCACTGAAATGTCAAGCTAGAATTATTTTAGATGACGTTTTTCATGAAGCCCGAAAAATTATGTTAAGCCCGTAACCTCCGGAAAGAGCAAAAGTCTTCTGTCCATTCCACTGAGCCCACCTCTTGTAACTTGGCCATCTCTTGTAGCTTAGCATTGAAATCTTCCATTCTGGACCGCTTGCCTATAATTGTACTGCCAAATAACACCTCTGTCAATCCGTGCCTCCACTCGGATTTTTCCGAGTTCCGCCAAAAGTGTGGCCACAGCATCAACTGAGTCGCATTGCTTTCTGGCTGGGTCGCCCATGCCTTGATCGGAATTTCTGTTTGAGGCCTATGATTTCTCGGTACGCTGAGCCCCGAGGCTGGCGGACGAAGGCCTCTGAGCTTTGAAATTTCAGTCCTCTGAGCGTCGGTTACAGGAGCCTGGAAGTAGACCCAGAATAATTGAATGAATGAAGAATCCAAGACCTCAAACCAATTCCCAACATAAGAAATTTCGTGGGAGCTTAAGATTATAATGTCCTTTGCTGCCAAAGTTTCCCAGAGAAGCTGGGCTGAGGGAGAGTCTTGAAAATATTTTATTGCATCGGTTGTCTCCCACACTGAGAATTCATGAGCACGTCAGTATCTTTATCTTTAACTTTCCCGAGCGGTACTTACAAGTCGCTAGTAGAGCAGTTTTTGGTTCATCTTGAATCATTCCCCACATAGAGCGATTGTGGCCAGGGGAGTGAATCAATGGTTGAAAATATTCTGACAATTGCGCATCATCAAGCTCTCCGCTGGGGACTTGAAGTTTCGTCAAGACAAATCTTTCCGGGAGGCCAATTTTGCTGAATAAATTGGAATCGGCCATAGCTGATGAAGAAACAAGAGGGGCAGATTGTTAGGGGAAGTTCATGAGAATATCAAGAGTAAGAATTGGAGAGAAACAATGCCGCTAGACTGAAAGGGTACACACTAAGGATTAACCATATTACTCGATTACTAGTATGAGTAACGTATGAAACCAGAAACAGCCGTCTTTCCGTAATTTTAGAGGGCAAGCAGACACTTCACCGTCCGTGCCATCACTACCCAGTTCTTGGGACTGCGAGCGGTCCTGCCCTGGTAAGCCGTAGGATCGGCGGTCTCTTGGTGGTCCGTCACACAGGGTAACTTACAGTTTGTACTACCTTATGTAGAGGGATTATTATACATTAAAGTTATATAACATATGAATAGAAAATATATTTCATTCATCGCTGATATGAATTCTAAGAAAATCAAAATATATTCAAGGTTACCTTCGAACGGAATCACGTAGACTATATATATTACATGAGTTTTCTCTGTTAGGGTAGGGAAATAGATACTACCTGGATTGAAGTCAGTTGGTGGTTCCCAGGAGGAGCCGAATTTTCCAAAATGGCTATAATAAATAGCAATATGCAGAGGATCAATGCTTCAAGAATAGCGAGACCAGCAAAGATCAAAAAGCCCAATTTTAACCATCCTTCCAAAGTCCGACAAGAGATTCTTTTGTTCAGAATTTGGATAAAAGTGCGCACTGGCTCGCCGTAAAGCTTGGTGTTTGGCGGCCAGGGGCCATTTATTCGCCCTCCCAGGTTGTCCAGGCCAAGTACTCCACCAGCTGCTTGAAACTCTCTACCGTGTCCTTCAGATCCTTCCCATCCAACAAGCCGGACGCTAGAGTAGAACAAACCTTCTTCGAAATCGAAGAGACAGCACGACCTCCAACCGACTCAACGGGTGCAGAGCTGGGAATGAACTCGCCTTGGCACAGCTTCACAATCTCCTCCTTCGCACCAAACTCACTATAGTCAATGAAAATCTCCAGCACCCCCTCAATCCTGTCTCGAAGTGACTCAACAGATTTGAATTCCCCAGCAGCATAAGTCAACAATTCATCCGAGTACCGGAAAACAATCAAATCAGCAACAGCTTGCCAATCGAAAGCACCAACCGGGGGTTCCAGGGTATTAACCATGGCATTGATATCCCGCCGAATGGGCTCCAGCAGCCCAGTGGGAATATGATCCAACACCGGACGATCAGAACCACCAGGGAATAGATCCAATCCATACCCGAAAGCAGTAACAAAGTGATCGAAATCCAAATGGACCTTTTGTCCAAGGAATTGATCATACCTTGTAGCAAGCGAGCAATAATCACCCCTTATCGGTCCAAGAGGTCCACCGCCAGGCCTATGACCCTTTCCGCCATTCGGGCCCTTCGGATCCCATGGTCCTCCATGATCTTCACCTACACCGCCATCCGCTCTCGTCTGTATAATCTTCACAACTTCCAGATTACGCTCGAACTCACACAGGATTATTTCGAAATCGCCTTCCGTACGCACAATCCCATCAATTCTTCCTCCCCATTCTTCCTTGGCCATACGACATGTCTGGAACGCACGTTCCATCTCCGGATCAATATTGAGAGGCGGACGCAGACCAGGCACCGAACTGGTAATTGTATCGTTAAAGAGGATCCGATCTTGAGATTGCATGTCCCCGCCCAGCCCAGCTGAGTGACCGTCTATGTATAGCAGACGCAGATCTTTGGCAGCAGCATATGTGTGCAGATATCCAGCTGTGGGTACATTGAGAGGTTGTTGTGTGTCTCGTTTTCCTTTCCAGTTGCTGCTGTGAGCGTAACGCAGGGATTTCTGTGGTTTGAAAGCTAGCCATTCGACGCCGATGATGGGGTCTGATTTGTCGGTTCCGTGATAGAAGCGGGTTCCTTTTTGGACTGTTGCCAGGTGGAAGGCCAATCCATAGGGTTTTATGGCTGTTTCATAGTGTCGAAGGGTTGATTGGATCCCGTTGAAGATGTGGTTTGCATTTTCAGGTTCTTCGGTACTGGAATTTGCATTTGCCAGTCCAGACTGTCCTAGGCATAGAGCCCAGAGGTACTTTATTGGTCGCATTTTGTAGTGAAAAGGACTTCGTCAGGGGAAGAGGTTCAAAATGTTATAGCCGCCAACAGGCCATAATGAATTCTGCCTGGCCAAGACCTCACCGCTAGTGTCACCGGCTAGGCCCGCCCCAGCCCGGCCCTCATTGGTCAGGTGACTCAGGTCTATTTAGTACGCGACAGCTCGACAAGCATGGGTCGTTACGGTCAATACTACTGTTCTTTTTGAGGAGGGTAGTGATTCTACTCAGATGGCTCTCATACATCTGCAGCCTGGCATTCATCTCTTTCTATTATATTCTCTGGTCAAGCATTGTTGGATCCATATGCTCACAATCAATAGCCCAGATGTTCTCATTGTCTCCTGGAATAGGAACGTTTGTGATCGTCTTTGAAACAGTAATAAAATCTTCGAATTTTCTGGTGATCGGTTTCAAAATCTACTAAGAGTTAGACATGAGTCTTCAAAATCTGACAATTACTCACCTCGCGATGGATTGGGATCTTCCTAGATCTGAACCTCAATCCAGCGAAGAATACAACCAGTCGGTCATCCTAAAGAGTATCAATGACATGTCCTTCAAATATGAGCTTCAAATTCATACCTTGCTGGCCTTGTACCGCATCCATCCACCATCCTTCCGATTGACAGACCACCCTACTCCAGGTCCCAGTTCTCCGATTGCATCTACGCCCACATCGAACCCGATTTTGATCTCCTTTCCAGCTTGATCCCATACATGAATAGCACAGTCTTCCGTTGCCCATATATTAGTGACCACGCACAATCCATGCTCTAGAATCTCACTGCGATGCTTAACCAATTGCGCAGCGTTCTCGATTACCCAGTTTTTGAACATGGATTCGTGATAGAATCGTTCATGAACGACTGGAGGTGCCGTCAGCAGTAATGCACCTCCAGATGTCGAGTTCGAGAATGACAACTCTGCAGAAAGATTCACAGGGAGGGCTGCAGCAAGCCCAGAGGATATCCCACCAGAGAAGTCGATATTATGCGCGACCACATTCTCCGATGTAAGTGGGCCCCATTGAATGTCGGTATCTGTCGGAGCACGTTCTAACTCTTCATTCACTGTGGAATAGCCTTGTTTCTCTAATTTCGTCGAATCCGATAGGTCAGCGATGGGATTCCAAGACCCATTTGAATCGAAATAGCCACAGATTCCGGGGTGGAACTCCTTAATAGACAGTGGGGTGTATAGAGCTGTGCCAAAGGGATGATTTCTCATATAAGAAGCATAGGTAATGTTCAGTGGTTGATGTCGTGGTGACATTATGTGTTGTTGAGTTGTTGAGTTGTTGATCGTGGACAGCGCGAGACATGACGATACGCGATCGTCTCTGCGGGGTCATAGCGGGGATCCGCGTCGCTGGCCACAACCAAGTTGATTGATCCCTCGTCGTAGGATTGGGAGGCGCACTTTGCTCTATTTCAACACAGAATAGTATACGCAAACTGCGTATAATAATGCAATATTCGCTGATCAAGTCAAATAGCTTATATTCATGCCATCAACGCCGCCATTTAGCAGAGATGTGTTCACACGCGACCATGAATTGCAACCATCTGTCGCGTCGCTTTTACCGGCTTCAGCCACCATCGACCACGTTCTCGTACGTCCTACTGATGATATCCACAGGTATTTGTTGAAGGATCTCGCGGTAGAGAGGCTCAACAAGATCCACGCATACCTTTGGCTGGCCGGCTGGCCAATGCCCCCGAAACCCCTGAACTTCCACGTCGCCGCCACTCGTGAACTGGTCTTGGATGAGCGAATCAACATGCACATGGTGTGGGGCTCATCGAATAGTCTTCACTTGAAGCCAATTCCTCGATATATTATAGATGCAGACTTCTGGCAGTCTCATCTAATCTGTTCTTGTTCATCGTGTGGCATTGATCAAAATAAACAAGCGAAGATGTGTACCCGGGAGTTGTACAAGTACAGCATGGGCTTTCTACGCTCATACATTGGCCTGATTCAGTTTGAGAGTGACATTGCGATCGCTCATAGCCATCACCTTCTGCCGAAAGAGATTACATGGTCGAAATGGCTCACCTTCGTCGAACAGGTTCTAAAGAATGGAATCTCGGATCCTGCGAACTTCAACTCACGATATTTGTTTGGCGAACTGAGATTATCTCGGCTTAATCAGATCTGTGTCTTCAGGTTTGGGCAAGTCCTTCGGGGCTATCAATTCACATATCAGACATATGGAGAATTGTTCCGTGCTCATGTTACACCTCTCACTGCTGCAATCGTGTATATTGCGCTCGTCTTGACTGCTATGCAAGTCGGGCTAGCTACAAATCGCTTGGGAACAAGCTTGTCTTTCCAAAATTCCTCATACGGATTCACCGTTTTTTCCATTCTTGCTCCGCTCATTGGGCTTGTGTTGGTTGGGATGTTTGGCGTGTTTCAATTTGCTGCCGCTCTAATAAAGTCTTGGAGATTCCAACAAGATCAATTCAAACTTTTCAAGACCCCGGTTCCATAGCACCAGTTGGCTTAACCTTTACTGTCCGAGGTTAAACCTGCTTAGCGAGTTGAGATCAGCAATCAAGCAGCATGAAATGTGGGTAAAAGCGGTTCATGTTGCATAGTATATTTCTATATTTTACGCTATGAATGAATGAGTCTATTTTCAATACGGAATTGAACAAAAAATTCAGAATTCTACTCAATCGTTAATAAGTAACCACCTAGAGAGGCTTCTAGTAGATTCATCGGATGCTCTCAGGAATTTCAACTCATTCGGATATTCCAAGGCTCGATATGACATGAGAACGAATTCCCCTGCTTGTTATGGTCACCTCACTTGTGATATGCGTCAATTATCTGATCTTTCCGAGCATTGACCACTCGTGCCGTCACCAAGGGGCTTCCTTCGATTCTTGAAAAGTCGTGCGCATCTATGCAAGCTTGTCGTGATGCAAGAAAAGAAGGCTCGGCACGCGAGAATATATCGTTCGCGTACGCGTCCAAGGAATTCTTCAAGGAGTTGAGAGCAAATGACTCAGGATTCTGCATGTAAACTCTCTTGACAAGGTCTAACACATCCACAATGGCATTATTTGCACCTTCGCCTCGAACTTTCATCATGTCAGCTATTTTTTTCTTTTTCGCTTTGCCAAATGATTTTTCACTTACACATAGTCATTGTATGAGCAGAGTCACCCACAAGAACTGTCCGCGGATGTTTATGCTCATTTCCAAGCTTAAACATCCAATCTTCGATCCGAATTGACCTCACTTCAGCATCTTCCGGCAACTTCTGTACCAAAGAGCGGAACGGCTCAGCCCAGTTATCGGTCAGTTTCTTCATGAGCGCAATGCGATCTGGACCACTGGCTGGAAGGACAATTCCCTTGCTATCTGCCCATGAAACAATAATTTGGCAGTGGTACTGGTCTTTGCTACTCTCCTCGAAGTTGCTTGGGGTATCCAGGACTAACAGGAATGGTCAGCAGTGACAAATATCAAGACGCGGTCAGGGAAAGAAGGACACACAGCTGAAAAAAAGGAATACGTTGGTATCGGGGTGTGATCCTTGGAAGATGTAAGGATCAATCAACTCCACGCCACCCATCTCATCCTGGGTATAGAGCTTAGATGCTCCGAGAAGCTGCACGGGGAGCTTATTCATCTCGCTGTCCGGATACAAAATTTGACGAACACGCGACCGAGCGCCATCGCAAGCAACTAGCATACGTCCAGTATAGGACGTGCCATCATCAAAATGCGCAGTGATGGATTCTTCGCATGACTCGATATCCCGGAGAGTTTTGTCCCACTGAACATCCAGTCCAGACGTCAATAGTTCACGCAGTCGCCCTCTATTGACACGAATCCTCTCTTCCGCTGGGACGTTGTACAACGCCTCGCCTGTTTTCAAATCGAAGAACTGGAAGCTTCCAACATCCGCTCGAGCCACAGCCTCCTTATTGACATAGGTGTCAGGGAAACGTTCAAGTATGTGTTTAGGAAGCAATTGACGTAGAGCAGGGAGACTCCAGTGTAAAGTAAGTCCCCATCCCCCTGATCGTGCATCTAACGCAGAATCGCGATCGAATATTCGAAAGCGAACCCCTTGGCTTTGGAGATACTGACCTAGGATGAGGCCGCTAATGCCTGCGCCGACGATCAAGACAGGGGGATCCGACATGAAGTGCGGAGTACGCCGTCCTGTTTGCCAACGTTGTGAAAGAACTTGAAACGGCTTTCTTCTTTTCTTTTTGTTTTCTTTTTCCTGCACTCGAAGTTTGCTTCTTTCTCAGTCTATTTCCCCCTCTATTTTGTGATTGATCAGATCATCTGTCACTACCGAGTATGGAGTGGAGCATCCCTAACTTCCAGGGATTCAGCGTTGCCTTCGGGGAGATGCGCGCATTAATTCACTAGTGGAGAACGCAGGGTAGAAGGATTCGGATCCTGGTGCCCAACATAACCAGATGTTGAATTGTGCGTTATGATTCTTTCACCAAACAAGGCATACATATGCGGGTCTCCGTACATCGGAGCGGAAGTTAATCTTTTCCTTCCCCCCCTCTTCTCTCACTCTCATCCCTAGGTTTGAAAGTTAATACTGGTCCCTGGTAGCGGATACGAAGTCTCCCCTGGGCTCTATCTAAAACCTTTCTCGTTGCTTCGCCGGACTCCGCCGAGTTGAAACTTTCGCGGCCCGAAGCTACTAAGATCGGCGCGCGCGTTATCGACGGCGCCAAACTCAATGCCCACTAACCAGGATGCCGTCATGATTTGACCCTAGATTCTGAACGATCAATGGATCGACCGGCCCCACTTGATACACATACTTCGAAAAGGGGGTCAATAAGTTTATTGTGGCGCTATACCCCAGTCTAGCGCGATGCATCGGGACGGAAATCTAACCAATTGGTCCCGATTAACGCGAAAACCAGTCAATCTTGAGACGAGAAATCAACAGGCGCATGTGTTTCATTTCCTCTATATACATTATTATAGGATATAAGAACATCCGGGCTTAATGCCACGAGCTCTGCCACCTGGGCACCGCAGAAACCTCGGATATACTACCGGATCCAGAACTTGAACGATCTAAGCAACATCACCCTCTGCTGGATCCTCGCATTGATTCATTTTCTACCCGATACTCCACTGTCATCTCGATCCCACCGTGGGAAGGTTCGCGGCTAGCGAGAATTAACTCTTCGCTCGGTGTTCGTTTTGGGTGTGCTGGACCCGATACGTTCGATTGTAAGTGTGAGCGCTGGTTTTTCGACCAATTTTCCATGATATAGCTGCGTCCATTGCTGTCGTAGTAGTATCTGCGACCACTGGTTGAGCGGAAGTCGCGCACAAAGCTTTTGAGAAGTGGTGCCAGGTATGGAACACAGGTCATGATATTCTAAGAAACAGATTAGCCTCTGATAGATTAAACTTTCTCTCTTCATTATGTTCTTTCTTTCATTTCACTTCGTGTTGCCTACCCCGACATTAAATTCAATGGTGCCCCACAGGACCAGCATTGTAGAGTCTCCATCACCAAAAGCCACCCGATGAATTTGTGACAGTCGAAGAATTGAGCATGTTGTGGTGAAAAATCCCAATAAAAATAAGCAAACCACGCCTGCTTTCTGTGCCGGTTTGATGTTGAGTTGTAGGAGAACTGGAATCGGTAATATAATGATGATCACATCGAAGACGATCGTTACTATGGCTAAGGCGTAGAAGGTAGGGCCAATTGGTAGACAAGTTCCGTTGACAGATGTATTCCAAGCTTTTTGAACCTAGACAATCAATAATTGGTCAGTATTTCGGACTCAGGTGACGAGCTGCTGAAGTGGAGTTCATACTGGTGTGCAATTAAAGATCAAAACCAACGCGCCTCCAAAATGTCCCAAAGATGAGCCTCCAATTACCAGCCAGATCATATTGCGATATAGTGTTTTCGATGTTCCAGATAATAAACGAAGATAGCTCAGACAGAGCGAGGCTTTGAACCCAGCAATACCGAGCTGGTAGAATGGACGACCGGCGTAGTTTAGCTAGAGAGATTAAAAGAATATTAGCAATTGAGTCTGTTTCATTGAATAATTAAGCAAACATGCTGTATACTTACCTTTGTATATGTCGGTAAATTGGGCTTGGGTCGCAATAATAGTGGCAATCCAAGTCCATATCGAGATTCTGTATGCGAGGAAACGGATCAAATCAGCGGAATGTTTCAGGAAATAACAGACAATTGAGTAGAATACTAACGCGCTATGCACAATGCACTGTAAATTACACTAAAAGTCTTCAACCGAGTCAGTCAATTGTTAAGCCACATTTCCCAGCGCATACTGACCATGCTTCCTACCATCACCCAATCTGCCGCGCCTAGTCGACTTGCTTTCGCCCGCAGAACCAGTCGCAAGCAGACCGTTATCACCATCAGAGTCGTCAAACTGAGGCATACCTCCAGAATTAGCCGGTATTGAGACGCCGCTTCAACTTCAGGCGTGGCATTATATACCCATCCCATCGTCGAGGATGAAATGCTTCAAAACGCCGAGCGAAAGGGGGAAGATATTATAAAAAGCAAGAATTCAGGACGTGGAATCCACGTGGAGTCCATACATGCAAGTCCAGCGTGATTTTATTTAACTTTCTTTGTATTTTCTTCTCCCTTCTCTGTTCTCTCATGAAAATGCTGGTCGCAGGGTTTAGGCTTTTATTGGTAGTTCAACCCCCTTGCACATCCATTTGGACCAAACTCGGTGGAACCAGACGATAATTCCGGTCGGAGACATCGCGGTGGTCTCCGATGCGTGAAATAATTTATATTTTATTTAATTGTAATTTTTTAAAAATTTCTCATCGCGAGATTGACCTTGTTCGGGTTGATGAACTGCCAACCACGTACAAGATAGAGGAACCAACCCCCTTTCCGACGTACTTTATTCCATTCAGCAAGACAAAAAACGTAAAATAAAAATAAAAAAATATATTAAATGCACTTGGACTTAATGCTATGTAACCATAGCCCCAAGCAATCTCGTCCTACCTTCGTTATCCCGAATGCTGCTTCTTTCCACGCACAGGTACATCCGTCCATAGGGTGATGCTCCACATATTAATATTTCACCGAATTCTGTTCTCATTTCTCCTTTCCTGTCTTCTTTCTTAACTTTAATTTTTGCTTTTTTATTGTTTCTTTTCTCTTTCCCTTTATGAACTCGGGAACTTCTTTTACTGTCCATTGTTTGCCCCCTCATTGTCCTACATGCAAGTTTTCAACATGGACAAGAAACAGCCCGACTCGGTCAATTCAGCTCCAAAGACTACGGCACAACTTGACGATGCTGCTTTTTATCTGGAAACTCACGCGGAAGAAAATATCAATATGGATCTGAAAGCTTTACGAAGCAAGATTGATCGGCGATTATTACCCTTTTTCTTTTGTTGTTATGTCTTGCAGTTCCTGGATAAGGTCATGGTCAACTATGCTGCAGTCATGGGATTAAAAACCGACCTCAACCTCACGGGAAATGACTTTTCAAACATTGCCAGCTGGTTTTTCATAGCGTATCTCATTGCCGAAGTGCCGAATGGTAAGTTTGATCTCGACTAAAAGAAGCTCAAGAGAATGAAAGAGAGAAAAAGAAGAAAAAAATCACCACGCCCCCTTGCTTGCATTCTTGCGTCTGCCGATGATCTTCCTCATTTTTTCTAACGCATGGTGTCATGTACAGTCTACTTCTTGAACAAATTACCAGCTGCGAAATGGTTAGGATGTAACGTCTTTCTATGGGGTGTAGCTGCCGCTGCATCAGCTGGAGCTCATGATTATCGATCTCTATTAGCTGCTCGGGTATTCTTGGGGATTTTTGAAGCAACTATTGGCCCATCCTTAATGCTGATCAGCAGTCAGTATTATACACGCAGTGAACAAGCCCCTCGATTCACCTTCTGGTATATGGGCTTGGGCGTCGCTCAGATTCTTGGTGGCATCATCTCGTTCGGTTTCCAGCATGTTGAACACGCAAGTCTGGATAGTTGGCGCATCATGTTCCTGGTTCTCGGTCTGATCACAGCTGTCGTGGGTGTGTTGACTTTTTACTTCACGCCCGATACACCCATTAAAGCTACATGGCTATCTGACCAGGAAAAGGTCGCTCTCTTACAACACGTCGGCCAGAATCAAACTGGGGTGTGGAGCTCCAAGTTGAACTTCGAACAAATATGGGAGGGTCTCTTAGATCCCCAGCTCTGGCTCTTAACACTGACTACTATTGCGGTAAGAATTGACGTATTCGAAACTGTCTTCTTCCAATCTAATTTTTTTTCCCAGATCTCCATCTCCAGTGGCGTAGTAACTACATACTCTTCTACCTTGATCGCAGGATTCGGTTTCTCTGGTCCCATCTCTGCCCTCTTGAACACACCATCCGGAATTGTCAGTATTTTCTTCACTCTGCTAGTTGGATACGGTATTCGCAAGACCTCGAACCGGTGGGCCTGGAATGTCCTATGCACTATTCCAGGTATTATCGGTGGCGGACTCATGTCTTTCCTACCACACAGCAACACAGCGGGCGTCTTGATCGGCATTTATCTGGTCAACTCAATCGTCGCAACGCTTCCAATCCTCTACCAGTGGACAATGGCAAACTGTGCAGGTCATACCAAGCGCAGTTTTGCTGCAGCCCTTGTGGCTGGCAGTTTTAGTGTGGGTAACATTATCGGGCCTCAAACATTCCAAGCTAGCGATGCACCAGAATATCGACCTGCCAAGATCTCTGTTCTCGCCACTCAAGGAGCTGCAGCAGTTCTTTCTGTCTGTCTCTTCCTTTACTATCTTTTTGAGAATCGCCGTCGGGATCAGAAGCACGTTGCTGATGATAACATGATTGATGAAACCAAATGGGCTGGGCTCACAGATCAACAGAACCCTCACTTTCGATATGCGTACTGACGGATTATCGGCTTATTGCAGCGCTTTTGACCTAATGATGAGTGGAATTATGAGTTCTCTTGTATATGTTATGACAACAATCGCATTCTGCGAGTTTTGTGTACAATACCACACACTAGTGTCACAAGGTTGTGCGGATATCAACATAAAATGACTCGAACACAGTGTGTAACTGTGACCTGAATATAAGCGTCGACCTGTGAATCATAGTTCCTCGACTGACAACTCAAATAGCTTGGTGTGCACTATGTACAAGTACGACGGAGCACCGCGGGCAGCAATCGAAATCCGGTTCGAGGTAACACTTCGTCGATAAAGTATCGCCACTGTTAAATATAGCTGACTAGCTGGTTGGCTAAACACCAAGTTTGCTCGATGCGTGAACCGAACATTATTAGGAAAATGAGGAGGGAAAATATTTGGCAAGATGATCGAAAAGATGGTCCTGCACAAGATTGGAGATCATAACCTCAATTGAGTACACTGAATACGGACTCGCTGTAATCTCACTAGACTGGGGACGCATGTCCGATCCGAAATGGTATGAAAGTCCCCATCTAATTCGACTGTCTGGCCACGATGATCCGTCACAACAACATTAAAATCCAGCTCAATCATAAAACAAAAATCCCGCAAACAGTCATTAGTTTTTCCGCCAAACAGATCTCAGGTAAACAAGAGCATAAATCATCAAGTAGTTTGTAACAGTAAAAGCAAGAAAGATACCAAAGTAAGGCCAAAGCTTCGAATCGTCCAGACCAAGACTAGATAAGTAGTCATCTCCGTAGCTGTACTCGCAGTATCCACATACCCCAGTCGCCGCTGGATTTGACAGATATCCCATATTCTTCTCAATCAGCCAAGGTCCGGCATACTCCTGGCAAGTCAAAATGGATGGGCTTTCGAAGAATGCCAGCTCGCTCTCTTTGCAAACCACCGGCGTGCCACGAAGCACGGAAGTAAGGACGCCACCAATCCAATATGTGAAGGGGGTAGCATAGTACATTGTATAGTGCCATACAGCCGGCATCTCATGGCCATGCTGTAGCACTCCACTGAACAGCTCTCCTCCTATCACAAACATGGGCATCAATGTAGCTGCAATCATGGAATCAGAGCTAAAGTCAAATGTTAGCCGGTGATGTTTGTAAAACTCTAAGAGATGAAGGAAGGAAAATCGTAAATACCTCAGAGCAGCAATCCATTGCCCCCAAGATGTGGCAAAAAGAAAGAAAAGAAAAAACATCAGAAAACTGTATCCTGCCGCGAAACCTAAAGGTAGTCCCACCATGAAGTAATACAGGACGTAGAAGACAACTGCACCAACGATGGCATATGGAATCTCCGACACTATCTGGGCAGTGCTGAATGCGACCCAATTGTAGATACCACTCGGTCCTTCTCTCGCGAGCCATAGATCGCGATTCATGATGAAACGCATTGAAATGGCGTTGATAAACTCAGGGACCAGCATCAGAACCAGGAAGCACGAAAATGCCTTCGACTGAAGATCTGTAGTGCTGTCTCCGATTTGGAGATATGTAAGACCGTTCACAAGCGCATGGATGAAAGATGCATAGATCCGAGAATAGGGGTATTCAGCTTCTCGCCAGAATTGACGAGATGTTCTCTGGGTAAGGAGAATAATCTGCTGGAAAATGGAAGGACCGGCAGGTGCAGGCACAACTGCCTGGATGCGTGAGCGAAATCCAGATATTTCATTCATTATTTCGTTTCGCTCTGAGGAATTCTTCCAGATAGACGCCCAGTCAGTCTTGTCTCCGCTAGAGACCTTTGATCCACCAGCAACGAGTTCAATAAGAAAGTCGGCTGCATTGGTGACATTCCGAGAGGAAAGTCTATTTTTCGCAAAATACTCGAATATTTTCTGGCCGGAAGGACCCACGGGGCCAAAGTAATATGTCTTACCACCAGGACTCAATGCGAGAACTCGATCAAACTGCAATTCATTAGTGAAAATACTTGAATAAATCAATACAACTAAGTGACTTACCTCCTCAAACTGTTCTTGATTAGCTTGATGAATAGTGCATAGAATAGCGAGTCCCTGGTCGGCAAGCCGTCGAAGTAACGCCACAATGTTGGTGGCACCTTGGCTGTCGAGGCCGCTGGTCGGTTCATCCAAGAACAAGACAAGGCTAGGTTTGGCAACAAGTTCAACACCAATTGTGACTCTCTTTTTCTTTTCGATGTCTAATGATCCAATAACTGCATTTTGGAAATCCACAAGGTGCAAGGTTTGCAAAACGGTATCCACATATGCCAATTTCTCGTCCTTTGGAGTCTCTGGACTCTGGCGTAACAAAGCTGAGAATTCAAAGGCTTCGCGAATTGTACTACTCTCGTCGTGAATATCCATTTGTTGACAATATCCAATTTTTCGATTGAAAGAATTATCGATTGGCCGACCGTCCACATAGAAAGTGCCTGACAAATTACCAGCAGATGGTCGTTGAGTAAGAGCAGTCAAAACTAAGTAGCAGGTTAGATTATGATATCGAGAGACGGTATTTTGGAGATCGTACGTGTTGATTTCCCTGCTCCTGAAGCACCAACTAGGGCTGTTAAGCTTCCTGGTTTGCAGAAACCTGATACTCCATCCAGTAACTTTCGTGACTCTTTGCCAATTTTCACATCCAGATCAAGATCAGCCCAGGTGAAGGTGGATTCTGTGGCGGCTAACTTGCTGTCCGAGATTTCATGTGGGAACCCAGCTGGGGATTCCTTGTTGTTAATTGGAACCGTTACTTGTTCCTCGTCGGGGCTGATGGGGGTTTGTTTTCGTCGTCGAGGCCAATGAGATGATGACTTATACCGTACTGGGCCAGCACTGTCTAACTCCCAGGACAAGCATTCACTCAGCCAACACGTCAATATGACAAAGGCTACTGTAAAGAGACAGAGAATTCCAAAGTTTCTCCAAACGTGGCTGTAATAAAATCCGAATTGCGTGGCCAAGTAGTCATCGCCATTGACTACCGTACTGCCGATCTTGCCTCCAGCATACGCGCAGGTTTGGTATGTGATCTCAGTGTAATTAGAACCCGACGGAACAACAGACCCAGCAGCACAAGTAAATTCTCGGTTGTGGAACTCCGCCGCCATAACTGCTTCGTAGGTGTATAAAGCGGGTGTTGTATACTGGTCATTAAGTTAGACTGATTTTCACCCCGGAAATGCAAATTTTGTACTCACCGCAATCCATCCAACCCAGGGGACCTCCTTGATCATATTATCAATGGACAGGACATATCCACCAAAGACGATGCAAAACAAAACAGATACACCACAATATCGCAACGCAACCTCAAAATTTGGAGATAATGCTGCGAAGACACGAAATTGCGCTGTAAGGCATATGGTGCTCATGTAGATGAACAAGAAATCAATGAAGAACGGCCCGGCCTATTCAATTTTAGTATAATATCCTGGAAGATGGTTCAAAAGATTTTTCAAAAGATTGTTCAAACAACTTACCTCTGGTCGTAGTCCACAGAGGAAATATAACACAATCAAGTATAAGAAGGTCAGCAGGGCGCTAATGACCATGTCTTGTAAAACACGAGCCAAACAAACTGCGGTCGGCCGAACAAATGCCAGGTTTTTCTGGCGGCTGATGATGTCGCGCCCGTGAATCGCATCTTCTAGTTCTGACATTTGTAGCCAGGCAAGTAGGATAGATGAATAGAACAAGACGCCTCCGCGTGAGTACATCCCGTCGGTAGTCTGAGGCTGATCATAGAACATCGATCCGATTAACAATCCATAGATCACAGCAGATATCATCTTGATATATAAAGGGCCCATATGACCCTTCAATTGCCATAACTGACGCTTAGTGCATAAGACAACTTGGCGGAAAAGGGAAATTGTATATGGCGATTTGGATGATACAAAGCGCGACTTGTCACTCTGCACGGCGCGTTTGATCTCCTCGATACTTCCACATTCTGAATCAGAATTGCATGTAGCCTGAGAGTCTCCTTTGTCTCGTTCCCCATCGTACTGCTTGATAGAATCTTCAACTTTCTTAAATGCTGCGCCTTGTCGGAATGTTGCCTCTAATTCAATGGGTCCTTTTGGGGCCCGGCCTTCCCAGCCCGGTCGAAACCTGCGTCGCTCAGGGACTGTAATGCTCGTTAGGAAATCAGAAGTGGTCTGCATATGAGCACAATGATAGCCCAGGTCTTCAAAATACTTCTTGGCCTCATTTGCAGGACCCTGAAAAAGCATTCGGCCTTCATCGATGAGAATCACTTTATCCATTAGCTCGTATATAGCATCTGATGCTTGGTATAGAGTAAGCAATGTGGCCTTCCCGCAAGTATCGGTCATGATGCGCAAACTGCGAGCATAATCCAAAGCAGAGGAAGCATCTAGTCCGCGAGTTGAATTGTCCCAGCACGTCACCGATGAGTCTGTGGCTAAAGACTCAATGATTGAGATACGTTTGCGCTCACCACCGGACACGCCTCGAATGTACTCGTTGCCTACCAAGGTTTCCATGGTATGGCTCATCCCAAACACCCGGCCGTAGATTTCTAGGTAGCGCGGGATTCGATCTTGAAGTCGTTTGGGTGTTTTACTTTGTAAAGCAAATTCCAGCGTCTCACGCACGCTTAGAGTCGGGAAGTGAACATCGTCCTCAGGTACATAGGTCACAGAGTTACGATACTGTGTTTGAATTTCCTCGTGGGATAGCCCGGAATAGTCAATGGAGCCTGTTACTCCTAGAAACGAGGAATGATGGCCAGCGATTGTCCGCAAAAAGGTCGAACAGCCCGAGCCTGGTCGTCCGAGAACACTAATTATTGAATTAGATTTGACAATATGAGTCGACCTTCTGTGTACAAAATATACTTACAGCATCATCTCTCCACTCTGCACTACCCCCGAAAAATCCCTGATTAGCGGACGTCCCTCCTGTGGCCTCTTGGTTTTTATCCATGGCAATATGGTCCATTCATAGATATCCTGTAGCGTCAAAGTTCGCCACAAGGCAGTCCCCAGCGTCTTAATATCATCATGGCCATTTCCCTCTCCCCAGGTCGAGACAGATTGAAAGCATACACCAATATTGGCATGTCGTTTTCCATTCTGAACTTGCTCTTCCAAGAATTTGTCGAATGAGGAGTGAGGTTCCGAGTATTGATGGTTAGCTCTGGGGTTAGTCAACGTCCTGTGGATCTCAGCAATCGCATCCTCATCTTCATTTGACACATGAACTCGGGGCCCATGTGGATCTGAATATTCCTCCTGCCCAGGAGCAAAGGAGGGATTGTGAGGACGTGAATGTAGAGGAGCGGGCATGGTTTACCCTCGATCTTTCCACGTTTTCTGTATCAGCCCATGGTCCAAGCTGCTCCGTACGGGAATTTCCATTCTTATAGAAATGGAGGTTCAAAGCTGACAGGTCCCAAAAAGGCAGCCAAGCTGTTCCATGTGCGTATCTTGTTCTGTTTTTTTATTCTCCGATTTCCATAGTGGATCTGTGGGGCCGTGACAACAACCATTTGGAGTATCCTGTCATCATGGCGAATCAAATGATGTGTAAAAGCTCGTTGCCTTAAGACTTTCGATCAATTTGTCAGCTCATTCAAGTGTGAAGAATAGCAAAGGAATTCTCGGTTATATTGCGGCGAAAGTTTTGCAGAATCGGGAAGCCAAGAGGAGAAGATCCACAGCAGCCGTGGCGGGGCCAGTTTGACTGGACCATGGATGGAGACCGAGCACATAGTGATAAAGAACTGGCGGTTAACGAAGGAGCTGCTTGAGGAAAAAAGCAACTCAGCTGAAATTCATTGATGTTCTGAGTCATAGCCATTTATGATCGATGAATTGACTCTTGAGAATGATTGTGGGGAGGGAGAGATGGTGTTGTAGACAAGTGGTGTTTATGCCTTGGTGCCTTATGACCTGTTATATCAGGCATGGATGTTTAAGTTACATAAGTTAATGACTTTTTTTATGATGGAAAAAAAAGAGAGAGAAAATGCCCAGAGTACCCCCGTCTCCTACAATTCCACCTAGAGTTGCCTTGGATTTTTCTACCAATATGCCAGAAATACCAAGGGCACCAGAGGCCATATGGAGTAGGTGTCTTACCACTAGACCATCTAAGCTTTGTGTTCGGATAAACTCCACTTTTGCCCTCATATCTTTACCTTTTTCGGCTTTACCCTAATCCGAAATTAATATGGAGCTAATATTAAGCCAGTACTAGGCTAATACTAGACTACTATTAGCCCTGGGCCAAATATAATCTCTCTCCTTTGTATTCTCTATGTATTCAGTGTCTATGCATGATGGCAAAATACAATGTTATTACAAGTTATGGTGAAACGTATTAATCATCTTTTGCTTTGGTTCATCCTCTATTTCTGCATATACATGAGCTAAAGGCTTCCCTTGCATACATCACTTTCTATAGTTACAAAAGACTATACCCTTCCAATTGAAATGCCATATTATCTTCGAGTTCTCAATAGACATATCTGAAGTTTGAGTTTTCCTTGTCTGTAATGTCGCTGAATGCTGCCAAATCAGCATCGAAGCTAGTCTTGTCACCATGAGCACTGCTGGTACTGCTTTGCAAATCATCACGTCTCTGGTTCTCCCGCTTCAGGATGATCCACAGCACTATGACCACTATCACTTCCAGGAGATGAGAGACTATCATGCTCCATATACCGAGAGAATAACCCGGAGCTTGATCGGACTTGTAAAAGAAAGGACCGGCGATGTTTCCAACACAATATCCGACGAAAAGACAAGCACTGCTTGTGACCTTTTTGGTATGTCCAGCAATATTTGCAGTCGTCAAAGATAGAAGCATCACAAAGGAAGCGTTGTAAGAGCCTGTTAACTAGAATACATGTTAATTCTTTCTCTGGCTTTGCTGACAGGATCAGGGAATATTTACGTAGTAGCAGATCAGTCGTCCCACTTTAGCACTGCTAGGCACAAATCGCAAGCCAAAGGCTGCAGCAATATTTGGAAATAGAAAGATAATAATCATCAGACATCTACTGTTTGGTGGCATCTTGTCGTTGATCCAGACGCAAAAGAGAATAATCAGCGTAATAAAAAGTCCGTAGGGTATTTGCAAGAGAGTCGTTCCCACTAAAATTGTCAGCGAGATAGCTCTCCGAATTAGATTTTATGGGGAAAGTGAGGAGGAACTCACAGGTTGTGTATCCGAAGCCTTTTACAATTAGTGTGCCAAAGTTTGTAATTCCTCCATTCACGATTGCTTGAAGGAGCGCAATCAGGAAGAAGCACAAAACCTTGACGTCTGTAAAGGCTTCAATGAGTTGGTATCGTTTGAAATTTCTGTTTTCAATTCCAGTTTGATTTTCGCGAAGTCGTTCAACTGCCAGTTTGCGCTGGTCCACGGTCAAGAGAGGGGCGGAGACTGGGGAGTCGGGGAGCACAATGAGCATAACTATGCCCCAAGTAATGCAAAGAGCCCCAATGATAATAAACTCGTATTTCCAGCTTGGTAGAGATCCCTTGATCTGGCCAATTCCATAGCCTAGCAATCCACCTCCTGCAATTCCAAGTCCCAAAGACGAATACCACAGACCAATTCTGATGGGTTGTTCTCTCCTGGTATACCACATACTAGTTATTAACATGAATGCTGGATCCCCACAAGCTTCGGCAGCACCACTTAGTCCTCGAAGGACGGCTAATGTGGCGAAATTCTTAGCCACCGATTGGAGAGCTAGTAGAATGCCCCAGATAATGATGTTTATACTAAGATACTTTGCCGTTGGGGATCGTTGCATCAAGAGATTAGTTGGCAGTTGCCAAGAGAGGAATCCAAAATAAAATATTGACGATAGCCAACTATATTGATTTCCGACTAGATGTAGATCATCATCGACTCCGAATATGGCAGCATAGGAGAGCGTTGTTTTGTCAATCTTGGTCTTCAGTTAGCTTCCATATTGCTAGCTTGGAAAATGCTAACTTTGGCACGGATCTTACATAGAAAAAGATATAGCAGACAGATAAACATGGAAGTATCATCAAGTCAATTTTTCTAATCAGGCGCTTTTCCTCCACGGGGTCCACCAAAGCATGTAGTTCTTTGGGATCATTGAAGAGCGTGAGCGCGGCGTCTCTGGTCACCCTGCTTGAGCCTTTCGTGCTCGTCACATTCTCGATGTGATCAATTGGAGGCTTTGAATCATTCTTAGCAGTCTCAGTAGTCATTATATGTTCAAGTTGATGGTAGCTTAAAATCGCAAAATCTGTAGTAGCATGAATAGCATCAATTAAAAGAGCGAATTTTCTGAATCATGCATCTTGGGAAAAGCTGGGAAGGGTTTTATTTCAGCCTTATATTTCCCTTCCCCAGAGATTCACTCCGGGGTAGGCCCACTTAGCCTTGCTTCTGACCCCAGGAAAAGTTTCCGGGTCTTACTCTTACATATCCGAGATCAACGGAATCAACAATGCGGGGTAAGTCTTATCCTCAAAACAATTCATACCTTTCTCTAGAATGAAGCCCTTTTCCGAGGTCAAATAGCCGGGATGGCCGGATAACCAGTCTCACTTACAATGTACTTAACTGACTCCGATTCCTTGTGGGGAAGTTGCCTCGGGTTATCACCCCATATCGTAGACATCTGGAGTATATACCTGCGGGAGAAATATAAGGGCTTGAGTCAAATAGTACTGGTACCTTGGATTCTCCTTCAGTCAGCTCCTGTTTTTCTCTAGCGCGTTTAAATCTTGACGCGATCGATAGAATGATCATCATGAAGATTGTTGGAAGAGAGTGTCAACTGTCAACTGTGTGTATGTCGCGCATTGGCCAATTGAATGTGCCCACTGTGTATGACTAAGCACCCACGCTTCAACTTCAACACGCATCCAAGACACTACGATGCTGATTCTGATGCTGATTCTCTCTAGACCATGCGCTTCCATGCCTTGATTCGCACCCACCACATTACCTCCCGCAAGAAAGTCGCTGCTCTCAAACGCGCCGCCGACACACACCAATGCTTCGTCCTGCTACGGTCCGGCGGCTGCCCAGGAATCATGTATGTCGAGGGTCGTGATCAAACAAATGTGGAGTCATGGGTTACTGTTGTGCGGAAACTACGATACAAGGATTATCAACTGGTTACTCGGCCTGGCGCGATAGAAGCAGAGGGAGACGCTGAACCCTTACCCTCCCTCATCGATGGGCTCTCTGAGGTGGACAGTGTCAAGGAGTTCGGGGAATTGATGTCGAAGAGGAAAGTGTGGAACTGGTGGAGGAAAGGCATGGGATATGCTTAGTTCTCTGTACACTACTCGGGGCTCCCTATACTCATATCGCATGGACTGGTGTTTTGGTTTGTGTGATTGTTATTAAAATTTACATTCAATGGCATATAAGTACGGTCGTTCTGGATTTCGTTTATATCTACATTCTCCATCATCACCGATAATTCGATTCATGAACTGTGTCGCCTTCCTCGGTCAACAATAGTGTCCCTCCCGACGAATTGGATAGTGGGCGACCTTGCCGTGCACGATCAACCTGTACCACAATATCTGTTTTGACTGTGACGCATCCATCATCTATATGATCTGGTTGCTGGGCTCGAGATATGCGACTCTCCGAGCGTTCAGTGGGCATAGGCCAATCTGCGGGCGCATTTTCCTCGTCTTGACAATTCGTAACGGTAGAATCCATCCATTGGTCTTTTGGGCGTCTTTTCAGCTCCGTATCGTTGCTTCTGTTGTTATTGTCGGTGGATCGAGACCAGTATCCTGGACGACCATCGCGGCGAGATTGATCTAGAGTCCGAATGAAGAGACGCGCCACTGGGGCGCAGGATGCTAGCAAGATGCTATAGTTCTCGATTCTATGCGATGTTAGAGCTGAGAAAAGCATGCGTTTAGGAAACGGAGAACACTTACTTCACCCAAAGTATAAACGAAACAATATTATAAGTGAAGTCCAGGCGATCACCAAGCGATTTCAATTTCTGATGACCAACTCGATTAGCTTCTCTGCTAGATGCAACATGGACATAATAGACAAGGTGATGCTGATCATAGCTTACATATGTCTTGATAATCGAAGCTGCGCCCGAGAGAATTAATGGCCCACTCAAAGTAACAGTCTGCCAGACTCGACGGGCGCGAACAGTCCTGTTGATCTTGCGGAATTGCGACCAAAAGGTTAGATTGGGATCGCGGTGCAACGTCCGCAGAAAGAACTGCCATAGTTCTACTGCAGCCATAACAGCCAAGAAGAAATCAATAACCGTGTTGAACCCCCCTTGAACGAAGCCCACAGTGGTCTGGACATCTGGAGATTGACACTTGACAGACCCATCTTCTGGAAGTGGCGTCCACATATAATGAAAATACTGAACGCGATCAGCCTAGGAGATTTAGTTAGCGTTATGTCCCGTAGATACATTACTCATTGAAAGCTGAGACGTACAGCACGATATGGATTTGGTCCGCATTGTACAATTATCTGCACAACAGTAACCATGTTGGCAGCAATTTGCACGATTAAACAGGCAATGATTGATATGCGAAGCCTGCGATCGCTAGCTGCAAAACATGTCATCAAAAACGACATCATCCCTGTGCGGGACACCATAGCAGAAGAGACTGCGATAGGTTGCGATATAAAATCCCATTTCATGGCATTTAGTCTTTCCTGGGCTGATAGATAATAATAATGTCGTCCTAGGCCCCAATGCGCGCTGTTTGTCTATATTAGAGACTTGATCTCTCCATGGGGACAGTATAAATTAGAAAAAGAAACCGATCATACCTCATTTGAATCATCGACATATGAGTCAAGTCAAACCCATAAGCGATCAGAAAAAATAAATCTTCAATGCCCCAGATTCGCTCCGGTACAGAGACCTGGGGTAACGCCCATCGAATCCAAGCTTTAACCGCGTACCGAAACAACAGAACGACTCCCACAATGATAGTGAGGACCTAATCAAGAGTCAAAATTGTCAAACTAATCAAAGACTGCAGATACATAGTATTTTGACTGACCCAGCATGCATCAAACGTGCCAGTACCTATAGACAACCTGTGAGTTCAACTCGACCCTTCGGAAATATGCGAAGATAATGTTATGCATACCTATATTGACGTCTCCTTCCTCAGGACGTGGAACATCCATTGTGAAGAATTACACGCAAGGGCTGTGGGGAGAAGAGGATCCTGAAGACTCGATATGGCGCGAAGAGCCTGATACAAATAGGTGTGAAGTGTCCATATATTTCGTGATCACTGCCCGACGGGAATTATGACCCTGTCGGAAGAGAGTTTGAGACCGACAAGCTTTGGATTACAGGTCAGACAATGTTCAAATGAGGGCCTAACAAGGGATGCAAGGTAAATCAGCGGCAAGATATGGCTTGGTGGATTCCAGATTATTGACTTTTGGGGAAACCCAAATGTGTATTTGCTCTATTATTTTTGCTTTATTATTCTTTCTCGTATAAAGATTCTTCTTAGTTAGTTGTTGGACTACATGAAGTAATTACAACCAGGAGAAATCCTTGTTGGGACATGACAACAGCCAACCAGCGAAGCTCCAGACAAGAATTCCAAGTCTTCCACATTGGACGGTAATTAGGACACGCACAAGCAGAAGACAATATTAAGCGAGTTGAACGCGTTGTTCTTTTATCTCATTTGACGTTATTCATGATCGTTCCCATACGCCCATGTGGATGTCATAGGCAGCATTCCAATCCACCGTAGAGGCAAATGACAACAACAACCACGCAATGACCATGTGTGATGTGCAAGGGATGAGACTAGGAAAAGTAAAGTGGCGCCGGGGTGTCAATAGTCGCCTGTAATTACGCCGTAGCTGGAGATTAAAATAAGTATTAACAAATCAGAGACATGATAAGCAGGAAATACAGAAGAACGATACGAGTTGCGGAGTAGAAAGGCGTATCCATGCAGAATCAAGTGATGGTGATCTTGAATTTGTACACCATGAACTCAACGATATGTACTGTGATTATCGTGATGTGATTATAATTGGCAAATCACCCAGAGTGGATCGTTCGTCTTCGCTTCCGGTTCCCGGCAAGATTGACATGGTGGATGTGATGAATCAAATCCCACCAAAAACAGACGTTCATCAATCCCAAACTTTGCAGAGTAAGATTTAGTGTGATCTTTTAAACTCTCTTAATTGGACTTTTCAAGAAATGAAACATGATATCTCTTATTATTACATACAGTCTGTTCTATCACAATACTAAGAAAGTCTCTTAACCTCCACCATCATCATAGAGCCGGATTTTCTGCAGTTCCCACTCGAATTTTACGCATTTCCACCAACGACTCGCCTTTCGATACATATGCCTCAAAATTAACTTCTAACCCAGACACTTGGGCAAGCTGTCGCCATTCAGTGGGGCTTCGCTCACGGCCACCATAAAGGGCAATCATACTGGCATGAAGATGAGTGTACGTTGAGTTCTTGGCATACTCAATGATCAAGAGACGCGAAGTGAAGGACATTGCACGCGAGAGTTTCTGCAACAGCGCCACGGAATCCAGATCCGGCAAATTGTGCAAGATATGCTGAAGTGAGTAGATCCGGGCTCCAGTGATTGGTTGTTCAGGACTGATCTTATAGTTCCACTCCATCAGGGACAAACCGGGGACTTCCTCGATATCTGCATTGAATTCCTGCAGAAGCAAATTCTCCGCAGTTAGATGTGGAAAAGCCGCTTGGACTTCAAGGAGGAGCTCTCCACGTCCACCACCAATGTCAACCATGGCAACAGAGCCGGGCTCGCTGAGCGCTGCGCGCAGGTCATACCCGATTGACTTGGCGCGATCCGGGAAAGTTTGGAATTTGAGGAACTTGCCCTCCATGAAAATATTGAAACTAGGCATCCGCCCTTCAGCTTCCATGATGGAGTACGTGTGTTGTTTGGATAACTCTTTTTGTCCCATCTGTTCATATGCATACTGGACTGGGCCATTGGCCTCGTCGAAGGGATATGCAAAATTCTGACTTTGGAGCTTTTTCAAAAGGAATGCACCGGCCAGCATTCCTTCTGTGGTAAAGTGCAATGCTCCATGCTGACTGGAAGGCATGTCAAATGCCATGTGGCGAGTAATAGCATTTGGACTGAAACTGTCCTCGTCCACGCGATCCAACAGGCCTAATCCAGACATGATGTATAGCGTATCGGCTGCGTTCAAAATTAGTATCAGGAGCTTTTCAGCAAAAAGGATTCCCAGTTTGGAACCAATGCATACATATAAGCCTTGGGCTAATCTCCGCTCCATTCTTCGTTGATTGTTTCTTGTTAACGGCCTTCGTTACGTCCTCAATGCTGGCTGTTGTTCCAAGCTGGGCAACGATAGTGAATAGATCTAAATGGACTGCGACCGGTACAAATCCCAACGAGGCTGGCTGTATGAACTGCATGAGTAAACCAAATTTTTATTTCGTATTCGCTGTCCAAGGCTGAACTTACTGTAGTGACTGTCGCGGCCAATACTGCCCCCGGGTGCACTGGAGTCGACTTGGACAAGCCTAGTAGATTACCCAGCCGATTCAGCAACGACATGGCTTCAGATTTCGAAACAGATTTAAGTTGACCTATTAATGTCCTGCCCTGACTCTCGCAGGTTTATCTACTTTTTATCACTTGTTTTTTCGTCGATCTCTGAGACAAGGAGATCTAGATAGATTCAATCAAGGTAAACATTCCAACCTGCATACGAACAGAGGGGAATATACCCGAGCTCGCCTTTTGAAATGAAGGATCCAGTTGGATTGATCCGCGTGTCTAGTGCTTCCTAACGACGAATCAAACCGTGAATGAGGATGCCGCCAAGCAAGGGAGGTGGTAGTTCATGCAAGGCTGATCGGGCGGAACTAGCGAGTCACTAGTGTGTCCCAAGTGACAAAGGGACAAAGTTTAGTACATGTTTGAGTTTGTGATGGGGAATTAAGATGTACCCTGTCTGTTCTGTCTGTTCTGTTTTGTTTTCGGCACTTGATCTGACCGGGTTGAAGTTTTATGATCTATACAACTCACAAGTGGGGGCATATCCACACCGGATACGATCGCCTGCATGTACGAATCTCTGGAATGTGATTGCTCCTGAGAACTGTCTATCGTCACTCTGTCCGCCTAAATACGATCTATCTATAGAGTTCCCCGACACATCCGATCGTCGGGCAGATACTCCATCGTCCCATCTTCCAGAACAACTTCCACCCCCTTTTTTCCGCGTTTCAAGTTGACTTTTTACTTCATTCTTTATCCAATGCGAGTCAGAAGCCACGCGAGTTTTATACTGGCCATGTGTTAACCTGATTCTTTTCCCCCGATGCATAAAACCTTCTGTCGCCCTCTACGTGGGAAAAAGACGTGATAGTCACTCTACTTCCCCTTGCCGCGAGGTATTTCCAGATCGTTGTACTACTCCGGAGATTTTCTTTTATTCTTTTATTCCTTTATAGCTATTGATTAGGATCTGCATTTGCATTATTTCTTTTCATTATGGCCTCATTAGATCCGGTTGCTGAACTGAACGAGTCGGACGGCACAGCCAGTCTGTCTCGTTCCAACGAGGACCATGAATCTAATCTGAAAGCTTCAAATTCCATGGAATCTGATGATCCTCGAAACTGGAGCTCGGCGCGGAAGACACTGCTCTTCATAGCGCTGATGTCAAGTTCTCTCTTAGCTGATGGGTAAGACAAGCTGACCTTCAACAAAATCAACGCTTTTCCCTTTTTTTTCTTGACTAAAACTAACATGCGGAATTAGAGCAATGGTTTGGGGATCAACGCTGGTGACGCAGCAAGCAATGGACTGGAATATCACAATTAATCACAGCGCTACAAGTATGAACTATGGCATTCTTCTGCAAGGATTTGGTGGAATCTTCGCTGTGCCCTTAATCGAGGCTTATGGAAGGTCAGTCTCGTGTTTTACCTCTTATTTGCCGTATCGCATCACAAAAACACTCATTTTATCGATGACAAGGTGGATTTGAAACTCAACCAGCTGATACTAGTATCTCGCTTCGACCACAGGTTTCCCATATGGATCTGGCCACAGGTCATCACCATGTTTATGGTTTTGGGAGCTACTCTCTCGCATGACTATGGAACATTTACCACGTTTCGATCTCTGCAGGGCCTGTTCGGAACTGTTCCACAGGTCATTGGCTTACCTATCATTCATGATGTATATCAGCCAGATGGTAAGCGAAGGAAATAAAGTCACCTGAGCAAAGTATTATGTACTGATTTTTCCTACTTAGAATGGCCTCGAATGATCAACATCTGGCAAGTACATTTCACCTGGGCCTAATGCTTTGATACCCGCCTACATTGCTTGGACTCACTGGTGATCTTCTGCTAACAAAGAATCAGGGGCACTACATTTCTAGTTGGCCCTTTTATCGGACCAGCAATAGCCGGATACATTGGTGCTGGCACCAATTGGCGGATCTCTTTCGGTGTCTTAACAGCCTTGTACGGTCTCTCCACTATGCTAGTCCTCCTTTTCGGACGTGAGACCTACTATGTACCGGGCAAACGAGCATGCTCTCGAATAAGCTCATATTTCGGAATTGGGAACACTCAGTTACCAAAATTGGCTACACTGGCATACTGGTGTCAAACTATAGTAGTCTATGTCTTTCAGTTTCCGCTGTTCATGACAGGTACCTATGAGCCCAATCTTCTCGGGGTCGCTTTTCGAAGTTTTGAGTTGTTATACTGATTTCACATGCATAGGATTCGCTGTTCTTGTGACCTTTCTCTGGCCGATAGGCATCACCACAACAATAGACACATTCATGCATAGCCCGCCATACCTTTTCAACACGATTGAGGCTTCATCTATGCGTTTTGCAGGAGTCATCGGTGCTCTTTGCGGTAAGTTAATCTATTCAGATAATCCATATGATAAATCATTGTACCAGCTAACTCTACTGGTGCATCAGGATGGGTAGTTGGATATGTCTTCAACGAGCGAATCTATCACCGACATTCGAATGACTGGCGTCCCGAGTATCGACTACATGGAGTCTGGTTCCCAGCCGGTAGCTTAATAGCTGGTCTTCTTACGTATGGACTTACCATGAAATTCGGCAAACACTGGATTGGAATCGCATTTGGCTGGATCATGGTAAATATCGGCATGGTAGCAATCATTGTGTACGTTCATGAAAAAGAACATAAGGATGTACCACGCCTGCTAACAAGGATACTTGACTCGATAGAACCATCACTTCTTATGCTCTGGCAAAATATCCAGAAAAGTCAACCTGTGTATCTGCAATTCTAAATATGTGGCGAACATGTGGAGGCTTTGCCGTGGGATACTTCCAGCCTGCGTGGATTATACGAAATGGGCTGGGGCTTGTCTTTGGAATACAAGCAATTGTGGTTTGTGTTGCTATTATTTTGACTATCACGCCGGTCATTATTTG
Source organism: Penicillium angulare (assembly GCF_028827245.1). NCBI lineage: Eukaryota > Fungi > Ascomycota > Eurotiomycetes > Eurotiales > Aspergillaceae > Penicillium > Penicillium angulare. Next base: position 258,869 of record NW_026623169.1, on the reverse strand, counting down.
GGGGCATCGGAAGAGTCAGGTTGATCATGAAAGGGTTGAGAGCAGTGAGGCTGGAGTTGAAGCTGTGTGAAGCCTTTCTGGAAAATGCTAACGAAGGCCATGAACCGCATGAAGTAAGAATGTGATGGGCATGATGGACAAAGATGGAGCCACATCTTAATTATGATGCTTTTCTTCGAGCGTGGGCTTCTTTATTGTAACTTTGAAAGTGCCCTGTGTGATATAATCACGTATATATACGATGAACACGATGATTTGATATGTCCAATACCACAGGCGCAATCGATATTAACCCTTGGAAGTATTCGCAACCGAGCTAGTTTCCGTCTGACATTGCATGAATCGTGTCGGTGTAAATTATACCGATAACAGAGGCCTCGGTATCGGGTGAACTTGACCTACCATGTTAGGGAGTCTTGATAGGTAGAATACAGAAAGGCAAATAATAGAACTGACTTACCCAGAAATCTGGAAACATTCTGTTGACATGGATTATTCCAGCGATCGTGTCGAGGATGGAACGCGCCGCAGACAGACAGGAACTGATATCCGACCACATAGCTTCCCCTGGTGCCAGATGCGAATCTTGTAATTTATATCAGAACCAGGCTCGATTCATCAGAATGATTGTATATGAGCCTCATTATATTACTTTATCTCTCAAATTTGAATGTCTTCGCTGTATTCGCACATCCTTTAACCATTGGCGTAGCAACGGGGATGATACTCCTGCTGCCCCTGACCCTGCAGGCGGTAACATGTTGCGGATTAATTGTATTTGAATAGGTCTCTCGATGATGGGGCCCTTGTATTTCTCCGAGGGGCGTGTGTAACTCTGTAAGTGTTCACCCACAATCGACATCGGGACTCGAGATGGTGAAGCCTTCTAAGAACGAGAGAAGGCAGGTGATCACGATCTCCTCGTCAATCTTCGAGTTGGTTGATTCGGCATCGATGATCTTCTTTTGACGCATTCGGGGAATCTGCATAGCTCCCAGGCGAAGCGCTTCACCCTATGTAGTCTGGTCATCGTCGATCTTCCAGTGCTGTACCCGTCGGTTACTCCTCACAAACTCCAGATAGGTCTGAAAGGGGGGGGCATCTAGCCATTTCCAGCAGTAGCAGTCTAAAGCTGGGGGCCAAGCCGTTCTCTCATTTTCACGTCGAAGGTAGAGTTTTCATCCATGTCGGGCCAGAGGTCTTCTCATCGATGCGCAAACCACCCTTCCATTCAGCCTCACCCAGTTTTACCCTCGTCGAATGTCTCATTCGCTTTTTCCCGCCATCCCTGGATAGAAGCTACCGGGGGCTCGTAGTGAATTGAAAGTGTCGACAGAAGTGAAATGAGGGTTGACAGATTGGAGATAGCTGTCAGACAAAACAAACAATAATCTGACTGGGGTGGTAAGAGAAGAATTGAAGAATAGCGCCTGGAGATCTAAGCGCGTGCGAGACGCCCTATAAAGGCTCAATTCCCTACCGCGTATGGCGCTGAGTACAGCTTAATTCGAGTGTATATAATAAAAGCAGCCTAGTCGATTATTGGTATCGATTTATCATAATTGATGTGCGTTTTACAATTCATTGAATATATGATTATAAACAAAAAATACATCTCAAAGGTAAATAGAGAGTTGATTCATTCCAAATACTCGGAATGAGATGAAGAAACCCTAAGTGGACTTGCATATATCCGTAAGAAAGCATTCCATGGAGCTGTTGCAACATCGTGAAACGTATGTAAAGGAGTGATTCTTAAAAAGAGTTTCTCACAGGACGTATTCGATCGGATGAATATGCTGAAAAAAACCAAGACCTTGTAAATAAGTACACTGACAAATGAGTTGTAATGGCTCAGTACCTACTAGGAACAATGTTTTATCTTCAAATCCTGCTTCATATGATTAAAGAATATTTGAGTAAAGGGGAATATTCGACAGATTTGAAATATCTTCTCGATTTATAGTTTTATTTCTATCTTTACACTGCTGTTTTACCTAACAATGATAGTTAACTAGTTATAGTTAGATGGCCCGTTGACATAAGAATGAATGGCGTGTGACTGACGATATCTCAACGCTTTAGTTAAGCGGGTAATCTCTTTCGGTATAGTAGAAAATAAATAGCTGAGTTAATTCTATAGCGATCCCAACGTCATCATGATGTTAGTATTTATATGTAGGTAGGTAATCTAGCAAAGTTTACATGCAATTATCTGGTACCGTGGTCGTCTAATTCACTAGGGGGTGTTTTAGAGGCGGAGATCGCTATTGGGATCCACGAAGGTATGTCAACAACACCTCGGAAGGTTGCATCGGTTGACCGTTTTAAGGTCTCTTATACTTACATGAATATATTTAATCAAATCTTGGAAAGTATACTGTACTTAGATATACATGCATATAGCCAAAGATATTTCCCAGGGTACAGCCCAAGATGTAGTGAAAGGTTTAACCAAAGATACAGATAAAGGTGTATCCTAAGGCGTAGGAAAAGGTTTAGCCAGAGGTTCAGCGGGATATGTAGCCAAAGGTGCAGCGAAAGGAGCAGCGTAAGGTGCATCGAGAACTGCAGCGAAAGAAGTGGTCAAAGATGTAGCAAAAGATGTAACGAAAGAAGTCTATACAGGCATAACCAAAGGTACATATGAAGAGCCTTGGAGGTAATTTAGATATCAAGTACATTAGCCCTACTACAACCAAGTGTGTATTACGGATGGAAACATTAGATGTAGATAGATTCATTTGATAAGGTCTATGCTTTCATCTATACCGAGACTCTATGTAGAACTCCGTAAGTGAATAGAACCAAGTCATCAGATGTGACCGCTCTATCCAGCAAATATCTCGAGAAAGAAAAAAAACAGAAAGACAAAGAAAGAAGAAAGCGCTCCAGTATAACGCCCCATCAATGATCTCATCATTCGCCGAGATGAAAAAGTAAAGTTGATGACGATGTGTTTGTGGTGGTTATGATGTAAGGTAGATGAAAAAAGGAGAAAGACAAGGTGTGAAAGATGAAAAGTATGAGAAAGGTCAAAAGAAAGAAAATATGTGCAGCGAAGGGTATGCGTAAATATATACAGTTTTGAAAGAAAAAGCCAAGGCATTCGAAAGGTCATTTAGTCAAAGATGTACTGGACTTCAGGACATGATGACTGGAAAGTATTGAGAAGTTTTTGAACACGACGAGTATTCCAACCAGAGGAGGTCCCATTACTGGCAACACCTTGGAGCGTCGTGGCGGCATGCTTGCATGTACTTTGATCGTGGTTAAACGAGTATTGCAGACATTCTTTATTCATCATGCAAGCGTCGGCGCATGAGTCAACAGAAGGGACGGTGGGCTCCTCAAAAACGATCTCAGCTCCTGAGAGATTATCCCAATCTTCACGTTCGGAAAGGTTTTTATCGTGGACGAATTCGCGGTAGACATCGGCGTGCAACAGAAGGGCATTCTTGCCGCTTGTGAACCAGCCTCGGTCAAAACTCCAAAAGTCTTCAATATCACTAGGAAGCATGTGATGATACGAAATCACTGGGAAACACCAGGGCTGTCGGCCGTAAGCTTCGGAGAAATGGTCGACTTCCGACGGTCCAGAAGTCATCATCATAGGCCAAGCCCACGTCAAGAAAATATTTGTCTCTTCAAGGGCTTTGGCCAGAACACAATCACCAGCCCATTCAATGGCGGTCATTTTCTCCAGTTCCTCTTGAGCCTCAGCGCGATGAGCGTTCAAACGAGTCATTGCCTTGTTCGATAAAATGACTCCTGAACCACCATATGCGAAAAGAGTATCACCGATTTGCATCGGGCTACCAAGATAATAACTTCGAGTGTGATCCAAGTGCTGCAACCAGTTGATCATGTTTTGCCAGACAACGTAAGTATCAGCCTCAATAAAGATATACCATTTCGCATCTGGCATGAGTTCCATCGCACCAGCGGTCATAGGCAGAAACTTCCACTTGTCCAACTTCCATCCGGGATTGTTCTGTTTTCCAAAGGGGCCATTGGAGTCGTCGCCTAAGTCATCGCTGGACAAGCCGTCGCGACCGACTGCCTGCAGATGTTTGTAAAGCTCGAATTCCGGTTCTCTGTCAAGGGTCTCTTGGGTGACGTTTTGTAGGACATCATAGGTGCGCACACCATGAATGACTTCTTCGTAGTCTGAGAAGACTGCGAAATGCGGGACGCATTGGAGGCCAGTGCGTAACTGTATCGGCACCTTTTCCAAAGATTCCGTTGCACCGGTTTTCAAAATGACCATCACATCGTCCATAGCGTGGCGTAGGTGTTCGCATCGTTCCTCATGATCAGTGCTGCTAGTAGACGGGGTCACCGATTCCACAGGTGATTGAGTTCCCTCCAAAATCATGTGTTCCTCCTCCATTTGAGCCCATTGGTCCTGGTTTTTCGGGGCGGCCGGTGTTGCGTCATACGTGTTGAAGACGTAGTAGAGAAAGGTAAAGGTAAGGAGCGGTGAGACGATGAGAATCCATCGTCGTGGAGAGCCCAACATGGTCGATATCGGTATAATTTCAAAGGAATGAATCGGGTCGTTCAAAAAAGGAATGTAAAGAGCGACGCCATAGAAAGAAACCACGGGAGGTTTCAACAAAGCACAGAACAAACTGTCAAGGGAAGAGGAAAAATGCAGAAGGAGAAGAAGAAGAAGAAGAGAAAAAGTTGTGAAGGAGACTCAAGGACAGGCAAGCGGTGCCTGCTGAAACGTGCAGGAAAAGACAAAGGGACGAGGATCATCGACGGCAAACAGGTCTATCGTTCTCCCTTTTCGCATAATTTTCCCCATAACCCAGTGCTGGTGAACCCGACGATCCATGGGGCAAGCACAGCAGCACGAACCCAAGGATTGGTTGACCGACAATGAAGCGCGGGAGTGATAGGCTAACCGCCTGGTTCATTAGGGAGCGATCATCGACCACGCGGGCCATGAACCAACGAGGCTGTGCGCGGGAGTTCAAGTCTACCCGCCAGCCCCACGGCCAGCGTCATCGGTTGCGGGTTTGGAAACACATAACGAGTAAAAGATCGACGGGGGGGCAAGTGAGGAGTGGGGAAACAAGGGACAAAAGAGTTGGGTTCGTGGACTCATCTCAAGGATGATCCTGATGATCGCCAGGGGTGGCACAAAGTGGTACAAACAACCATAGTGAAAGAGCTTCAAGGAGAGAAAGGGAGCTTCAGTAAGTTTCAGGAGGAAGTTGAAGATGCCGAGGTTCAAAGGTTAAAATTGAGTTTGACCAAAGAGCAAAAGGGACAAAAGGGACAAACAGTCCAAGCCTGCAGTATACAGTAGAAGGTTAAGGGACACCTACAATATTAGAGTAGAAGATGAGATCTTGAGGATTTGGATTAAGATACATCAGTCTTTTAAGATTAGCACATAAGTTAAATCAATTAATGAATTATCATTATCTGTCAATTTCAGTGTTGAAGCTGTCAAATCACCTAAAACCACGGGTGTTGAGTCACGTGAACGGTCTGCAGAACAACAAGACTGTAGTTGATGTATATACTACGGAGTACAAGTTAGAAGAACACTCTTTACTGTAGACTCCGGATTGGATTAAGTATCACCTTAAATCACACAATCCTTTATTTCTGCCAAGTCATCTCAAAATCCCTCATAGAATTCAAGATTATCGCGTTGCCTGCGCGGAATCTAACCCCTGAACATCGCCAGATCCACCCGGATCCATCCTTACCAAAAACAGGCTACGTCGATAATTATTGACAGATCTACAGTAATACGCACATGGCTATTGAAACTATAATGAAAGCTTAATCCAAAGATATCGATTCATTAATATCTATGTAGTTATGTGTGTAGATTCAATGGGCCCATAAATATTCACTTTTAAATCTAGATATCCGGCCGTCTTTATTCCGGATGGAATACAGATTATCTGTATACAATAATACACACACCTTCATGCCAGAGAAATTCTGTACTAAAGCTCAATAAGGCTTTGGCAGTGGGGATCTCTTCTTCTCAGTGGCACCTAGCACCGGCTAGTCACTTTTATGACAGGTGAAACCATGAAACCATGAAACCATGAAACTTAACCCGCCAGTAGCGCAGACTAGTTATCCGAATGTTTGGACGAAACATCGGGGCATTTGGACAATGCGGTACGGGGATGTCGGTCCGAGTATCTGGTCTTTACAGAAAGCAGGCTGAGCTACTTCGGAAAGCCGTGGAAAGTGGGACGGACGGCATTGGTGGGTGGGTCAATCCAATCTTAGTTTTTTTTGTCCGCACGGGACAAGACCAGAACCCCAAGGCTCGAGGCTGAGGTAGCTTCAATGGATGAATAATATTCTTGCTCGAGGAAGCGAATTCATTTCACACTTCGCAAGATCAGCCGTTCATCGTCTTTTCAGGCACCTCTTGGAATGTTTCCGGGAAAAATCCTGGTGGTGGCCAGATATCCGCAATTGATGGTGGATGAACAAGAGGCTGTGTACCACCCAGTCGGTCGGGATCGTGACAGAAAGCCTGGAAGGTACTATCATCCATGAATCCAAAATCTTTCAGTCCAGCCTCGCGGTTATTCGACCATTCAGTGGTGTCCAAATATGCCAAGTCCTTAAAAATCGCGTCCAGATCACCATTCACAGATGGGTCAAATGGCATATTGTCACCGGGAGGAACTGGCATTGATCGATCACTCGTTGGTGGCTTTCCAGTCATCATCACATTAGAAGTAGATGAATCTGGAGTGGCTGGCTGCGGGGGTGCGCTGCCGGGTGGGTAGATCGCATCAGGACCACTACGTGGCGTCACCTTATCTGTAAGGACTGAATGTGCATCCATTGCTTGCGGATGGGACACGTCCATCATGAACAAATCAGAGTTCTCCATGACGGTATCCTTGGGTGTCATGGACTGGCCGTCGACGGGTATACTGATACCAAGGATAGACGAAGCATAATTCGCTTGATTATGAGGGAGCATACTCTGAGGACCCGTCCCGGGTGCATGTACAGGGCCACCAAGAGGGGCAATGCCAGGCATAGCAGGGGGTACAACTTGATCTGGGAATGCTGGTTGCTGTCCAGGATAATCCCGAGATTGTTGCCAGCGGTTCATCGAAGAAACCAAGGACCCATATACAGGCCATGTTGGTATTAAGCTCGCGGTTTTTTGTTGAAACTCTTCTGCCCATTGAGCAAAAGGAAAGCTGTCTGCGGCATCAACTTCATGTCGTAGTGAGAAGGCCTGCTCGGAGATGGTGCGTAGCCCAAATTCAAAAATTGGTGGGAATCCACAAACGGGGAAATTCTCCAATTGTTGAGAAATCATAGACAGTCCTCGGTACAGAAGCTTCTTGGCTCCCTCTGTTGCTGGGCGTTGCGCCCGGTGAAGTCCTTGTTCCCCGGGAATGAGACGTAGATACAACCAAAGCAATGTGGCCACATAGGTAAGGCCAAGATAACTCTGGTGTGGTAGCAAAGCGGAGTGTCGTTCCGGATAAATGCTTTCAGGTCCGATAAGTCGACATCCAAGAGGTAATCCATCATCCCACCGCTTTAGGTCCACCACCAGCTGCTGAGCAAAGGAGGCACCGGTGTATCCCATCGCCAAGTTTCGCGACGTCTTGTTCAAGACACTAGCCAGTTCAACCAACCGGTTAAAGCAGCTTAATGCTAGCAGTGGGCCTCTACGTGGAGCATTTTTGCCATGCGAAACGCCGGCCGGTGGAAGCACATCGACCCAAGAGTTCCATTCCTCCAGTCCATCCTCTTCTAGAAGGCCAACGGTCGCCAGTTCATTTGATGTCATTGCCGGGCATCGGGAAAGGCGGAAGGACAAGAAAGAGTCAATCACAAAGCATCCCAAGAAGACAGCCTTGCCTTGTCTCAATTCATCAGAACGGCGGGTGTCAGTCATCACTCCCAATCCCATTGCAATGGCCATCCGCACAGCTTGCCCAATTAAGAGCCACGAAGCGTTCCAGTCATCAAGTCCCATGTTGACCAACGTTAGAAGTAGTAATGCTTGGATGTGACCCAGCTCGTAGCGCTCCTTTTCAGAGGGGATCAAATACCGTGCTATAGTGTAGTATTCTTTGGCTAGAGAGAGTGCACCAGCGGGTCCCATTCGTGGGTCTGATCGAGCTTGAGTAATGGTATAGCTCAAGATAGCCCATAAAGCGGCATGGTCTCCAGAACCCGGAGAAGTCGTCGTCACGGAGAAAGGCGCATTGGCGTAGAGGTAAGAGGCGCGGAGGATGTTATGTTTCGCAACGATAGGCAGCCACGAATGAGTGGTAGCGAAGTAAATATCAAGGAGTTGTGAGGTCTGCGGTGGTAGCTGAAGTGTACGAGGAATATTGCCCGATTGCGTAGCACGACCATCCACTGGGGCCTGCGCCAGGCGCGCTCGTTTCGCATCGGGGGAGAGTCCGCCCAGCGGTCCAACTACTCGTGGCACTTCGGGACCTAATGGACTTGCTTCTCGACCGACTCGAAATCCCCATTGACCATCCGGGCCATCTAGGTAATCATCACGTGGGTTTCGCGATCGCTTTCCTGTGACGGTGGGAAGTGGTTCCGAGTTCGACAGCATCTTTTCGAGTGCGGTGTACAAGCGACTTGACTTCCAGGTCTCGTGTAGACTCTCTGAAGAGTTATCGTCCGTCCAGACCGACATCAATTTGTCCCGACGATTCTCGGATTCCATTGTCGTTCCCAGCATGGCTAACATGGTGTCTTCAAAGCCATCGATGTTGCAGATTGACAGGGCCCATAATTTCTCTAGTCCCCGGACATAACCTTCGGGGAGACCTCGTTTCTTCGCATGCGGATCGTACGAACATGTTTGGCCAGACGCCTGGCAGGCGGAGCAAGTGGGACGAATACCATCACATTTATCCTAAAAAGTTGGGGAAACGCAGGGCGCATCGGTTAGCGCAAGACTTCTGGCAAGCTTTTGAAGTTGACAGCAGAGAAGGTGACCACTCACTTTTTTGCTGCGACATCGGTCGCATGCTCTGGAGACCCTCTTCCGTCGAGGGGCTTTATCGGAACCCTCGTCCATGAGGAGGGTTTAGGTTGAGGCTAGAAGCATGCCATATGTAGAAAGCAGCAGGAAGAGCATGGACAGCAGTCCGGATCAGCTTGGAGGATTAAAAATTGTAATCACTTGGGAATAATTCAAGAGATCTCCAGAGAATTTCAAGGCCGAGGTTTGCGAAAGAGAGAAAAGAACAGGAACCCAAAGGTCCCAAAATCCGCCGATCAAAATGCCGAATGCAATCGGAAATGATGGATTACGCAAGAATTCCGGGATTCCAATGGGGAATCTCCACCAAAGCTTGGCTTAGTCAACCACTTGGTTTAACTATATCTGTAGTATAACAAATAGGATGAATAGAGTCTGTAGTATAACAAATAGGATATGAAGAGAAAATACAATCAAAGACAGTTATCATTTATCTATCATAATACATCAAATCCTCATTCTCAGCCACAAATTCCGCACAGAATCGGCGTTTAGCATATCCACGTGACTTCCCCACGTCCCCACAATCATCGAACAACCACACTACACTACACTATGTAGAAAGTACTTACTATAGAGTATAGAGTATAGTATGTAGTAGATGGTACATAGAGGATAATAAAGTATATACTAAGATACTAGACTGTCTCTTATAATACTATATTCAATTAGTACCTCACTTCTATAACTTGAACTCACCTCCCACATACTCCCCAATTGTCCTCCCACTCTATTGCCGATAGTCGGCACTTTAACTTTCTCCCAATAAAACTCCAAATCAATAGTATATGGAACACCTCCTAAACACACTGCCCCACAAAACCCCTTCTCGTTTTCGTACCTTGAAATATATGTTCGTGATTGATAAATATATCCCAAGCTCTAAAAAAAGATACTCTGTGGGGGCAGGGGTAAGCGATAACAGGAAACTAGCAAGCCAAGAACATAGATATCATCATAATGGAGCCGAAATCTAGACGGAGATGTGAGACCCCGGCATCCCGATCCCACAATTGACCCGCCGGCTCCCCGATAAAAGAGGGCCATTGGGTCTTGCAATTCGGCTTCTTCTTCGTCTCTACCACTCGGAGCCTCAGAAAATGTCCCGGTCGTGAAGCGAGAATCTAGTCTATCCGGATAAGACTTTTGCCGCCTTCTATACCGTGGACTATCTTGGCAGACTGAATTTTAACCCGAATTAAACCTGCATCTTTGACTCGCAGATAGTAAGGGAAGAAGGAAAGAATCAGTTCTTTCTTTACTTGAGTGAGGAGAAAAGAAAAAAAAAAAAGAAACGAGACAAGCTTATCCAAAAATAAGATTCAAAATTAGAATCAATTGAACTGCGCGCCCGGGACTATCCTAACCTTCCCCGACACTAGAATACGCTGGTTTCGAGATTTGCCTTGGTCTCCACCCATTTCAGGCTATGCAGCCTATGCTAATATGCTTTAGTCCTAATAAGACTGTTGCCCCATCTTAATGACAGCGGTGGCTCGTTAGTGTTGGGCCCAGGAGTATAGTAAGTAAACATATACCACTTGGATTTGCGACAGAGTAGAAGACTAGACCCAGTGTTAATTTGCAAGAATGGGCTTCCATTCTTGCTGATTCCAAGTTCACTCTTCAAGTGACTTCTATCACCTTGAATGGATACCCGCTTATACTCCATTCAGATAATATAAAGCAGTCTGAGAGTTCTTCTCTGTTATCGTCCTTACCATAACTAAGTACTATAAACATTGAATATCTGTGCACTATTGTTCCACTGACCCACCACCCATATATTCATAGCTCGCTTTCAATTTTCGAAGCAATTACTGTACCTCATTATAACCGTCCATCTTTCCTCAATCATGACTACTAGTACATGCTTATACTTTATTTTTTACATTCAATCTACTCACTCAATGTACTCAATGTCAACTGCCCGCCGAGCGATAAACACATTATCAGTTCACCGCCTGACTATCCGTAGGCGGTGTACACCCCCGGTAGCTTTATTTCTCTCAACATCGAAACTTCTATCATTCAAGCCTTTGTTGTTTGCTTGTTTTCCCCCCTCCAACCTCGATCCTCGACTCCTCTAGATGATCTATGCATCGGTGGGACCATAATCCCCCCTCATCCATGCCTGGATTTGCAGATCCATCAGACCTAGTGGCTGCTGGCTGGCGAAAGCGAAAACGCGATCATGAAGACTCCGCAACATTAACAAAGCCGTAAGTAGTCCATAGCAACTCCCCCCACTGAGGGACTCGACCTTGTATCTATGTCCCCGGAATTCAACTGACCCATCTATCCCGTCAATACAGTCCAACTTTCGGGCACTACCGAGTAGATCGCCCCGATCGGGAGAGTAACTGTTCATTGCCCCTATCCCGACATCCAACAGAGACGGACGATCTCTCTTTTCGCCCGCGCTGTCTCCCTCGAAAGCGTCGCCATGTTCAGACACCTTACCTAACTCTCCCCACACATCAACAATCTTCTCTCCTCTCTCCAAATGTCTACGCCTCGCCACAAGACCCTTACTCTCCGCCCGTTTCGCCAAAGTCTCTCGTCCCGCTACCTTACCCTACAACATCCCCTTCAGCACTTCGTCCCTGTCACATCTGTCACCGCCGTCCCACGACACGGCAGGTACTAGATGCGTATGCGGACTGCGATCTTTGCGGTGAAAGAGCTTGCTTTATCTGTCTTCGCCAGTGCGATGCCCTAACATGTCCGGGCATCAACCCAAGCACCAAGGCCCTCCATCAATCAGATATCTACACTCCAAACGAGACTCTTGATATTTCGGATACAGTTTCTCGCCGGAAGATATGCTCCAGCTGTGCTGTTGAGGGCGTTACTGAGGCGGGAATGGAAATTGTCCGATGTCTCGATTGCGTCCACGGTCATGCTGCTACGTCGTGGTCCACTAGATCTATGCCGTCTGGTTGGCCATTGGATGCAATGAACCTTGATCGGATGAATGGATAATAATAATACACTGCGCTGCATTCCCATGTTATCGGTTATGGATACGACCTTGATCGAATACTCGATATCATGAACACGACATAAACATGAACATGTACCTACGACACTACACATTCACCATCGCCCTTTACTTCGTCTGACTTGATGGATATTGTTCATGCATTTCTTTTATTTTCTGTTTTTACTCTTTTTTTCATTTCGTTGACTACCCTATACCGTTGGAGTTGGATGTTTCGTGTGCATAAGCCTTGCATCTGGTTTCATTTGCGCTTCCCTTCCCCGAGGGCTTTCTCTTCTGGCTTCTTTTATATTACGCATTGTGTCTATCGGTTCCATTTGTTTCTCATTTCAGATTTTATTTCATGGCATAGCATACTGACACCACAACTTAAACAAATTAATGAATATTCAATGACATTTCCCTCCCTCCTCGTCGCCATGATAAGAACAATTATGAATGCAAATTGAGATACAGAGATATATATGAATGACTATATGAAGATGTAGGCCTCAATGTCGATGCTGATCGGGTATAACATAAAATGAAACATAAAAAACACACCGAACTATACAGCTTAGGATCCCCCTAGGAACCACCTCCTAGTTCATAAAGTTCCTCAGCGTCCGAATCGCATTTGAGCTCCAGCATAATGCCACAAGCCCCGCATGAAACCTTGATATTCCACAGCCTCACCATACCCAGTCATACCATGACTCCGATCCCCAGTACAATACATCTCTGTAAGGCGGATCTGCCACGGCGGGTACCCATCGAGTTTCAAGTAAGGCCCAAAGATCAGTAACAGGTCAGGCTCAGGCTTAATGATATTAATCGGGGCGCGATCCGATTCGGTTTCGGACTGGAGAGGCTGGGAAGTGATTTCACTGATTTCAGCATCAACCAGTTCTGGCGTAATATCCTCCGGAGACAGTTTGCCGTTCTGGGACATCTCGGCCAGAGTCTTGGTCAGGTCTACCATGGTTTCTCGACCGTCTGTGGCGGAGAGGAGTAGAAGTGTCAGGGGAGGTACTTCGGATCTGGGGTTGGAGTTGGCGCCATAGATTGGGTGATGGGGTGCAAAGAGCTGCAGATTCGGTTGTTGGGAGGGTGAGCCGTAGTAAGATGCGAGCTTGGTGGTGATGATTTGATGTAAGGCTGGGATGCAAGATTTCAAGGCACCTGAATTTAGATCTGTGTTAGTTATTTCTTTCCTTTCTCTTCCAGTTCATAAATGAATATGACAAGGTAGTACGATATAGGTGGAAATACCTGTCTTCTCATATATACTCAGTTGAGAAATCCCCGCACAAGCACTCCAGGCCACTAACTCAGCCACCTCATCCATCAGAACCGCCAGCGTATCATCTTCCGTGCGCAAGGTCAGAAGAATACTTAGATGCTGCGGTAAGCGCTTCAACCCGCGCACATCCTTCCGAATCAGCTCCGGCGTCCGGTGGTGGTGATAAACGATGGCAAAGACTCGTTCCACCACGGCATGGTAGGCTTGCAGAAGACGCACGATGATACCGAAGATAATATGAGTGATGGCATAGGTCAGATGGTGAAGTTGCGACTTGACGAATGTGCGAATTGGAGTCTTTCGAGTCTTCTGGTTCTTCTGACGTCGCGAGTGGGAGGAGGAGGAGTTCGCGGTTGAGGCTCTCGGTCGAGATGTTGGTAGATCGGAGGGATCGGGCAGGTAAGGTCTGATGAGATTCTCACGGTCTTGAGCGGATAGTTTCTCACCACGAGAACGAATCTCGGCACGTAGAATATCGCGCTCTTGTTGGGAGACCATGGTTGTGGGTGCCCAGGTGGGAGACTCGGAGTTCAATGTTGTAGGGAGGAACTTGGAAAGTCCACGTTGGAGCTTCCACGCAGCGAAAGGCGGGAGAAGCAGGCAGCAGATGAAGACAACGAGGACTTGGAGTAACGAAGAACAAGAAAAAGCAATGAATTGGACTATTGAGTGGAGGAAGTTTATAAAATTAATGTGTGATGGATCGAGTAGTTAATTTAATAATCTATTATTCTATTATTCTGTTATTTATTATAGGTATTATAGTCTATTCTATACAATCAACGCAGTTGACTGTATACAACTGTCTTCATTGTAGTAGATGAGGCCAAAGTGTTCATAAACTGGATTATATATAAAAAATAGCTGTATATATTGACTAAAATATTAAGTTAAATAGATAGAAAGTATTAAATGAATTTATAATAATATCTGATCCATTGATATTCCATAATACCCTACCCCCATACTGTAGTGGCATGTCTCTCCGCCACTGAATGCAACTCCGAACTTCCTTGCATCTCAGCTTTCAGCTTTCAGCTTTCCCCGGATTCTTCAATTCCCTTAACCACCCACTCACCCATATCCTCCAATCCTTCTTGGAACCTTATACTCTCCCTTCATACTGAGCTGTTCAATTGACTCGACTCGTGTCTGCTCTCCTCAATCTGGGCGACCCATGACGTCCGGGTAATTGCCATGATGCCCGACAATGCATCCATAATCTCGTCCAACCCCGCCCGCACCGTCTTCCCTAAGGGCCCGAGTTTTTCGCTAGAGGACTTCTCCAGTCGAGACTTTATAGTCAAGGAATTCATCGAGGAGCTATCCGATACAGCCATCTCCGCGCGTCGTTCGACAGTGGGAACAACAAACGCCAATCAACCATTCGACCCGAAACCCCTCATCCGCACATTCGAAGGCGCTCAGCGACGACTAGGCGAACTATCGGGAGATCTGGAAATTCGCGAAAATGAACTGTCCGCTGCAGTCCGTCGGGCAGAAGCTCAGCATTCACAAAACCTCACTTCGCTAGGCCGCAAGCTTCGACAAGCGATCGACTCGTTTCAACAGCTCGACACGTCATTGAATGGCCCTGGCTTGGAGAACACAGGAGGTACAGGAAACATGGCCGTCGAAACGGGTAGAAGACTGGAAGAACTAGACCGACAACGTCGTCGGGCCCTAGACGCCCACTTCCTCCTGGAGTGCTGGGATGGCGTCTGTAATCGCGGGGAGATCACGTTGCTGGAAAACTTGCGCCGATCTGGCACGGGCGAGGCAAAAGTGCGATCGGCTCATATAGCAAGGCAATTACTACGCATCAGTCAACGGCTAGACCCTCAGAGTTGGCACCAGAATCAATCGGCCAACGGGAATAATAACTACGGGGGCAATTCTTCGTCCGAAGACCTACATAGTGGAAACAGCACACCACGTCGGAATACAAGGGAGGTGATTGAGAAGTTCTCTGAAACCCTCGAGAAGGATCTGCTGAAGCAATTTGATGATTTCTATCGCAAGGCCAACTTTGATGGTATGAAGGATTGCGCAAACGTCTTGCAGGACTTCAATAGTGGCGCCAGTGTGATTGCGTTGTTTGTCAATCAACATCAATTCTTCATCGATCGCAGTCAACTGGTGACGGAGGAAGTCGGTGGTGATGCGGAATCATGGGAGAAGATGGCAGATCCAGACGCGGAGCTACCTGGAGTAGAGCCTAGTCTTCAATCGCTGCTGGATGAAGTTAAAGTGGTGGTGCAAGAAGAGTCGGCGATCATTAAGCGCGCATTCCCTTATTACGACCAAGTGCTAGAAAAGTTTATACAGCGAGTCTTTCAGCAATCCATTCAGCAACGATTGGAAATGGTTCTGGAGAAGGCCAGTGGTGTCTCTTCTCTTGCGTTTTTACGATGCTTGCAGAGCTCTCGTGGCTACATCAGTGCCCTGGTCGACGATTTGAAGGCCCATGGATTGACTGAACACCCAGAGACTATATCATCGCAGACCGCACTTTTATTAGACCAACAGTTGGAGGAATTGTTCGTGCCTTACTTTGTCGGGTCATCTTATATTGAGCGCGAGAAACGAACGCTTGAAGATATCTTCAATGCTCTTCTTTTCAAATTTACTAGCTACCAAGCCCGTCGCAAAAAGGCTGCCACCACTTTCATGGCTTCCTTGTCTCGTCCTGGAACCGAATTGCTTTCAACCACTCGCGACACGTTCATCGCTCGGTTGGACTCACCTGAAATCTCCCCCTTCCAGCGGAGAACGCTACTCCATATAGCCAAACTCGGCGATATTCCAGATACCATGCGGCTGACAGAGATCAAGCTTACGGAAGAAGATGGGCTGCCTAATTTGGGTGATGCGAAGCGAATGTTGAAGTGGCTGGCGGAAGCAGTGGGTCGTGGGCTAGAGCTGAGCGTTAATACTGATACCCACAAAGATGTGTCGGCTCTGTTGAACCTGCTTTTGATCACTGTGGGGGAGGGCTATATCGATGTTTGCCTTGATGCTTCGTTGGAGGCAGCCACTTCCCAAGAATCTGGTAAAAATGAACCAGACTTTGGATACCTCCACTCGGTTCGAACTATTATCAGCATTGCCACGTTAATGGTGATGTGTGTGAATGCGGTACTCTTGCCATTGGCAGCTGGTAGTATCACGACTCGTCGGGATATGGAGAAACGTAAGAACCAGGCCACATCCCGATTTGAGGATAAGATCAACACGATTGAACAAAAGACTATCGACGCAACACTTGCATGGGTAAGCCGGTTACTTTCCGGGCAAAGAAAGAATGATTTTCGGCCTCGTGAAAGCGATAATGCCTCATGGTTAGAAATGTTGCAAACACCGGTGAGCCTCCCATTGATCTGATACATCCAGAAAACGGGGTTAAAAAGGATCAAACTAACGCGTTTTTATTTGAATCTAGACCTGTGCCTCGATATGTACATTTCTCACACGACTGCATAACATTGCGCGTACCTCGTTACCCTCAAGTGGGGCCAACGTTCGACAAGTGTTGACAGAGATCGCACTGGGAACGCGTGGACTCTTACTGGAGCATTTTAAGCGGTTCGCCGTTAGCGGACCTGGTGGATTAATGGTGACCAAGGACATGACTCAATACGCAGACCTACTGAAGTCCTGGGATATCGACGAAGAGACCAAGGCCCCCGGTGGCGCGCTGGACGTGCTCTTAGAGGTGGGCAGTTTGTTTGTCATTGGAGTCGAGGCACTTCGAGAACGAATCCGTGGCGGTGCAGCGAGTGGAACAACCGGGGGGTCCAATAGTTCAGCTCGCAACCCTGGTCAAGAAGCCAAACTTAGTGTGCAGGAAGTGCGAGCATATGTTTCTCGTCGTGAAGACTCGAATACGCTGGCCATGCAGCAAGTTCTCAATGCTCTGTAATGATCTGTGAGGAGCTGATCTGTGAGGAGCTCGTGTTCACATTCTTCTTAACTCCCTACTACCCTACCTACGTCTACATATTCATGTCTTGCATCATGCAGAACAGAGAATTCTTTTTCCATGACTCTAGGTTCATGTACCTCACGATGCATGCCAGTGAGACAGGTCATATACAGTATACCCCTCCAAGTGGGAAATGCATTGCAGTTTGCAGCTCAGTAAAACCGGTTTCTGAATGATTTTGTTTGTTTTTTTTTAAAAAAATTATTATAATTTTCCTTTTCTTTTCTTTTCCCTTTCTCATTGTTATTTGCTATTTGTTCATGTACTCGGGGGGAAATGCCTTCTGGAATAGATTGGGGGCGCGAACGGAACGTCGGATCATGGATGTATCATTTTTTTGACAGGATCACTTACATCAAATTAAAGACACTAGTAAAAAGTAGAAAAGCTAGATCAACGGCCTAGTCAAAGCCGCAAAGTTATTTTTCCTTCGTCTTTCGAACTGTAGATTGCCAGTTCACGCGGTGGATCCGATCCTGGTGGCGCTACTGACAGCTCATTTACCGAGAGACCGAGAGTAGTAAAGTAGACAAAGAAATGTTCTTGGGAGAAACGGCAGATTTAGTTACTAGTAGTCTTTTGCTTTTTTCTTCATCTTAATAACGGGCTATTGTATTCTTGATGATAATCATTCTTCCCGTCGGGATTGCTAACTGAACTAGTACCCAGGTAGATCCAGAGATTTATCTCCGATCATCTGTACATGTAGCCCATCTGTACCCTGTCCTATGTACGTAGCTGTACGTACAGTGTCGTAACAAAAGTTCTCATAAAACTTATTTTCGCCAAGCCTTAGTAATCGGGCGGTCAGGGCTTACCGCCTTCAAGGTAAATAACGCGTAGAAACAATATACTATACTATATTAAAAAAACACGTTAAAATCACGTCGAAAAGCACGTTAAAAAACACATTATAAGCATCCTCAATATGCCTCCAAACCGTGTGCGTCAGCTGCTTCGACAGCCATCTTCTACGCCATACTGCGCACCCTTAAATCCACCGAGGCGTCGCGGTCCGCAATTAGACGTGTATACACGTACTAAAATTACTACTCTACGCTCAGAGGGTCTCAAATATAAAGAAATTCACGCCCGTCTGCCTCATATTCCTTTCGGAACAATTGCATCGACTTGTTATCTCGAAAATAAGCGAGAAAATAATACTACATCGCCGCGATCTGGGCGCCCGCGCAAGATCTCTGAAGATGATCGTGATCGTATATTTGAGGCAATCCATGGCAATCCACGTACCAAAATTGAAGATCTAATGGATGCTTGTGATCGTCAGGTCCATCGGCAATTAATCTGGCGCCTTCTCAAAGAAGCAAATATGCGAAAATGGCAATGTATGCACCGTCCCGAGTTAACTGATGAATGGGCTTCAAAACGACTTCAGTGGGCCTTAACCTGGTAAAATTTAACCCCTGAAGAATGGAAATTAAGACTCTACTAGTCTGATGAATCAACAGTTGAAAGGGGAAAGGGTGCTCGTCAGGAATGGACCTTTACAAGACCAAAATATCAGGCTGAAACTCGCGATGTTCAAACTTTCTCGTATAAAGGAGTTAAACAAATGTTTTGGGCTGCTTTTTCAGGCTGTGGACGTCGAACTGGCTTAATTCCACTCTATCCACTAGTCAATGAAGAGGGTGAGATTGTCGGAGGAATTAATCGCTGGGTTATTCTTGAACTATATCAATCAGTTCTTCCAACCTTAATCAATGGCAATGAAAATGCAGTTTTTATGCAAGACAATGCCCCTGTTCATACGGCATATGTTGTTAGAGACTGGCTAAGAGATCAAGACTTCGAGGTAATGGTTTGGCCACCTCATTCTCCTGATTTAAATCCTATTGAGAATCTTTGGGCGTTATTAAAAGCCAAAATCTATGAGCTACATGCGGAGCTTCATACTATGCTAGACAACGATGATACTCTCGAATATTTAGTTGCCTGTGCTCAGGAGGCTTGGTCAGAGATTGATCTCTCTATATTAGAGAATTTAGCTATTACTATGCCACACCGTGTGAAGGAGATTATTGATAATAAAGGGTGGTATACTAGCTATTAGAGAATTTGAGATATTTTCGAGGTTTTGACCGGCAGAATATTACGTAAGGTGGGTCTTGGCAAAATAAGTTTTATGAGAACTTTTGTTACGCCACTGTAGCTGACAGGGACAAGGTTTGTTTCAGATTCCCGAGAGTTTTAGTTCGCGCCGGTAAGGCTGGGGCCCTGGGGTTTAGTGGGAAAAAGAGGGGAAAGATCGTAATGATGTCCATGCATACGGGGCATATCATAGATTTCATGGGAGAAATGGGCCTCGGAGTACAATCGGAGGGCATCAATGCATCGAAAGGATCCAGGTGGATAGACATGTGGAGCACAAAGTAGAATGTAGAGTCTAATGGGCTCAAGGCTTGCCTTTTTTCTGCCCCTTACTCCGTATTCATTAATTATTTTTCGCTTTTTCGTATAATCCTGGATGAGATTCGCGGTCACACAAGGCTGGCAAAGTCAAAAATCTTGTCCAACGTTGATCCTCGATTCTATCTCGATCGGAGATTACCAAGTAACCAGATTGAAACCTGGAAACAGAACCAACAATTAGATCCACGGGAACCTACGGCACCGTTAATAGTTATGATGGAAGAACCGGTTTCTTAAGATCGAACAAAGGATCGTAGATTGCTGTAGTTCACGACAGATCACATTTTTGTGTTCTGTGAAATGGATCACAGCCTAACTTTCCGAGAGGCTCCACTGATAGAGGAAGGGGGACGCGCGCGCCAGTAAAGCGGTAAGAAGCTGAATGAGCCATTAAGAAGACAGAAGAGAGAAGTGACAGGTCCTTGAAATAGATCTTCCTGTCAAGGTTGTCACATCACAACGGTCTGTGCACAGATCATTGGTGCCGGTCCCTGGGAGTGGATTCGGGAATTTAGGCCACATTGGTGTATTTGGGTCCATTTGGCTCCAATCATGAAGAGGAACACGACATATCCCTTGGCGAGTTCCCGAGGGAAGGTTAGCTGTGTGATAGTTGAACCCGGGTCTACAGTAGCTGTTTGCAGGTTGGGGATTGGATGGAAGAGGATGAATGTGTGGGGGAACCTTGTACAGCATGTACCTAGACCTGGAGGTATGTACGTACAGCTAGAGATGTGCCAGCAGATTAGTTGTTTGTTATATAAATCAAGCTGAATGTCTCGCGCGGTCAACGGTTGTTAGTTTTGCTTCGGTGATTCTATACATCTAAATCCACACTATACACTATACAGCTACACATGGATGTATGTCTGTTTATACGATCAACCTTGGATATTTCAAGTTCTACATGAGGATCTGAATAAATGAACAGTCCAAGTGTATCTTCTTCATTTATTACCATCTTCTCCCTCTTTCTCTAGCCATCGATCTATACAACTATTGATCTACGAGAACAAGCAAGATTCAATTATTGACCCAACACCACCACAATATCCTCTTTCTACTTCATTTTCAGCAAAGATTTGGAATTCCCTGAATCTCTCAACAATCTGCACATTTTTTTTCTCCCCATAATTACCTCTGCAATGCCAGCTGCAGGCTGTGAGGAGGACTTTGACTCTCTACCCCCCGCGGTCAGACGAAAGGTAAGGGCTCCTCCATCCGGACTTTCTTTTGTGTGAAATCATAATTTAAGATCTTCGATTCGTTTTTCCCGATTTGATTTGTTTTTCTCTTATTTTTTTGCCACCCCTTTTCCCCTTCTTTTTTCCCTTAATTGTTGTGGATCAATAGTTCCGTCGATAGTTTCGGCCCCGAGACTGAAACAGACAAACTGAACTGAACTGATCTTCGTTGCTGCTTATCCTTTCCCCTCTCTCTCTCCTCCTTCTCTTCCTTTTTACTTTCTCTCCGTCATTGTGGATCTTTTCTTTTTTCTGTCTGACTAGAATTTTGATTTTTTTTTCTCTCTTTCTTTGTTTTTCTTTTCATTTCCCCCTCCCCCCTGAATTCTCCAATCATTTCCCTTACCCAGCATCAAGTGGGGACCACCAACTTCTGGACTATCATCCATGGCGTTGTCCAAACGTTGTCCCATTTGTCCAACTGTGTACCACTTTGGCGCATGGGGTTAACACTGTCTCCACTTCTCCTCCACTCCCCTCCACTATCTTCATACCGGTTCGTGGGCTGATCCCCCCTAAAACAGTTCTTCTCGAATGTCGAGCGCTTGCGTATGCGGTTAGCTCAGGATGGAAATACCCCTGGAGGTTCCACGTATGATCATGCTCGGGCCTATCGCTCGATGAACCCTCATGGGCCAGGCCCCCTCCACTCGCGTGGGCTTCGGACTGCGCCTTCTGCTTCTGCTGTCTCTGCTGCCAGGAGACGAGGACTCGAGAAGCGCACGGCTTCACCTAAAAAACTACGCAAACCTGGCTCTTTACAATCCGCCTACTTGATTGCCCAAGCCGACTCGCAATGCTTTCATGCTCTCCCCGCTAAACTGCAGCAAAAGTTGTTCTCCCCTGAAGAACGTCGTCGTTTTCGTCTTACTTATCGGGAAAGCGTCATTCTCGACGCTGCCGACGAGGCATTTTATAGACGGGATCATCTACGGCATCAATTCTCCTCCGACTCTCTTCGCTCTGGTCCAGCTCTCTCCATTGACCATCCAACAACAACTTCGGTCTTTTGGGATTCCGATTCCGATTCTGACTTGGATCTAGACGACGAAGAGCACGAGCACGACTCCAAGATGGATCAATCAATTTATGATAGTTTCCGCTGGCTCGATGCCGATGGAGATTTGGACTTATCCCTGGACGAGTACCATGCTCATATCGCCGATGCAGCCACCAATAAACCATTTCCTCGACGTCGTCCCTCGTTTCGTCGCTCATTATCCTTTTCAACACACGTCGCAAAGCACCGACAGACAGCATCAGTACCACCTCGAAGCATCCCTCCAAGTCACTCATTACCCCCATTGGCACCTGTCGTCAACCACAATTCCTCTTCTCGTCCACCCTCTCGCCATCAATCCAACAGCCAACATGGTTCTAAATCCTCCACTTCCAGCATTGACCCCTCCGCCCAATACTACCAAGACCCCGACGCTCGTTTGAAACTGCGTGTTTATTTGGCTTCCCCCCAGAAATTTGATGAAGCCATTGAGTTTGGATTCCCCGCCTTGGACCAAGACAAGGAAAATGTAGCGCCTGACGTGAACTCTCTCTCACCGGTTTCTCCGGTCTCGATCAGTCGGGAATATGCGGGCACCTTCTTTGAGGAAGACGATGGGACAATGGTCGGCACACCTGGTGGCTCTGTCGTCGAAGTGCCTGCTCCATCGATGGCTTCCCAAATGCGAGAGACTCCTCGTCCATCCATAGATACCCCTTCTCTCTTACAACGACGCCAATCTTTCCTGCCTGGATCCAGATCAGGACCTCAGCGACTCCCGGGTAATCGAGAGATGACCCTGAAAATGACATTGACCCGACCGGACTTGCGCACCGAGTCCCCCACTTCGATTCCTTCTCCGAATGAGGACCCTCTCCGCCTGGCAGCACTCCCACCTGCCGACCGCAGCCAACACATTTGGGATGATCTGGATGACGAACAAGGCATGGTCAAGAAGATGTGGCGTAGACTGCGTCGTCGAAACTAAGCCATCTATTCCCTCTTTCATCCTCGCCTTCATTCTACTCGAGGTTCATGGAAGTGCTGGTCCTCTAATTCTTTCTTCTTCTCATTACTTTCTCCTTTCCATTCTTATCCGTTCATTCAGCGTACAACGGTTTATTCGTTTATCTTTTTTATTATTTTATTCCCTCTTGATGGCGTCATTACCAAGGATGGTTTGGTACTCATACATCTTTTATTTTATTTTTATCCTGCATTTGGGTCTAGCGCTGGTTGGCTTTGGTTCCATCAAGAGGTTTGGAGAGTTAAATTACCTCCATCCATTCATGTATCTATTGGATATTCAAGTTCGCAGCTTCTGTATATATTTTCCATTTGGCTGCTGAGCATTTAAAGCCAAAGTGCTTTAAAGGCAATTGACTTGTTTTACATGTATTCATTCAAATGTGTAGACTGAGGCTATTTATAGGGAATTATATCATCGCCCCAATCGTTATGTAGTGATGCGCTCTACAAATCAAGTAATCTACTTCCAATTGAATCCAGGAACCGATCATCTTTATTCTCCACCTTATTTATATACTTCATCTCCACATACACTATACATCCATGGATCAACTCACCGTGACATAATTAAGACCCGCCGATAACGATAAGCGGCACGTGACAAGGGAGCTTCCCCCCAGAGGCCACGACGACTTCCCTCTCTACTTGATCTATCTACATTCACATTGGGAAACTTGAAATTGTACTTGTGCCTACTATCCTGTATCTGCTTTGGATTTGTATCTTACTTTCAATCCCTCTTTTAGCATCCCCCTCCAACCTCCTCTCTCGAAATTATCTCGTTCCTTTTATCTCGCTCTCCGGATCGGCCCGCAGGCAGACGCGCTGCTTACCCTTGAAGTTACACCTTGCCACTATACTTCCCCCTCCGCCCTCCCGCTTCAGATGCCTGAATATCAGCGGTCATGATAACAAGGTGGTTGCTGCTTGTGGTGGGATTGCTGCTGGCTTTGGCCACGCAACCGATCGCCGCAAAGGGAGATAAACCCAAGGTCACAACGACAGAGCTCGATCATCAACCATTACGTCTGTTCTACTTCGAAGGCACCAACACAATCCTCTACCAGGATGAGGCGACACTTAACGCCCATGTATCATTCGATGGTGGCGAAGAATGGAAGGTCGTCAAAGGAGACGATGAGAGCATGGAAGGGAAAGTCCGATTCATGATACCCCATCCACACGATAATCATCGCGCGTATGTGATCGGCCCAGAAGACACGCACTGGATAACAACAGACCAAGGCAAGAGTTGGAAATCATTCAAGATGTCAGCTGCTCCTTTTATCTCCATGCGCGCCGACCCTATCAGTTTCAATGGCTGGGATCCCAGCAAGGCCATCTTCCTCACAATACAATGCAATTGGCTCGGCTGCATGACGGAATCCTTCTATACGACCGATGACTTCAAAACGATCAAACCACTACGAGAAGCCGTTTACGAGTGTCGCTGGGCTGCAAGCACACCTGAGTTTGGACTGGATCTGGATCTTCCCAAGTCGCTAGGAGATCGAGTTCTTTGCGTTGTCCCCGGCTTAAAGGTATCGGATCACACCGAGCGCCTCCTCTATTCCGACAATTTCTTTCCCGACAATAATGGAGGCACTGAAGTCAAGCTGAACCTCGGACAGGCCATGGTTGGCCAGGATATCAAGGTTCGCTCAGTCAAGAAGTATATGGTTGCCGGCGTTCAGTCTCGAGGAACCACTGAGCAGGCTTTGTATGTGAGCGATGACTCGACGGAATGGCATCGCGCAGAATTTAGCGGTCACCGTATGGAGAAAGATGCATATACTTTGTTGGAAAGTACAAACTATAGTATCCAGCTGGATGTGCAGACAACATGGAACGCCAGTCGCGTCGGCGCTCTGTTCTCATCCAACTCGAATGGAACATATTTCTCACCCAACATCGAACATACAAACCGAGACCTTAATGGATTGGTTGACTTTGAAAAGGTCGCTGACATTCAAGGTATTGTGATTGTCAATACTGTCAAGAACTGGGAGGAAGTGGAAGAGTCGGATAAGAACAAAAAGGAGCTTATCAGCCAGATCAGTTTTGATGATGGACGGACATTCCAGTCCTTGAAAGAGGGTAGCGATAAACTGCATCTTCATTCCATGACGACCTATGATGAGCTGCGCAAATTGAGTGGTCTGGGTCGAATGTTTTCTAGTCCTGCTCCTGGTTTGGTGATGGGTGTAGGAAACACGGGTGACCATCTCAAGGACTACTCAGACGCTCATCTTTATGTCTCAGACGATGCCGGACTTAACTGGCGACATGCGTTGAAGGGTCCTCATCGATTCGAATTTGGCGACCAGGGTGGTATCATCGTGGCTGTAAAAGACGGCGAGAAGACCAAGAAGGTTGAATATTCGATTGACCATGGAAAAGAATGGGAGGAGCTCGAATTAAAGCATGAAGTCAAAGCTTTGTTCTTGACCACAACACCTGACTCAACTAGTCTGAAGTTCATTCTTGTAGGTGTGAACGGTGATGAAGATGATGGCGAATATATCATCTACTCTATTGACTTTGAAAGTCTTCATGAACGCAAGTGCACGAAGGATGACATCGAGAAATGGACAGCTCGTGTGGATGAAGACGGTAAAGCAGATTGTCTCATGGGCCACAAGCAATTCTTCGAGCGCCGAAAAGCCAACGCCAACTGTTTCATGAAAAATGAATTCAAGATGGATGCGCCTGAATTCGAAAAATGCAAATGTTCTGCAGAAGACTTCGAGTGTGATTACAACTTCAAGCGCTCCGAAGATCGCAAGGAATGCGTGCCTGCTATCTCTTTGACGGCTCCCGCAGGAAAATGCAAGGAACCCAGTGAAAAGTATATGGGCCCCTCTGGCTGGCGACTCATCCCTGGAAACGTATGTATCCGTGAAGGTGGTGAGCAGCTCGATAAGGAAGTGGAACGTTCTTGTGGCAATTCTACAAGCTCTCCCTCACCTATCACCGATGGCAAGGTTCACGTGGGAGAACCGCAAACTTTCTCTACCTCCCCAGCCCAATACTTCTATCTGGAACGACAGGAGAGTAACTTGGGTGACGATGAGACTGTTTTCATGGCCAATAACCTGCAGCTATATATTAGCCACGACCATGGTAAGACATGGAAACAGCCTGCCGAGCTTAAGAGCGAGAAAATCCTTGCGATGATTCAACATCCCTTTTATACGGATGGAGCCTACTTCTTGACGGACGGAGGCTATGTTTACTCAACCATCGACCGCGGCTATTCATTCAACAAATTCAAATGGCCTACTTCCGAAATTTCCAAGTATAGCTCGCCAATGGAGTTCCACGAAAAATACCAGGATTGGATGATTTGGATTGGTACTGACGGCTGTACCGGCAACAACTGTGTTTTCGATGCGTATCTCAGCAAAAACCGTGGCCACGAATGGGAATTGATGCTACGAGGAGTAAGCTCTTGCAAGTTTGCATACAATGAAAAGCGCGAGGATAGCGAAAAGCTGGTCATTTGCGAGCAATACGTCCAAGAGAATAGCAAGAACAACCGTCAGCTCGTCTCTACCGAGACAATGAACGACTGGGCCGATAAAAAGCTGATCAACGAGGATATTGCACGATTCGTGATGATGAATGACTATGTTGTTGTGGCAACTTATCCTACAGAGAAGCACAAATTCCTGAATGTCAGCACCAGTCTTGATGGTCGTGTCTTCGCTGAGGCTCAATTCCCGTTCAACATCGATGTGGCCGAGTACACCGTGCTTCCAGGTTCTTCGTATGCATTGCTCCTCTATGTGGAAGTAAATGACAAGGAGGGTCAGTACTTTGGGTCATTGGTCAAGAGTAACAGCAATGGTACCTATTTCGTTCAAAGTTTGGCGGGCTTGAATTCTAATAATGAACGTTTCGTCGACTTCGAGAAAATGGTTGGCATTGAGGGTGTCGCGCTCGCCAACACCGTTGTGAACAAAGAGGATGTACTGAAGAAGGGTGCTGATAAGAAGCTGGTTTCTGTCATCACTCATAATGACGGTGGTCAATGGATGCTTTTGGCGCCTCCAACTCGGGATGCTGAGGATAAGAAATTTGACTGCTCCGTTACTGAGGGTGAAGGTACCTCCGCCTGTGCATTGCATCTTCACAGCTACACAGAACGACGTGACTCGCGCGATACCTTCTACTCTGATTCCGCTGTAGGCCTGATGGTCGGAATTGGTAACGTTGGCCAATACTTGTCAGATGCCAAGGATGCCGATACTTTCCTCAGCAGAGACGGTGGTTTCACATGGAAACAAGCTAAGAAGGGTCGCTACATGTTTGAGTTTGGCGATGCCGGATCAATCATTGTTCTTGTCCGTGAGCAACAGGCGACCAAGGTTGTTCATTACAGTCTTGACGAGGGCGACAAATGGAGCGAATTCCAGTTCTCAGAGACCGAAATGGTCATCAATGACATCTCGACCTTGCCTTCGGATACCTCGAAGAACTTCTTGCTGTGGGCTGAAGAAAAGTCTTCCGGCAAGCTGACAACCATCAATCTCGACTTCAGTGGTGTCTGGGATCGGCAATGCGAAGCTAGTAAAGTAGGCGGTGACAATGACGACTACTATCTCTGGACTCCTCAACATCCAGCTCAACAGGATGGTTGCTTGTTCGGACACATTGAACAGTACCAGCGTAAGAAGCCAAATGCCGAATGCTGGAACAATTGGCGAACATCTCGGGTCCACCGAATTGAAGCTGGAAACTGTACTTGCACCCGTGCAGACTTTGAATGGTAAGCTATTATCATGGAACCATGAACTTACCTAATGATTTCACCCGCTAACGAAATGTGTCTTTAGTGATTACAACTATGAGATTCAAAATGACGGTAGCTGTGGACTTGTCCCTGGTCTCACCCCACCCGACCACAGTTTGCAATGCAAGGAAGACCCCGATAGAATCCAATACTGGGAGCCAACTGGTTACCGTAAACTTACCCAGTCAACATGTCAGAGCGCAGAGCAGGATCTCGACCGACAGGTCCCCCATGCCTGCCCGAACAAGGAGGAGGAGTTCAAGAAGAAGCACGGCACAAGCGGTGTGGTTCTGTTCTTTGCCATCGTACTTCCGATCGCCGCAGCGGCTGCTATTGGATATTTCGTCTACACTAAATGGGATGGCAAGTTTGGCCAGATCCGTTTGGGCGAGAGATCAGTTGGCAGCTCTGGGGACTGGTTCAACCGTGACTCCCCACTTGTTGCCGTCCCAGTGGCCATCATCGCCGGTTTGGTGGCTGTTGCCCAGTCATTGCCGTTACTGGCTTCTAGTATGTGGCGTAGTGTTTCTGGAATTATGCCTGGACGCCGGGGTCGGGGCTACCAACGGCCTTATTCGACGCCTGGATCATTTGCTGCGCGTCGGGGTGATTACGTCCATGTTGTGGATGATGAGGACGAGCTGCTGGGAGCGGATGAATTTGATGACGATGAGGAGGCTTGATCTTCTCGTCTCCAGGAATGTAGTAATGTTTGGAAAGAAGTTCTTAATTGGACATGGATCTGACTGAGATATTGATGTGACATTATTTATGAACGCAGCCATGCCTGCAATCTTCTTGCTTCTTTTTTTTTTTTTTCTCCCTTGGTTTATTTAGCTTTTGGGTTCATTGCCTATTTCTCTTTTATGTTTTGATATATTACAAGAATCTCACTGGTGCGTAACCATTGGAAATTAAGAATTTCGGATTTCCTTCTTCTATTTCTTTTTACTTAGGGTATTTGGCCCTATCGGATTCTACAACCTCATCTATACCAATGCGAGCTTGTCATCCGGGTCTATGAACGGTTTCTGGCCAAGATGTTTCCATACCATGCCGCTATCTAGTTCGACCTTTTGTTTCTTCATCGAGAACAGAACCTCGGCATAACGATCTGTGATATAGACCAGGCTCTTGCCCTGTTCAGCCCATGGGAGTTAGCATATATGATTCCAAACAAAGCGATCGAGATGGTATATCGACACTCACAATACCCAAGGTGATCTTTGTCGTTCCCTCCCACCATTCCGCCTTGTACTCAATGAGCGACTTTCCCTGAATACTACGACAGACATTCTCCGCTACAACTTGTGCTTGCTCAAAAGCCGCCCGGGCATTCTTGATTCCATTCGATTCAACCAAATCGCCCGCAGCAAAGATATGTGGGAATGCATCGTCCACGACTTGCAAAGATGATCTGACTCGAATATGACCTGACCGTGAAAATGCATCGGGAGACAAGAATTGGACCAGATGCGAGTTTGGCTTCTGCCCAACACACTTGATCTAATGGGTAAAGTCAATCAACCATGCATATAAAGAGAGAGAATGGATTCAACAAACCAGACAATCAAAGTGAATAGTCTCTCCTCCACTGAGCTTAATATCTCCCGAATTCATCCCATCAGGAATCACCGGTTTCTCACCAAGGACCAGATTCACACCCAAATTCTCCATTTCTTTGCAAACAGCGTCATGAAGCTTCAGCCCAAATCCATCATTCAACAATGTCTTCCGAGAATGAACCAGCGTAACTTCTTTATCAGGAAACTGAGTCTTCGCATCACCCGCTAACTCAATCCCTGCAGGTCCCCCTCCAATAACAACAATATGTTTTCCCTGTGTGATTTTCTCCCGTTGAGCAGCTATGACTTTCATTCCGTCATGCTTACTCTCTTCACACACCCTTGAAGGTAACGTAGCCGAAGATCCCGTAGCAAGAACAAGGTATTCATATTCGATTTCCCTCCCAGAAGCAAGCTGGACTCGTCCTGACTGTCCACCATGACTATGACTAGGTAAAACAGACTGAACAGCTTCATTAATCCACTGCCAAGATCCAGGTGGACCCTTCATGTACGAGCCATAGGGAATAAAAGCCTTATTGTCATGACCATCAACAACACAGAACCGTGGCAGGACCCAAGTTAATTGGAAATGAGTATTCTTCTCAATAACCACCACTCTATAGCCGGATGGAAGAGAGTTTGCAAGGCAGCGAGCAGCTTGATATCCTGCAAATGAGGCACCGATCACCACAATGCTTTTCGGTTGTTCACCCGGTTGGTAGGTGAATCGGTGCACTGCTGATCGGAGCGATGTATTCAGTCGCTTCCAGGACTGTTGGATGATGATAATGAGGATTTTACCAACGAGTATGAATTTGGCTAACATGTCGATTGCGGGGAATTGAGTTCCAATTATTAGAGAGTTTATATTTGCTCCAAAAGTTTGAAAGGATGTTTGTTCTTTTCTTTTGGTTATATACAAGTAAACCGCGGAGACTCCGCGGAGTCAAGTGGGCTGATCTTGATGCACGCGATTCCAGATGCCGAATACGAAGACGAAAGACCAATGATAGAAAGAGAAAAGTGGAGTTGGTAGTATTATGCATTGGAGAAACTTAAATATTATTTTGGACAATGAATATAAAGTACGCATGAATTTCATAATTTCGTTGCGGTGGTGCGTATATAGTATCAGGCACGCATATTTAGATGACAACTTCGCCTCGGTTAATAGCTTTAATCAAATCCGATTAGTATCTTCTCTTACATTTGTAGCCTGTTGACTGTCGTATCAGTGTAGTTCTAGGCCTTCTCTCCAAGACTTAGGTAGACCCATCCGGAGATATACTCGTTGGACAAAGTACAAACACCCGGTCGAGATTCACCGATAATAGCCTCTCACGGCCATGCTTTCTTCGAAGGAGGTAATTCGCAATCAGGATTCAATGTTGTGTTGGTTCCAGCAGAGTCCATTCATGCCAGGACATCATGATCAATGCATATACATCGGAAAGCGGAGACGCGTCTCATCGATTGATTCTGCCCGACAACGATTACCGCCATTTATACCGCCCAGTTTTGCCGTCATCACGTGCACAGGCGGTAGACACAGCATAGACACAGCACCAAGATATATAGGGCTATGCGATGGCTGATGCTATTGAAAAAGCCTGAGTTAAAATCTGTTTTATGCATATCCGCATGTTCGCAAATACCCATGAACAATGATAAATAATGAGGTCATACATATTCCTTTCAGACACTGATCGGCCGGACCTGGGACTAACTACGGGGCTGCGACTTAAGACACTGGGGTAGATCGAGCCTAAATTGAGCAAGTAGTGCGACAGTTTTGTCGATCTTTGGCCCCCGGTGGAGCCCGGCAAGCCCCCTGTCCAAGTTAAACCCTATCCTAGTTTTTCCATAGCCACAGTAAACCACTGCAAAAATGCGAGTCCTGCCTAATCCCTGAAATTCTAATCCTCTGCGAGAAATAGCCGTGAAAGAGCCCCACTGTCCAGCTCTACTCCTTCCTTTAAATCCATAGACAAGACGATTAGGTGTGCTCATGAAAGTCACTGGCGTTGGTGATTTCTGGACATCAAGGATATCAATTGAACAAGCTTATAAATCCTCATTATGCATGTATAATAGTAGATAGTAGATCCTAAGCTTCTTGAGGCTCAATATCTGACCTTCAATAATTACACCAGAAGGTGGAATACCATCATATTTAAGCATGCTATCGGCCCCCATGTTTGCGTGATCACTACGGCCCCAGGGTCATCTAAAAACCTTGGAAGTGGATATCAGAATTGATAGCGTGATATGATTTTTATACAAACCTAAAATCGAAAGGCATAAACTTGTTGCATCTATATTCGAATAGCTCTCGCTAAACCTATAAAAGGGAGAATATTCCCCTTCATCCTAGAAATAGTATCCTCCACAGCTCACAACTTCATCGGAAGTTCCAGTCCTATCATCACTTTATACAACACCCATCATCTTTCTCATCTTCCAACCGTTCGCCATGCTCTCTCTTAAGATGCTGGCCCTTGTGCTGCCTGTATTGTCGGGGGCATACAAGCTTAAGGCTTGCACAGATACTGCCTGTTCAGAGGGCTGTGTAGACCTCAGTGCCGATGTACGCATCCATCATGGTTCCATATCTCTTATAACCTAACTTGAACTGACTTTAACCTTTTCCTGAATAACAGGACGTTACCTCTGCCACTGACTGCTTAGACTTTGGATTTACTGCGAAGTCTATTTACTGGGCACTCACGGAAAACACACTCGACGCATGGCCATACGCAGGCTGTGCCGGTGGGGTTGGAAGTGAAAACGTGTGGATTAATGATGGAAACCCCGACAACGCCCTGGCCTGTCAGGATTTGGAAAGCTCTGAACAGGGTAGCAACGGTGTTCGTTACTACATTGTCAACAACAGTGCGGAATAGACATGAGTACTAGTCTGCTTCACCGTCCTTGGTTCATCTCTTCGTGACCCCACCGAATCTCTATGAAGCCGCACCTTCGACAATGGATAGATCTTTGGTTCTAATTAGACAATTTACACTTCTCTCATGCGCTTCAAAGCTCCTCGGTGTTCCACCTAAGTAGAGGATTTCCTATGCGAAATCTTGGCTTTCCCGTTCCGTTTTAGTGCTCAGTGAGCGCCACTTTTGCTCTCTGAGTAGATCTGAGCACGTCTCTGAGCACACCGACCTGATCAGTGATCATCACGTAACTACTTAAGCTGCTCTCTGATCCCTCTGATCTGCTCAGTGAGTCTAATCTGAGGACTCTGATTTGCTCTCTAAGCATTGCTTACATGAGAGCCAGTGGCCTGACTCAACCACCCCCAATAAAACGCAACACACTACCCCTCACAAAAGTCTCTCCCCATTTTTAGAACGCTCAAATATTCTATCATTAAAAAGTTACGCATCACAAACAGCCGCAAAATTGCATGGCAAAACTACCTCCTAGGAGCAAACACACAGAACAGCTCACTTCATTGTCCTATGAAATTCTGGTCGAAATTCTGCAAGCTCCTAGTAACAATTCGCATAGTTTGCCTTGGTATACTACTTCTCGCAGAGGTCAAAGGCCAGAGATGGTGGGGAGCCAATTATCTACAACTTCCAATTAGATCTACATGTGTTCGGTTCGAATGATTCAACAGAGAAGTAGTTTGTAGCAATACGATAGCCTCCTAGCAGCTGAATGCTACTGACAACGATGATCTCGTAGGAAATTCAATCCTATAATTCTCCCGAGATAGGGCGCGATTTCCTGCAGCGCCCATTGAGCAAGCAGTAAGGCCATGACACTTTGCTACTCCTAGGAGCTTGAATTTCGATTATTACATTCACTCCTTTCTCCTACTCCCCTACCGATCACGGATCCTGGGAGCGAAGAGAACATAAAAGTCTCACAGTTATGTTGAGGGCCCACGAAAAAGCTATGCTTCAGAAGCCGCATTCAATACAGGCGTTTACCTTAGCGTCCTCAATTATAAATACTAAATATCTTATTTTTCTCTTCGAAAATAATATAATTAGTTTAATACCACCCCTCCCCAAAGAATAAATCGAAACCTCTCCCCTACCAATATTACACTATTACATCTAATTTCATTCAATCTCTTAGTTCGTAATAACCACACATCCCCTACAAGACATTCAAAATCCAAACAAATACAATCTTTCAAAATATTTAAGCCGCATAAACCAATCAATATAATGTCGACAGAGAATAAAGGTAAGAATCTTAATAGCTTCCGTTTCATTAGTCCGTACAACTCTTACTAATTCTATCTATTAAAATAGATTCTAGATATCAAGAAAGTGGATCTGCCAGGCCAAGCTTGCTGGTCCGAGCACTATCCTCTGGGAAAGGTGGAATACCAATGCTACAGCAAGCAAGGCGTCGGAATTTCTTTTGGCTCACCCACCTCGAGCACCAGTGTGAATAATTTTTGGAGATTAAGTTCTAATCGCTGAAGCTAGAGTTGGTAGAGTAATAGACAATAGGAATTTTTAATCAATTGTGGCTAATGGAATCTCTGTCCAGGGAAGAGTATTTAAAATTAGAGGTCCAAAATGGAATACAATCATCATCCCAGAGAGTTTAAACCTTGGATATCGAAGCAGAATGTACAAAATATCCCCTGACCAGCAACTAACCCTGTCTCAGACCCTCTCACCTTTTGGTAAAATATTCCTTATCTGCTATTTTAATTACACTTTTTGACCGGATCTCGTAATAATTTTGCCACCGCCGCCATCCTACTTTGAATCCGTCGTGCCTGTTTCATAATGGAGCAGACTCTTCCTTTCAGGGCTTAGGCTCTTTCTATCCAAAGCTCTGTTGGCACCATAGTCAACATTGCTATTACTAGGGACTGGTGCGTTAGGGTGCGAGATTTTTTCACGATTTGGGTGCTCGCAGCCTGACTCAATGGCACCGGTTTCGATCGCACGCTCGCCTGCTGAAAGAGCGAAATCACCGGAATCAAAGTATGTTCGGTCCTTCAAATCCGTAAGCAAGAGAATGTGCCGGTTGAGCTCGGTTAAAATTACCTTGAACCGCTTGTCAAGCAAATACCCAAGAGGCTGCTTCTCGTATAAACTGAAATGACGTTTCTCACTTTCAGATAGTGGCTACAAGAAGTGCTGTTAGCGTCGATACTCGAGATCTGTGAGGAGATTCAATCCCTACTTCTGTTTTTGATGTTCTGCGCTCGGTTTTCATTTTCAGGAAGTCTGGGAATAAAAAATGTAGCACCAAAAATAAAGGACTTATTTCATTAAGTTAATATAGCATGAGGAACCCTTTTTTGCCACAGGTAGATATGTCAATGACGTACATCAAGTCACAAAGATATGTCCGTCACATGATATTCAATACATGACAAGGGCTAATTGGTGCGAAGGACTGAGAATGAGAGTGAGCTTTGGGAATACCATATGCCCTCGTAGAGCCTACTACGAGTAGCATTCTGCTCCATTCTACCCTTGACCATTCTCGATGAAATAAAGAGCTCGCGAATTCAGGGATACAGCGGTACAATTGTCGCTGGTCGAAGCTTCCTCGTTGTGATAAGGCCGTCTTGGCCAGAGTGCTTGAGGGTTTTACAGAGACACCTACAGGTCATTTGAGAGCTGATTTTTGTCTGTGAAGTGCTGGTGGTACCAAAGATTAATTGACTCTAAATTCTCCATATATAGTGAAAGTGATCTTTTGTTTTCGAGTTCAAAAGGTATTGAACTCATTGGATAAAGGTAGGGGACCCAACGGACTTTTGAATAATGCATATCGATATAATTGCAAAGTCGACTTTTATTACTATTAATCTTGGAACTAAAACTTCGAATTACAAGATCTATATTCGAATAATTAGACAAGAGATAAACTAGATAAGAAAAGTTAAAGTCGTCGTTTATAGTTCATCTCTACCCTTATCAAACAAATACCTAGCCTACTTTCCTTTCCCCATCTTTTCCCTATCTTTCTCTATACCCAAGCCTTCGTGTTCGCCCGTCTGTTATCCCACGGAACGCTGTGTTCGTGTTCGTGCCGTATAGAGTTAAACTAGGAAGTCAAAGAAGCTCCTCCATTTCTATGGCATATACCATCTTTTGCGATTTTCATTCATTACTAACGTCTGTCAGAAACTGGTGCAGCACTATCCATTAGACGGCATGCTAATCAATTGTCGTAAAGACTTTGTTGCATTTAAGGGGCTTGCGGTGCGAATATGTGGCTGGGCGTAAATGTATTTTATTGTGATATGCAACCTTGGTTAGCTAACCTCACTTTCCAGATGACAATTGCGCCACGAGCGGATAGGCTTCTCACTATTTCAGAGAGCAATACTGTATAAAAACGAACGCGAGGGGCTTCAGCCAATGATTGGTGGCGATGGTATCTGGCGCTGTAACTGGTTACAAGTGAAGTCAACCCCAAGTGAACCCATGCCTGGAAAGATCTGACCCGGCCCAACACAGCCATCCGTAAGGGCGGATGTTTGTATTTCAGCAGTCACTTGACTAGTAGTCCGATAGATTACACGCTAGAAGTAATTCGCTACTTAGTCTGCTAATCCGAATGGCTACTTACATGGTCGAGAACAAAGTAAACCCATTAGTCAACGTCGACAGAAAGAATATTAACTTAGACTTGCTTGCGTAGTGTAATGGTGATATTAAACAAAGGCAGATGGTTCTGAGACCCATGGACATCATTCTCCATGAATCCCCCTGAAGCATTCGGCTTCCCGTTCCTGTATCTGGGAATGGTCGCTTTGAATGCAAGCGCTTGATCAAAAAATCCACACCATACAATGCTATCAACAGAGATATCGTAGAGCTCTGCAATCTTCGCTGTTGCGAGGACCCCGGCCTCTTTAACCTGCTGATAAACCACTGCGCAGTCGAACATAACGTCAAGAGTAATCTCGAATGGTCCCGCGTTCTTGGAGCGAATCACCTTGGCGATCTCTCCCAGAGTAAATGTACCTGTTATCTGTCCGAGTGGCTTGGGATGTGAAGAAATAGTAGTAGGATTTATAGTATGGTTCGCACCACAACCTCCGTGAGTCGATGAGTCGTGAAATCTTTGACGATCAATTCGGGGACCACTGCCTAAAAGACGTGTTTCCCATCGTGTGAGGCTCTTCGACCCATTTCCCTGGTCTCGCCGGCCTGTGGCATCCTGACTGATCTCTATCGCCTCTTCCTCCCCTTCCTCCATCTCTGCCAAGTGATATATTGAGAACTCGGCGCATGCCCCCATCTCGACCTCCAACTTCCCACCTATTCCCATACCAAAATTTCCACCGTTTGCTTTCTGTCCTTCGTATGGCGCATGGACACATGCGATACGGGCGGATGATGTAACGCTATTTGCTAGAGCTTGGGTCTCAGCAAGTGCCTCTCCGACAATAAACACATCTCCTGTTGAGGTCCTTTCGTTCCTGTCGAGATCAAAACCATACACGTGGAAGTCAACCTCCCACTTTTCCCGAGTATGCGCATGCTTCTGCTTAACATAGGCCTTTGCACGGTCAAGTAGCGATGGCAGCTGCCGGATGAGAATGGGGTCACAGAAAGAACCCATGAAAATTCCCCGGTAACCGATCACCCTCGCCGCTTCGAATTTGATTGTAATGGGCAGCCCTTGGCTCTTGGACGAGACAAATTCGGAGCCGTACGTTCTCACACTGATACCATCAGAGAGCGATGTGTACGTGGCGGTGTTGAGATCAAGAAATCCCCCAGGCCCATGCAATATATCCGGTCTAGACTTCTCGTACAGAGCATGCGCTGCCACACTGGTCGGGGTACATCGCGATTCCGCGGCCAACGGTCGAATGTCAAAGGACCCATCAGAATACACAGTGGCCATTGAGCTCGCACTTTTGGGGGTAGCGCATGCTCCCCCGCATTCCATAAGCTTTCCCATATGGGTAAACCCACCGAGTACTGTTGATTCCAGACTATACATATCGCCGGTTGACTCGCGAAGTGCATTGAAGGCGCAGAATGCGACGTAGGGGCTCGGGTCATATGCTCTTCCTGCGATGAGGATGTCGAAGTCGGAATGGGCGTTCATGGCTTGCACGAATGGCTCGGGCCCAATCTGTCCGACAATGCAGGGCGACTGCATGATGTCTTGTTCGGTTAATTTGGGGACACATGTCCCGCACCCAGTGATCTTTCCGGCTACCAACTTTTCGAGGAGCAGTTCATGCCGAGCTCCGCTGTAGACTGCGAGTGTTTTTAAAGATCTAAGGTCACTTGTGAAATCGACATATTAGCTAGATGAAGCGAAAGCGTGAAGCGAAAATTCTCTTTCCTAATCAAGAGGAGATATAAAAGTTCTCACCTTTGATCGGGCGCCTCCAGAGTCTCCCGGATGATATCAAGAAACTCCTTGACATGCGCATCACTTCCATCTCCACCAGCAGAGCTGATGAGCAGCGGAACGCGGTATTTCTTGACGGCGCAAATCAACTGCCGCAAGTCTCGTTCGTAGGATGATCGTGGACAAGTCATTGACCCCAAGGCCAACTTTGCAGGACCCGAATCAGTCGACCCAGAATCGAGGATAATCGCGGTCGGTGAGCCAGATTGCAAGGCTATCTCAAGACCCTTCTCCAGGTCCAGGGTGCTGAAGCCGTAACCCAGCATGCCGATAGGTGTGACAATGTGGCATAGTGGCTCACATATTGCCATCTGGTCGAGATTCAAGGACATGGGGTCGCGAACGCCGAATGCGCAAGTAAGTTGTGAAACAAGTTTGCTGATGAGTTAATCGTTCGATGTTTATTGCTTTTATTTGCTGGTACATGATTCATACTTATAGAAACGCCGCTAGCAAAGATGTAGCCGAAGCTTCGGCCCGGTAAGCGAAATTCGCTCCAGCACCCGAATTCGCCCTAGGAAGAGCTAATCAGCTCCGAGATCCGTCATTGTTGCGGGATTTGTGAGTATGCTATCCAGGTTTTCTAGCCACGTATTCCATTCTAGTAGATCATCCTCAAACAAGTTTGGTTCAAGGCCAGTCGGAAACTCTGACAGCTCTGGCGCCCAAGCGGGTGCCGGCTGTGCAGATTGCGAAAAGGAAGAGAAAAGCTTGCTGCGTAAGCGACCCGCCATCCACATTCCACTGGTGATCATGCTCGTCGGGGGCGTTGTATTGGCGGTTGGCTGTATCTCCGACGACATATCGGATCCTTGGACGTGGCGAGAGAGCAGGTCAATCACTCTCGCAACGCGTGCCGCTTCGTCTCTGGGTTCCCGCGACCAGCACAAAAGTGTTTCATAGACCTTCTTGATGTGATTCCGCGCTAGACTTTTGTCTTCCGCAGACATTTCTTTATCAATGGCCACAACATTGATCAAATACATGCCGGCCATGATCAAGATTTGGAAGTAATACTTTGGAAAGAAGACGTCGATTGGTTCGGTAGAATTTGCCGGAATGTCTGCACTCACATTCGATGAGTGGCCAAATATGTTCGCGATTTCGATTGCCGTGTGGAATCCCATATACCAGGTAGCCTTTGACATGCTGCCGGTTTTCCGATTTTGCGGGTCCAATGACAATTGGGATAGTAGAGGCAGAGTATATAAACGAAGGCGAGCTGCAAGACATCCGAGCTTAATCTTTGGGTGGATTTGACCTGGCATGCGAGCTTCTATTGAAGCTAGATCCCTTTCCAGCAGCTCTATTAAAGATCTCTGGGCAGATGCTGCGGGCGGATTGTTAAGGAGTGTGGCTGCCCTGGTCGCAAATTCCTGGATATCTAGAAGGGTTGAGAACTCCTTGGGCAAGCTAGATTGAACTGCATGTCTAATTTTGGGCATACATTGCGAAACCATTTCCATCGGAGGTGGTAGAGCAAGAGCTGCAGAAATTCTTAAGGTCATCAGCATGTAATAGCCAAAATTGAATTGAGTATGGGGAGCTTACTCGGTGCTCACTGAAAAACAACCCAGCCAGGTCTTTTGTCGCAGACTCTCGTCGATTAACAAGGGATTTGACCCGGGCCAGTTTGTTTGGGAGTCAATGGATGTGAGTTTCAAATTGGCAGCAGTAGCCAATCCAATGTACTCCCAGCTTGGGTCATCCTGCTGCTTCGCGACCGGGAACGGCCAAAGACATAAGATCAACAGTGCCTGAACTGTATATATGCAGCGAATAGAGCTGACTAGATATTCAGAGAGAAGTCGTTTAAATTGTATCTGGAGAGGCCCAAAGTAGCTCGAATGGTGGGGATGCTTGCTGGTCGCTGTTATGATAATTGTCCAGAATAGAAGTTGGCTATCGCTCCAGATAAGGTCGATTGGCTTTGTGAGGTCGAGGATAGGCAGATGATCCAGATAGTGGGCGGCGAAGCTTATGAAAGCATTAGCGTTCTGTATATTGGACAGACAGTGATGTAAGAGCCGGAACTTACTGCTCAAAAAGTGCCAGAATTGTAGCTTCGTCAAGGCAAACACCTCCGATTTCCCTGGGGGTGGGTATTTGCGAGGTTATTTTCTCGATGACCGATGCTTCCTGTTGGATATCTGAAGCTCCATTATATGTAGAACCCGCACCTTCTGGCAAGGCCGCATCTAGAGGTGAATGGGAAGGCGTTGTTCCCACTTCATGTACTAAACTTCGTAGCCTTTCGTTTTCCTTCGCAACCTTCTCCAGTGACCTGGCATGGCATGATCAGCGAAATGTAGACAGAGGCAAATATGGTAATTCCTACCCGCGAACAGGCTGCCGTTTGAACTTAGGATCGAACTTGCAATTGATTTCCTGCTTCGTACATCGAGTACAGGGCGCGGGAAAGCAATGCATGGCATCGCACCTCAGCTAGGCACGGGAAATGTGAGCTTGTCGTATCCAACAAGTGTGGGGGCTATGGGCCACGCACCTTGACTTGCCGACACGCCGTACACGCCATCGATGTACGCTTGGAGGGCGCATTCCCTCTGCCTTGTGCTCGCTTGCTCCTGTCCATTTAATACGCGGGTGGCTCTTAGAGCTGCCAATCATAGGTCTGGGTCTTTATGTAGCTGCTCAGGCGGCGAGATGGTTGTTGATGAGAGAGGAATGCGGATCAGCAAACGACGTCGCGTGGTACGCCGGTCTTGGCACTGGCAGCGATGGGGATGGCAACTGCAATTATCTACACTTTTTTCATGGACTCGTTTAAGTTCTTATATGGCACGCTCTGCAACCTATTCCACAGGTTTTATTTTTCTATTTCTTAATGGCGGCTTGAATCAATGGCTCAATGAAACGTAAGACAGACGGGCGAACCTGCCCTGCTTCATGTGCGATACCTGCAACAATGTCCAGCTGACTATAGATTCCATCGGTTTTCCATGATCTATAAAGTTCTTCCAGGGTTTGCAATCGCCCATGCTCCATTCCAGATAGCGCTGTAGTGTCTGATTGCTTCTTTAGTTCATTCTTTTGAAAACTCTCTAACCAACTCCAGAATGCTTCGCCCCCGTGCATCTTACTGTCCTCCGAGCCAACCACCAACTGAATCGGGACTTTGCGGATGTTGCCAGG
Source organism: Penicillium angulare (assembly GCF_028827245.1). Taxonomy (NCBI): domain Eukaryota; kingdom Fungi; phylum Ascomycota; class Eurotiomycetes; order Eurotiales; family Aspergillaceae; genus Penicillium; species Penicillium angulare. The sequence continues at coordinate 217,972 of NW_026623169.1, read as the reverse complement.
AGCCACTTCTAGATCGAACAATGCCTTCGTGTTTGCTACACCTTCAGGCCAATCTTTCGAAAGATCCAACGCGGTTACTCTGCCCGGCGCTCCCACGCTAACAGCAGCTAGGCGTTCAGGATAGAGGTAGAGAAATCTGTGAGCGAATTGGCCACCGCCAGAGAACCCCTGAAGGAAAAACTTGTCTGTCGCAATCCCAGGCCAGCGAACTGCAACTTCATCAAGGATTCCCAGTAGTGCCTTATCAGACCGAAGCGAGGGTGAGTGCAACATTTTGTACGAATCCAAATCGTTTGGACCATCCAAACCAGCAGGAAACAGCGGGGCGAGAATCGCACACGGCATCCGATCGGCAAAAGACACCATTTCATCTTCGTAGAGCGTGTTCCATTTCCTCTTTGTGCCATGAACCCAGACGAGCAAGGGGAGCTTGGTCGGGTTGGGATCGGCATCGTATCGGGCTGGAGGTATGTAAAGCACATAGGAAACGCGTGGATCGCAGGCCAAGGCCCTCAGTGGAACATGGCCCACCATCAAACAGGCCTTGAGGAATTCCTTCGGGACATCGTTTGTCGACAAAGCTCTATCCATGTTTGCATAAACACTTAGGCCACTTTGAAGCTTTCAATTCGGGGGCAGTGCCCCGATCGTCAGTAGAGGTTTGGCGGAATATGTACTTTCGGGGTGGTGAAGCGAATTTCGCTTCGCTTGCCGAAATTCGGCCCATACGATAACCCCGGTGCGAATCTTCAAACAAGCGTCGTTCTGCCAAGGCAGAGTTTATGCTTCAGGTTGACGAATCGCTTTTTCTTCGCTTCCTTTGCCGACTTTCGCTTGTGTATTGTGGGTCTTTACCCCAGGCTTGGGCGCTGCTGGTTACCAGGCATCCGAGTCCACAAGATGTACTTCGAATCCACTATCGCTTCTTATAAGATGGAAATTCCGACACCCTGGACACAATGCCAATCATACCATTTAGATAACATACCTTTACGAAGAAAGGAAAAAGAAATCAGCTCAGGATGCCACCGAACAGCACCGACGCCAAAAATGCCGACGAGATCCAAGTTGCATTTTCCCACGAAGAGCTACACTCCGATGACGACTTATCCCCGAGACTACTTTCTAGAGTGAAATGGAAGCTGGACCTTTTTATTCTACCTATCATATCGATTGTTTACTTCTTTGCACAAATGGTACATATGTCATGGTTTTATACACTACTGGATACTGATCCGGTCGCAAATTGCAGGGAAGATCAGATCTCGCCAACGCCAAAGTTGCAGGCCTCTCAGATGAGCTGAAACTCTCTCCTCGAGACTATTCGAATGCGGCAACAGTATTACTCGTGGCCTATATTGTTTTCCAGCTACCGGGCACGCTCTTGATCAAGCAGATTGGGTCGGCGAGACAGTTTTCAGGGGCCATGATCATCGTGAGAATCCAACTCTTCTCTCGCACGACCAAGATCATCGTCTAATTTTTTTTTTGAAACTAGTGGGGTGCAATCACTGCATCTACAGTCGCCATTCACAACAAAGGCGAGCTCTTTGCCTTGCGCTTTCTTATCGGAGCAGCTGAGGCATTCGTCCAGGGCGGAGTATTCTGTCAGTTCCTCATACTTTACCATCGTGGTAACCAAAGTACTGATCTTTCTTTTTCTTAGATCTGTCTTTCTGGTATCAGTATGACGAGCTTGCCACGCGTGGAGCTATCTTCTATTCCATGAGCACGTTGGCGGGTGCTTTCAACGGATTGATAGCGTACGGTATCGAGAAGGATATGGATGGGATTCGGGGCTGGAGAGCTTGGCGTTGGATATTTTTAATTGAAGGACTTATGCCTTGCGTGGCGGCATTCTTCGTGTTATTTCTACTTCCCAACAGCCCAGAAACCCTACGATTCGGCTTTACGGCGGAGGAAAAAGCGTTGGTAGTACGACGCAGCCGTCGCGCGCATAACACCTCTGAGGCGAGACTTGAACTAAAGAAGATTCCATTGGTGCTACTCAGTATACATTTCTGGCTCTTGCTTGGCATTGCTTGCTGTGGCCATTTCTGCGTCGGGTCGATTTCCAACTTTCTTCCGGCAATTATTCAGGTGCCTGGTTCCGATCTTCTACCAAGATTGTATTAATATCTCACAATTCTATAGGGCTTTGGATACACCTCGATGAACACTCAGCTCTTTTCAGTCATAGTATACGCCTGCGCCTGTGTCGGTGTATTGTTCTGGGCCAAGGTAGCTGATCGAACAAACGCTCGAGGTCTAACAATGGCAGCATCAACATGTGGAGCGATCGTGGGCTACTCACTACTCCTCGGGTTAGAAAATGATAAAGCCAGATTTGGCGCAACCTGTCTTGTGGCATTCTCAGTGTACCCGAGTGTGGTTCTCCAGCTTTCCTGGGCGGCCATGAGCTTTGTCGGCTATACACGAAGGTAAACTCGAGTTGAGGAGCAATGCGAAGTTACTGCTAATTCAAGATTGAACAGGGGCTCTTCACTAGCCTTTACCAACATATTCTCCCAAATCTTCGCAATCTGTGGAACACAGGCCTACAGCGACCCGCCATACTGTAAGTAAACCTTTGTCGTCCCTCAACGATTCAATCTGACGCCCCCCCCTATCAACAGACCGGAAAGGAAATGCCTCAGCCCTCGGACTGTCTTGTGTTTCCCTCGTGCTTTCACTAGGTCTACGATGGTATTTCAGCGCTGTCAATAAAACGAAGGCTTCCGAGCAATTTTCGGAGGACGCTCGCTCTCAGCGACGAAAGGGCCTAGAAGAGCTGGGAGACAAGCATCCAGGTAAGTTCAATAGCATCGACTTGTACCCGCTGATACGTCGATTTGCTGAACTTTGACCCACAGACTTTTTATATACAACGTAAACAAATGGCAAGCCCGCAGTATCGTCCTCTGCTTCCAATTTGGTGACAGGGCCAGTGCCGAGAGGAAGAAGATATTACAAACCCCCCGAAATGCGAAAATGGTTCATACGATATGTAAACTTATTAAATATCGTGGATATAACGCGACTTCAACTTTGGAAGTCTCAGAACTACTTACCCGGAGGAGCTCAAAGACTCTGTGCAAGATTTTATTTTCAAGTTGTATGCGCCACAAAGGAGAACTAACACGAAGCGGATCAATACTACTAACTATTAAAATCTGCGGCAACTCAATTGGGTCCGACCGTAAAACCTGGCTTATCAAAGCAGCCTTCTATGTATCTAAAAAAAGGCAGTAGCTATATCCAAATGTTGGATAAAAAAAAAGCTCCCCAAAAAAACAAACAATAGCAGGGATTCGCATGTGGTCACCCACCATTCTACTAACCTACCGGCGTGTGGCTTAAACGCGGTCTAAAGTCGGGTAGGTGGCCTGGATGGTTTTAGGGTGAGCGCCGCTTTAGCGTCATGCGAGCTAGGTGAGAAAGGTGAGTGTAGAATAGACGAGGGTGAGAAGCACGGTGATTGTGGGTGAGCGCGGGTGAGTGTGGGTGATCTACATTGGCCCCCTCAGGTGAGCCATCCTACAGAGTTTATTATTGGCTATAATCACCCATCTCAAACGTAGCTTCTTGGCATATGTACACATCCATCTCACCCTTATAGGACTGATTGGACATTCTATTCATGTATACGACTTGACTTAAAATACTTGAAACAGTATAGGCTAGCCTCCTATCTGTGTAATTACTACGCTCCTAAGTAGAATAGTTATAGAAATAGCATGCGTTTATGTTGCTCCAGCTTTAGAAGTTCAAAGAGATTCCAAATACCGAAGACAAAGAAGAAGAGATCAAAGATAGGAGAAGACGAAGAAGGGTCAATTGCAATGCTATACCTCGCCGATATTCGGTTCATACATATGGAATAGTATTAAGTATAATGTTTATTAGTTGCTGTCTATAAAACCACAATCACGCCTTTTATAGTTGTCTATATCTCCCTACAGCGCTCTATCCCCCAAGCTCTATCCACTAATCCAAGGACTTCAATTTCCCTCCATTCGAAATCAATTAAGCCCATTTTCCAATCAACGCCATAATTCCCGCTCCCAACAAAGTGCACGCAACCATAAACAAGAGTCGAGATCGGCGCTTTGTCCGACACGGATCAAACAAGAAATCTCTAGCGAGAAGCTCCACCAAGCTACTATAAATCAAGATTCCAGCAGATACAGCATTAAGTACGCCTTGAATAATCAACGACACTTTAGATCCCGGCGCATAGGTAGTGCGCACACCCAAGCCAATCGCGATTGAAATAGGAGTAGTCAAGCCGTAAACTGCGCATAGGATCCAGGGAAGCCAAGTATGGTCTCCAAAGGGGATAGCAGACATTCTAGCTCCGATACCGAGTCCCTCGAAGGATTGATGGAAGACTAGGACTGGGTATAAAGTTGAGAATTCGGAGCCGGTAACACCAAGGTTAAGTCCGATAATGACGGAGTGGAAGATGATACCGAATTCCAGAAGAAGAAAGGCTGCGATCTGTTGACGGAATGATCGTTCGGCTATGACAGAGTCTCCCGAGGATGTCAAATCAGCCGGCTTTTTATTGGAGATTGGCGTGGGTGTAGTCTTCTCCAGGTCTTGGACAGAGGTAGATTCCCCATTCGAGTCAAGGTGATCATGATGTTGAATGAAAGCATTGGTCGCATCTTCATCTCGATGAACACCATATTTATGCTCAACATAGACCTCAGCGGCAAGATCTAACAAGAAGATAATAACCACAGACGCAAGAACAATGGCTGCACACCAAGAATATTCCCCCCAGTACCCAGATACTCCAACGCAGGTTTTCGGACCGATTCGTTTATACGCAGGATCAAGGAGATGGACGAAAGCCGTAGCCAAAATGACACCTGTTCCGAAGTATCTGGCAAAAATGTATACGCTGAATGGAATTTTCCATCTTGGCATTCGTTGAGAGAAGACGGGGAAGACGGTGAAGGCAGATGAAACGAAAAGAATCACAAAGATAGACGAAATACGTGCCCCTAGATGGCCATTGTATTCATTTTCAGAAATGGCCATGTAGCATAGCACATCTTCGGAACTGGCTGTATCCAGATTGACATTGGTAGGATTGAAAGAAGACATGGTGAAAGTCCTGGCAATCAATGTAAAGAACGAGAAGAATTCATCTCAACGAGCCCATCTTATAGTCCATCGTGAACAATGGATGAGGACCTTGGAGATTTCTCACCAAGGTTCTGTTATTCGGCGATTGACATGAATGAAGCTTTTATCTTGTTGCCTAGCTGTTGTATGGCTCTATGGGAATTTTAGATGGAGCCATAGGGCTGATTGATCCACATAGAGACTGAATAGGCTTGACAAGCTTGTTTTGAATCCGTAGGGCTGAAGGAATTGTGGAGATATGGAGCTGGATGACTTTTATCTGGTCTGTGATTGGTAAGGATATATGCAGGTCTGATTGAAATCGGATTTGAATGCGAAGTTGATGGAGTCCTTGGATGTGACCTGTTCAGAATGATGTTGATATTATAGCGAGCGATGTGAGTTGGAATACAAGGTATACAACCTTGAAAAGCTATGTATCCCGACCACATAAAATATAATTATCAGCGTGAAGATTAAATAGATTGACGTCAATTCAAATCAATTTGCGTGTTTCAACCCTCGCTAAATAGCCGAGTTGTAACAGGCCCGCTTGCGTAGTCTGAGGACCCTGGAGGTTAGCGCAGCTTCAGAATTATCACCAACCGTATACACCTATGACCGAATAAAGATGGTGTTGAGGAGATGCAATCTCCCTTACAGATATAATTTCTATAAGTTCTACATATGTGAAACAGGGAGCTTTTTACTAAAATTTTCTGATGACAGGCAATTGGAGGAGCTGAGTCTGTCTAGCAACAATTTGCTCTGGACAGCAATATAGTGAGGACAAAATTATTGAAATAAAAACAAGACTCTCAAGAGATACTTAGAATCGCATATGTCTACACTTATTAACTCTTCTATCTCATAAGCTCCTTGTACTCGCGTTTAACTTGAAACATGGAAGCCGCGATGTATACTTCGCTTCAAGTTCTTGTTGGAACTCTTGCGGCCAGTTTTCTTTCTCTTGCTTAACAATAATAACATATAGAAGACACTAGTATTATGTGTTGATTATCCTTACTAGTAAGGCGTGTGAGTCTCTTTCGTGTAGATTTTGTCTTAGTAATACTGGTAACTATGGTTGATCACCAAAGGAGATATATAGTGCTTGGGTTATTAGCCATGCAGCCAATTTTGGTCTCAAATCCAGGATAAATGTTTACCTGGGGAGCTGATGGGCTCAGATTCATAATGTTCATAGTCTGGATCCATTAAAACGACAACTTGAAGATTTATACTGGTATGATGCGGAGAGGAGGTACATGTAGTAGTACGGAGTAACTTCTCCACACCCCGCACTTCAGCCTCATATCTTTCCCACTCCACCTATCAACCATATTAATGATTAATCTATACCATGTCCTCCATACCATCCGCAGAGCTAGTTGACGGCCGCAAGACATTCATACCACTAGGTAAGTTCATATTACTCTGTAGACAGACCCAACCCAAACTAACAAGCTACAGAAAACAACCCAGAAGTCCTATCCTATCTCTGTTCAAACCTAGGCATATCCCCATCTCTCACCTTCCACGATGTATTCTCTACTTCTCTCGATCTCCTAGCTCTAATCCCCCGACCAATAAATGCAATCATCCTCCTCACAGAATGGCCAATCTACAACGCAACCCGGTCCGCAATGGAACCTACCATCCCGGAATATCAAGGATCAGGTCCGAACGAGCCGGTGATCTGGATAAAGCAGACAATAGGACATGCATGTGGCTTGATGGCTCTCTTACACTGCATCTTCAATTTAGACGGGGGACGATATATCCTGCCTGGTTCTACATTGGGGAAGATCCGGGAAGAGAGTATACCGTTGAAGCCTCATTTGCGGGCGAAATTGTTATATGATTCTATGTTTTTGGAAGAGGCGCATATGAAGGCCGCATCTGCGGGTGCTTCTCGTGCTCCTTCGCCTCGGGATGAGAATCATCATCATTTTATCGGGTTTGTGCAGAAGGACGGGGAAGTGTGGGAGTTGAATGGGGGGATGAATGGTCCATTACTGCGGGGGAAATTATTGGATGGAGATGATTTGCTGAGTGAGCGAGGATTGGCGATGACTGTACAGGGCTTTTTAGATGAAGCTGCAAAGGGGGGATTTGGAGAGATGAGCATTGTGGCTATCGCTGGTGCGGAGAGTTAGGTATTCCTTGGATAGTAATAGTAATAACATTAATACGAGTGCTGTCAAGTGACAAGCAGAAGTTCAAGTATACATGTACATATTGTAGTAGGTAGATCAATACTAGGTATTTATTTGGTTCAGTGTATAATATGCATATAAATCTAAGTAGGTAAAGCGTAGATAGTCTAATCGATTTTGATAGAAGAAGCGACAGCCACAGGGTATAAAAGAAATCATGTAACAGAAAAGGGAAGGAATGTTCAGAATGGCCAGTGAACTAAATAGCACACAAGAACCAAGTTAGGTATCATGCAACATGCAAAATCCCATCGTCTATGTGTATATCATCATATGTGCAATCTAGAGAGGAAAGCTGATCAAAGAGGAACTGATCAAAAGTATTGTCGTAATCCTTCATAGACAGCGAAGATAAAGGCTGAACTGGGTGCTGATCGTGCACAGGTGATCCCGCACCCGCGGTATAGGCCCTTCAAACCTTGCTGTCGCCACAAAGCACGTCCCACGCTGCCAAAGGTTTGACGTTGCGCATTGACAGGGAGCCGAGAAATGTCTTCCGTCTGCATTCGCGACTTGATCGTGTCAGCCGGAAAGAACAGAAAGTTATAGCTGATACCAGCGGCGCCACCTGCGATCATTTGCTGATACACAGGAAGACTCTCAGTGGCGGAGAGAGGTCGAGATGACTGGTTTCGGAAGAGAGTCGAGACTGCCTCGTAACTACCAAACCACGCAGCGCTGCCTCCGGTTTCTCGAATCAAGGTGCCCATCTGTCCACGCCAGAATCCTCTCAAGCCCTCTCGACGGAAAATGGTGGTGATGAGGGCCCAAGGTCCGGGTGGTGCTTTGTGACCGGCGGACTCGACGGGCACTTGCATCTTGCATTTGATGAGCTCAATGGGGGTGAGGGCCAAGGAGGTTATGGATCCCGAGGCGGCACCAGCAGCCAATAATGCGGCAAATGGAAGCTGTTCCACGTCGGAGAAGACTGTGGCTTTTAGTGCATCTTGGATGATGCGGTAACTGAAGAACAGACAGCTGGTTTCTACCGCAGCACCAGTCATGGGGGCACTAATGCCTCGGTAGAGACCCCGGACACCATCGGCCTGGAAGGATTGTCGGAAACAGTCCAAAGGACCAGTATATCGAAGAGGAAGATGTTCGGGTTGAGATTGAAGTCGGACCTTGACGGTGTCAAAGGGATATTCGATGAGCTTTCCGGCCATTCCTGCTGCCTATACATGAGAGAAGATGTTAGGTAGAGTTGGTAGGTAGTGAAAGTGGCGGGGTGTCTTACCGAACCAAAGACGATATCTTTCAAGGCCTCGAGGCCTTGATTGGGAGGAAGCGATGGGAGTTCCATCGTCTCCTTGACCGGGATTACATGCTCGGCCGCCGCCATTTAAGGCACGCAACAAGTCCCAAGACCAAAACACAGACACAAGAGGGTTATCGAGGGAGCATCGTTCGAAAGAAGCGGAGGAGGGGGGGGGAGAGAGTGGGAATGCGAGGGATTTAAATGAGATTTGGGTCGGATGAGGGAATTGAACCTCGGGGAAACGGACGAGTGAGGGAGGGGGGGCAGAGAGGGTCCTGGAGGGTCAGCCAAGAGGATCTCTGTGGTGTGTACGTTGTAGTCGGATCCAACGTGGTCTTGGTGGTCCAAGTTGAGTCCAAGTGGGGAAAAAGCGCAATTGAAAAAAAGACAAGGCGGTGAGGGATTTACACTGTGACTAATCAGGATCAGGATCAATCAACACTGCATACTGCTATATAGAGTATAGTGTAGTATTATGTATATAGAAGATCGATTTAATTATACTGTAAATCTTCACAACATCTACATCACATTTCAGATCCTGTCACATTCTTCACCTCCGAGTCCACTCTTCGCCCTTTCCCTCTAAGACCAAGTGGAGTTCTTCTTCTCTCTAGCGCCCGCCAAGCCTGGTTATCGATCAGATAATCTCCGACTGAAAACGAGTGAAATTTTCATCCCAAAGTCAAAAGTGATCTTCCCTCAACCACCACACACCACCTGGGTACTCTCTTGGAAACCCAACACCCTCTATTCAAAAAATAAAGGGTCTTCCGCTCCCCCTCCCCAAGGAAAGAAATGTCCTCCACAGAGACAGTCCCCGCGCCTGTCGCGACTGGCATGCGCAAGAATGGTAAATGCCTCCCAGTACTCAGTACCCATCTCCGAAACCCGTTCCCCACTATAAATTCTTTTCTCGGTTCTAGACTAACCCGATGGTCCTTTCTGTCCCGTTTCTAGGCAAAAACTGGCATGACACCAAGAAGGCTTTCCGCCCAACTGCTGGTCTGACCTCGTTTGCCAAACGTCAGGAACTCCGCAAGCACCAGGAGGCGGTGAAGGAGCAAGAACGAGAGATGAAGCAGGAAAGAGAAGCTGAACGCCAGGTAAGACTCTCCTTTATGAATATATTATATTATATTATATTATATTATGTTCATTACTCTGTCCATTTTTATTTCTGTTCTATTACCCTTTTCGATCTCGCTTATCAGATTACCCTCTGTTCTGCTGTCCTCACGCGGCCTCCCCACTTCCTTGGAACTGAAGAAACTAAAGCTAACGGACCCATCTCTGTCAGGCCCACATCCAACGCATCAAGGACCGTCGTGCTGCAAAGGAAGAAAAGGCCCGCTATGCCAAGATGGCTGAGAAGATGCATCTCAAGCGGGTTGAGCGGCTCAAGCGCCGCGAGAAGCGCAATAAGCTGTTGAACTCATAGATTTGAGCTGCAAGCTTTGTTTATTGAACAGAAAAGTTGTGTTCCCTTAGCATATACCCTCATCTACTTGTCCATATCCATGGACGTGTGTGTCTATGTTACTATGTCTATGTCTAGATGAGGGTCATCGGCGTTCTTAGGTACATATATCAATTGTATAATTTATTACTGACACTTGGCCAAGAGTATTCTATTCTATATTTAACTAAAACATCAAATTAAATCAAATTGGATTCTTTGATCCTGTACTCCATACATATATACGTCGGTAGTTAGTACATATGTACATATGGCAACTGCGGCTGCAGCGTGACGCTCGGACTTAGCGTCATTGAGTTCCCCAATTCTCCAACTCGCTCCACTTCACTCAGTCAAGCAACTGGTTTCACTGGTCTCACTCACCACATGTTCAAGTTTCACAGCTCATCATGGATCATAAACACCCTTTACCTCTCTCCACTACCAGAACTCCCGCGGCCACTTTCCCTCTGACCCATGGCTCCGCACGATCCAATGAAATCATCGAACCACCAACACCACCCACCAACCGACCATCACCCTTTCACCATGATGAACCCGAGGCCAACGCTTTCAATGCAAACGCAAATGCAAATGCAAATACAACAGAGTCCCGACCAAGACACTCCCATCGCCATCTATCCGACTGGCACAATCACAATTTAGACGGAGCTAAATCCCATCACCGCCATAAACACAGCAAGTCGCGCGAGATCCGCCTCCCACGTCCAATGAGCCATCTTGCGTCATCGGCAAGTGCCCGCGGTCTACTTCCCACCTGGTCGGGAATTAGAGATAAGGATCGAGAAGGCGATGATGGGTTACTACGGCCTATTACACGAGAGACCACTCGATCGCGCTGGGGGTCAGATTCGACCTCGGGATTAGGCTCCCGGAGTCGCAGTCGGACGGGCAGTCTCCTGGATCCCGCAGAACAACAGGAACGACTAGGTCCGATTCGGAGACAACAGATTCAGTCAGCGGCGGATTTGGAGCAAGTAACAAAACGAAGGAAACAGGGTGAACAGTAAGTAACCATCACATCCTCGGGCCAGAACGACACAGCTTACGAGATGTATATAGATATCTCCGCTCTGCACTCTCCTCCATCGGAACATTAGCGACTGAAATCACCCGGCGACTGGACTATACATATTACAATCTACTCGAAAAATGTACCTCATTAAACTCGACCATCGGTTCATTCCAGGACCTCTCAGACTCCGCATCGACCCTCCTCAATGATTTCGAACACGAGACAGCCGGACTCGACCAAGAGATCCGAAAACAGTTAAATGACCTACGAGGATTCGAGCCACAAACCAAAAAGGCCGACGCTCTAGGGAAACGAATGAAGCTTGGACGGCAACGAGTCGAGGACCTCGGTAAAAGACTAGATACTGTTCGTGGGGAGATTGATCGCTGGGAACAACGAGAGTCAGAGTGGCAGTCTCGAGTGAGGCGTCGACTACGGATCTTCTGGACGATCGTGACAGGAGGCTTACTTGTTCTGATATTGGCGCTTGTCATTCAGAACTGGCCTACGTCGGAATTCCCAGATCAACTTCCTGGTTCTAATGAAGCATGGAACCAGACCGGGTCGCTTGATATCACATCATCGGGAACATGGGACTTCGCTGTGGATTCACCGATGGTCACTGGTTCTTCCTGGTATCCCTCTAGTCTGGCAGCTCGCCAAAAGAGCTTGGAACATTCGAAAAGTGAAGCTCTCACTAGTTCTCGGACGAGGTCCGACGCCGCCCCTACTGATCATGACCCTCTACGTGTATTTGATGAACTATAATGTGTAATCTCTTCTGATTCTTCATGCATACAAGCGTCGTTTATTTCTTTGTTCTTCATTTCTGTCTGTTTTCTTTTTACACTTGAGATTTCTTCTCTTGATTCCGTGCTCATGTCATGATACCCTTGCCAGCAATGAATTCCAAACTTGTTTCATCATCATTAAATAAATAAAAGAAGAGGAGGAGGGTATAAGAGGGTAGAGTAGACAATGAATGTCCTACTGCGGCGCCACTAGAGGTGCAGTGGGAGTAGTCTTCTTCTTCTTATCCTCCACCAAATCAATATTGGCCTCAGGAACCTTACTTCCATAAACCTCCAACAACCACTCCTTCACATCCTCACTCACATCACCCTGAACGGTGATCTCCTCCGTCCCAGCCGCAGAGCGAGTCATAGAAGAGCCAGTCGCAAACTTCTTTCCCAGCTCCTTAGCTAGCTTCTTGTTTTCAAGACCGAAGATCTCCAATCCCGTAATAACAGTAACATGCTTGCGTTTGTTACGTTCCACTCGCTTGACAATAACCTTAGATGCGGCCTTGCGCTCTGCATCGCGGGCTTCACTCTGAGCGGCCCTCGCTTCTTTCTTTGCGGCGTCCTTGGCGGCACGTTCTTGTGCCGAGACTGAGAGGGTAGACAAGTTGGCGCTGAGGGCATCTAGACAAAGATAACAGATCAGATCATTAGCACTAGTCTGCTGTATAAGTATAAGCTGTAAGGGCTTGGGCTTGTACCCTCAGAATGTAACTGATTCCAAAGCTCAGGCTCCTCCTCTTTCAACCATTCCTCGCATTTCTTCGCTGTTCCTCCAAATTCGCAATACTAATTTCAAATCGAAATGAGTCAATGGTGCCGAGGATAGATTAGATCGGATAAATCGGAAGGATCTCATACCTCTGGGGGTAGAGTACACACTGCGGGGAGAGTAAATTGATTAGTCGAGTCCAGTCCAGTTGAATTCCGTAGTCTCTTGTTCTCATTGGAAAGTAAAGAAGAGGGGGGGGGCGCCACAAACTTACCTCCACAGTAGACGATTGTTCGGGCTTGTGGCGCGATTGGGCCTGAATCCGCCATGATTGATTGACGTATGGAATATTGAAGCTTGAGCTGCTTGCTGCTTTTCCGAGGGGCACGATATCATGATTGCTGACTTAGCTACGTGGGGGAGTCATGTGATCATTTATGTATATTATGCATTATGTAATTGATGACATAATTGGAACTATGCACCAATGCATAACTACATGTACACTATGATGAACAGCGATTAGCCTTGAAACTGTCAATGCTATTAAGAAATAATACATATTATGAATAGACAGATTAATTGTCAAATAAAACTCCCAAGACAACATCTACGCCTAGACAGCTCTCTTCTACATGTAGCCCAGTCCAGACTACAGCCACCGTCATCACTCAATAATCAGAAATCCATAAGCCAATGCCAGCACAACTCAATCCCCCATTTCCATTCTCATTTCCCATGCACAAAATGCCAGTGCCAATGTCAGTCAGATACAAGACGTAATGCCAAATCATCATTTCTCATCTCTCATTTCTCATTTCTCATCTCTCTTGCATCAAATCCCCGCTTAGGTGGCGTAATTGACAAAGTTTCTGCCAGGGGGTATGTACTCTGTGCTTCCCCTCTCGCATTATCGACTTCAAACTTTACAAGGTTCTTTTTTCTCTGTGTGCTTGCAATTTCGCCTTCACTTTCATGTTCAGTTTGCCGACGTAGGTGGGGCATTACGAGAAGACAGACAGACCCCGTCTTTGTAATGGGGCCATGCAGGCCGTACGTAGTCGGGCCGTTAGAAGCTGCATTACAAAAGTACCCGGGGGTCGAAACAAGAACTGAAGCACGATAGCGGCTCTGGACCAGCCCATTGGAGCCGAATTGACAATTGATCTTGATCCGTGATCCGCACGGCCGTTGGAAAGAGAAGCGACGAAAATAAACAGAAAAAAGGATCCGATAAGAGGGAAAGGGAAAAAAATGGAGCCGACGATCCCCCGTCGTAACCCACTTACCCCCCGGGAGGACGGACTTGGGGACTCCAGATACCTGGGGAGAGATAACAGGATGATTCCTGGGGATTACTGGGGGATAATTGGGGAGATAACTGTCTGCAGTAAACCTTGGAATGGTACATCTTGATAGTCTCTTTCTAACTTCTCTTCCTGGTTTACTTTGATTGTACCTACACTTAACTAATACTAATACTAACTCTAACTAAATACTAGTACTCGGTCTCGCAATAGCCCCTCTTGTTTCCGAGATGCGTGCCGTCGAGGATCGATCCCACTGGCCAATTAGGATCCCGGGGAAGTACCAAGGCATCCCGAGATATTCGTCCAAGGGCCCGTGGGGACTATGGGTTTCACGTCAATTGAGCCAGGTAGTACTAATCAAGCTTGCGTCTCCGCGGATGCTAAGAAGTGGGGGGGAGTATATAATTTGTTATGTGGTAGGAATCGAGATATGGGGATGAGAATGGGATGGATAGGAGATACTTCCCTGATAGAGGCAAAAGAGAGAAACATTTGAACTCTTTCTTGCATCTGTCCCCCGTTGTCAGTGGATCATGATGCAGGTAGCATTAGCAAGCTAACAGTTCTGTTTCAACGATAGGGCGCTTGGGGCCTAAACTCTCCGAGGGGCGGTACCATGCAGCGATACGGCGATATCAGTGGCCCAGATCAGGTCGATGGGCGTTAACAATGGAGGGTTTAAGTTAGGACCAATCGCGGGGCTGGCGGACGAGGATGCAGCGCACGGACAGAATGAATTGGTGAGTAGGACGAAGCTCAGTCCTTGCTATGTAGGGGTTATTTTATTTTATTTTGTTTTATTTTTATTCTCATTCGGTGAGGATATTGACTCAATGGGACATTGGAACCATGGATGTGTATAGATGTACGGATCAAATGAAGACGCAATACGTTTCTACCTAGAACACTCTGCATAGTGCCAATAGTATAATATTGTACGTACCTATATTCTATATGTACTATTATTCATAATCCCATTAATACGTACTCTAGCTCAGTGCAGTGCATGGTGGATTCTAGTCTGGCTACAGCCAAGACGCCACCGTCAACACATGGGAAAATGCACGTCTCAGGGCTAAAACACCTGCATTGAATTCCAAGACGAATGTGAATTGTATTTCCCGGTTCAAGTTGTTCTTTGCTTCCAAGTTTCAAGTTTTAGACAACTTGAAGTGGACGAGATTACAATCTATCACATTGGAAGTATACTATTCAAGTCTATATCTACACGTATGGTGTATACAAACACATTGTTATCAACAGAGTACTGAACCAGTCCAGATCCTTCGATTGCTATCTCCAGCTCTAGGCTCTCTAGATTCTCTAGACTCGCGCCCACGGTCCGTGCGGTTGGGTTTTAGTGGCGGAGACTCGGCTACGCCATTGTCGATCGAGGACTTAGGACTGCGACCGCACGGTCCTTCATTTTCCCAATTCTGGATAATATTCTGGGTTTTGGAGAGGCCAAAAGTAAAAACTCTGCTTTGCCATCGATCGATCGGTCACGATCTCACACTATACTTAACTTGAAATTATAAGGCACGAGGTTTACTTTATATACTACGGTCAGTATAGTATTCTGTACCTTGTAATTAGAATAACCACATTATAATTGATACACTAGGAGATCATAAATAAGAAGAGGCTCGAGTAGTCCCACTGGCATGTAACTCCAAGGTACTTCGTACATGTGTTTCGCAAGGCCGTTGACGTGCAGCTGGGGCAAATGCAGCCAAGTGGACCCAGTGTCCAACCGTATGTGCGACTTGAATCCGAAATCACGCTTTTTCAATTTTCTCAGTTTTTCAGTTTTCCCTCTATTAATTTTGATTTTATTTTAATTTTTTTCATCTGTGTTGTTGTGCTCAGACCCTGTAGCAGAGGTTGTACGTACTAGCTGCATTAGAGGAGGCGTGATAGGCAAGAATATGATAAGCCGGTACAGAATACTCTACTCTGCAGTAGTTAAACAGAAAAATAAGAATAAAAGAATAATAGACTTAATAGACTTAATAGACTCCGTAATGATCCGATTAATGGTTATCTACTAGTCGAGCGCTGTGTAGTATGTTAGTACCATGAGTATCTCCACTCGGAGCCGTCGGTGGAGATCGCATCCCCCGTATTATCCATTATCGTCCGGTCTGGATGTTTTATATTCATTCTGATTCCTTGATCCAAGTGAATTCTCTTCTCTTCTCTCCAGCGTTACATTTCCATATTGATTCGTCTTATCTTATTGTCTCTGTTCTCCGTTCTCTTTTCTCTCCTCTCTCCTCTCTACCCTCTCTCCGCCTATCCCAACGTTCTCTCCCTCCACACATTATTCCCCCCCACAGTTCAGTGTGATCTATCATTCGGGGTCATGACTGCGGTGCTGGCTCCCCGCGAACAGCATTCGCATTCTCAATTTTCCCCGGATCCTCTACGAGCCCCCACCACCCAACGATACTTCCTTTCCGACAGTGTCTCCAAGTCCCCCATGCAACATGTCTATCCCGCCCGCGAAGGCTCTCCGACCTCGCCACTCTCTTTCTCTTCCTCTTCCTCTGCCAGTTACTCTCCAACCACTTCCGACCAATACACCCCGACCACTTTGAGTACTTTATCATTAGACGAGGACTTGATCCTCCCCGCCTACGAGGCTGCCTCCATCCTGGCTTCTAAAGAATCAGATGTGCTAAGCGATGCATCCGAAGGTGGAACCCCTTGGACGACGTGTGGAACCCCTGCAGCCGATGATATCTCCATGGAAGATCAGCCCTCCCGCCATGTGGACTACCTTTCCCATGACTGGCGAGAAGAAGATATTTGGTCCTCCTGGCGCTATGTGACCTCCCGCAAAAATGACTACAGTGAGGGTGTGCGCTTGGAAAATGCCTCATGGAGGACATGGGCGAAAGCAAAGAACAATCTGGGCACCATCTCTCCAGAGACATTAAATTGGTGAGTACATGTCCCTCCGACCCCCATGACTTATTCATAATTAATCTAATTCTGTTTTTCTCTGTTTCTCCTAGGCTCAAAGACGGCGATGTCACTTGGCTATATGGTCCCTTGAAAACTTCCGCTTCGAGCGACGCCATGGCGTCTGCGTCCGACGTGTCGCCGCCACCGAGTCGCCTCGAAACCCCAAACTCCTCCTACCTAGACCGAAAACCTATATTAAAAAAGAAAACCGCATCCGAAGCCATTTTACAACGATCGCTTTCACAACACACTCTGCTCCAACATGCCGGAGCCATCCTAAAGGCACAAGAAGCCCAACATGGCTGGGCCCGCCCACCGTTACCGCGATCCAACACCGACCTAGACCACATCCACCATCGAACAGGGAGTTCTACATATTCCCTGGGGGGTACCTTAACAGCTTCTTCTTCATCGGGGCTAACTTCTCCAAGTGAGCGACGTCACATCCATTTCAATAATGAAGTGGAACAATGTATCGCCGTGGAGGCTAAGTATGAGGAAGAAGACTGGCCCATGACCTTTGAAGACGAGTCCTCGTCCGATGATGGGATCGTCATGATGTGTGAGATCTCCCGCAAAGCCTCCATCAGCAATCGCAGCACGCCTCGCAATAGTTTTAGTAGTGATAGCAAAACTATCGCTCCCCTTCCATCAACTACCCTTAAATGTCGAGGCGACACCCCGGAACTTCGCGGAGATTCATCTATACTCGATCGCTGGGCCCAGTTTACTGCTGCCACTACTTCTTATTCTTCCTCTTCCTCCTCTTTATCCCCTACTCCATCTGTTGAGACTTTGCGACCGCCCTCGGCCAACTTCTTATTAGATGATGATGATGAAGATCCGAGTCTGGACTTTACCGGCCAGTATCAAAACCAACAAGCCTGGTTTGTACCGGAAGAAGAGGACGAATTGACCGATCGTCCGTTGCGACTATCTCCCTCGGGGATGTTCGTTCCCGATGGTGAAAATGATGGCGAGCCCTCCAACCACACACTCTTGGGTCGTGTAGTAGACACTGTCAATACTGCTCGCGATATCGCCCATGTCATTTGGAATGTGGGCTGGCGACGATAATCGGTGAGACCAATTGTATTTTCATATACCCATGGTGGATTGTCAACAGTCTGGCTGGTCTCCCAGTTTCCACCTTTCTTCTTCCTCTTTTCCTCTGATATATCCCTTTTCTCTTGTTTCTTCCAGATGAAGAAAAGAAAAGTCTTTTTTATCCCAGAACAAGGCTGTTCTTGTTCGCACATAATATGCTCGGCGACAGGACTCTCGCATGCTCTTCCCAAATTCAATGCTGTTTGGAGTCGGTGGTTCTTTGCATTTTGTTGGAGTTTTCTAATGACTGATCACGATGGAATTTTGAAATTTTGAAATGTTTAATTGCTGAGAAAAAGAGAAAGAGAGAGACTTTGTATATAGAATAAACCCCCTCGAGGGACAACCAGGAAATACACAGCTACCTGGAAGAACTGAATATGATGATAATAATAATAATAATAATAATAATCAGACTACATTCTTGAGTAAATGAATCTAATTAATATATAAACCTACCAATTTTATGCATAAATGTCAGCTAATCAATGTCCATGTCCATGTGCTAATATGTATACTCCGATGCCCCACAGCTTCCTTCCCTCTCAAACCCCTGATAATCGTTGCCCGCCTTTCCCATCCTTCTCTCCCGCAACAAACTACAAACTTAACTTCGAAACTCTTCCAAACAACACCTCTGCCAATCCCAGGCAGAAATCAGCAACATCCATTATGGAAGGTGTCAATGTTGCTGAATTGGTGGATCGCCTGGGGAGTGAGGAGGATGCCGTACGCAAAATGGCCGTGTTCAAGCTTCAGGGCAATATTGGAGATCCATCATTCGCCGACCTGTTTATTACAGAGGGAGGATTGACTCGTCTGCGCTATTTGACATTGCATGCCAGTGGGAATACTCTGGCTTACAGTTTGACGAGTTTTGCTCGACTTCTCGAGGTCGATAAGGGTTGGGAATGCGTTGATCAGGAACTGGTCGAACGAGTAAGCCTCCAACTTGAATGCTAGTGCTTGCAATGGCATAACTGACTATTGTGGTTTACACTGTACAGATTGTCGAGTTAATCGTCACCCATCCTTTGGTCAACATCCTCCGCGGCGCCATGTCGATTCTCGTATCGGTCGTCTCTCATCCACACACCGGGTTAAACCCAGCAGAGTCCGACGTATTTGGCTTCCGAGCCCTGAAACCTGCGATCGCGATTTATCCACAATTCTTAGAGATGCTGGTCAGTCGCTTGTCGTCCGCAGACCACGCTCTATGCGCCAATGCGCTCCAATTGATCAATTCCCTCATGCGCGATTCCATCACCTACGATTCCGAAGCCGAGTGGCCGAAATTCATCCAGAAACTCCAAGATCTCGGCGTTATTCGAGCCGTCTACGTCCTCATGCAAGATTCGGCTCTTCAAGATCTCGCACCCCCATTGCTGGAATTCCAATCCCTCACCAAGGTGCTTCTGCGGAAATGGAGAGATATTCCCCTGAGTCAGGATAAGCCCGAGCACCGACGTGCATTGAAAGGAATCCATCTAGCCAGCAACCCTGCCAAGAGACCCGAGGAAGCTACAGAAAACGGAGGAGATGATACACGGCGCTCCAAACGACACCACCCGGAGAAATGGCGGAGACTTGGATTTGAATCGGAGAGTCCTGTTGCGGAGTTCTATGAGATGGGGTATTTGGGTATGATGGATTTGGCGGACTATGTGCGCAGTCATCAGGATGAATTCCAGAAATTGCTCCTTGAGCAATCTACAAAACCGTCGCGCCAGCGATGCCCTATTGCGCAGGCTTCTCTGGCGGTGACATCTATCTTATACGAGCATTTTGAGGTGGACAAGTCCGATATGGATGATTCAAAGAACTATATGCTTATGGAATCCCGATCTAGTCTGGACAAGTTGTTCAAGCCACTGCTCCTCCATTGGACTCGGCTGCATGTTGCGGGACTACAAGCCTTTTTCCGAATGTGGAAAGCTACGGCTGCTGAGACAGAAGATCTAGACAAGCTTGTGGAGATGGTTCGCATTCTGATTGAGTCGGTCGTTGGTGGAGCGGGTCGGACGAAAGATGTCCAAGATGTCGAGGAGGAATTGGCGAATTACGAATATCACCGATTGAGGGAACTTCAAATGGAGCTGTTGGAACTTACTTACGAGGATGCATGGGGGCAACACTTGCGACAAGTGCGCGAGGAACTCCACCATGAAGCTCTACAATTCGTTAAAGAGCAACGTATTCGTTGCTTGCTACAGGGGGCCTGGTTTCCGCTCGACTCGACATCGAAATCTGAACCAGGCAACACACGGCCCACGGGCTCATGTCAATATGTCCAGTTATCTCACAACCGGCGATATCTACATTTTGGGGAGTTCGATTCAATGGGCGAGGGAGCCCCAGAGCTGGACACTTTGCCTGAAAAGATTGATCTCTCTATCGTCTCATCGGTGGTCTCCAATATCTCCACCAATCCCGACAATTCCTCCTCAGCCACGGTGAAGACCGCCCCTCGCCAGGCCTCTACCAAGATAACAATCCACGGCTATGCACAGACCTCGACTGGAACTGCTCATTCCAAGAGCCACGGGCATGCCCGTACAGGGAGTCGATCTACACAAAAAGAGACGGTCTTGCTCACACTCCGACCTGCTTCCCACAGCGTTGCCTCCGAATGGTTAGATGGGCTTCTTATGATTCTTAACCAGCAACCAATTACCTCAGAAACAACAAAGCTTATCGATTTAGTCGGCAACTATGGGCTGAAGATCCGTCTACTCAATGTTCGATTCGATGACGCCGCATTTGCTGGTGAGGTTCCGCCAGTCCCTGCGCGGGATGGTTTAGACGAAGATTACTATTATGATGTCTTTGGGGGTGTATGAACTATGGATGCCGGAGTATGTGTGGGTTTCACTTCTTGATGTACTTTTTATTCTCTTTCTTCTTTCTGTTTATTGTTTTAATCCTGTCGATATATACCCATTATGGCTGGACATAAAGTGTAAAAATATACACCTGGAGTCGGAATTTTTGATCAATGTCTGTCAGTGATGTCTATTAATTTCTTGTATTATATGATTAAGTTAAATGCTTAAATCTATAACTGAGAATTGGGGCTGTTTCATCTCTTGAGCGACTTCTACTTGGTAGAGTCTATAGTGTTACATAGTATGAAGTAGTTAGTGCACCCCATACAAAGTGGACCCTGCGTCATTACTTATCAACCTTATCGGACGCGCTTTTTCCCTTCTACAACTTCCCCATCTCCATAATGGACAGTCGTCCTCCCAAAAGACAACGTCGATCTATCAATAAAGAGACATCCCAAGGAGACTCATCAAAGCCAACATCCAATTCGAAGCCCATCTCACTCTCATCGCGCCCCAAACCCACGAAAGCGCGTCCCAGTCCAGCTCCATCATCACGACACCCCTCTTCCTCCCCATCAACATCACCCTCTAAGCCTAGATCTGGATCCGGGTCATCTCCGAAACAAACAAAAACAAAATCCTTACATAGCTTCTTCCAACCCGCAAACGAGGGCCAGAGATGGTCAGCGCAGAAATTCGAGACGAAATGGCCACTTACAACTGTTGCGGAAACATTAGACACAGACGAGATCGAAGATGATTACGATTCGTACGATGAGATCTTCACTCAGCATATTGCTAGCCAGACGACGAATACGAATAAATCGACACAATCGAGTTCGTTACCGGCTAAGCAAAAGACGGCTACTGCGCGCCGATCAAATCAACCTTCTAAGCGATTCCTCCTACCACCGGAACAGAAGGGGAGTGTTTCCCGACAATCGAGAAAATCACAGCCTCCGGAAGAGGTTGGGACTGAGGCTGGGATTGGGATTGGGCTTGTTGTTGATAATCGTCCGTGGGCCCAGCGGTTTGGTCCTTCAAACCTAGACGAGTTGGTTGTTCATAAGAGAAAGGTTGGCGACGTGGGAAGTTGGCTGGAAGATGCCTTTTCAGGACGATGTAAAGAGGCAAGTCAAATTATATCTCTTCTTTTCATGAATAGAGGTGGATAGATTCAAGGCAAATCTTATGGTTCGACATTTACTAACTTCATAGTAGAGACTTTTAGTTTTACGAGGCCCTGCCGGTTCAGGGAAAACGACTACCATTTCCTTATTATCCGACTCACTCGGGTTTGATATCATTGAGTGGAGGAATCCCACGGTTTCCGATTTCACAGCTCAAGATTATGTCTCGGCGAGTACACAGTTCGAAGAATTTCTGGGCCGCGGTGACCACTACGGAGGATTAGACCTGGAGGACAAAACCGAAGCAAACCAAAAACACAAATCGTCTCTCAGGGATAATCGCATTCTTCTGGTAGAGGAGTTTCCGGCCGTGCTAAGTCGAAACTCCGGCTTAACTGCCTTCCGGGCTTCTATCCAGCGCTATCTTGCTTCTGCTACAGATCATGCACCGGGGGAAATACACCCACCTCTTGTGATGATTATCTCGGAGACCCTGCTGGGCTCTGCTTCATCTGTTTCAGATAACTTCACTGTCCACCGACTCCTAGGCCCGAGCTTGTATAACCATAGCAGCACCAAAATCATAGATTTTAATAGTGTCGCTCCAACCTTTATGCAGAAAGCCTTGCGCTTGGTCTTAGAGAAGGAATCACGCGAGTCAAAACGGGCTCAGATCCCCGGGCCAGCTGTCCTCGACACAATATCTGAAATTGGAGATGTGCGGAGTGCCGTGTCTTCGCTGGAGTTTCTATGTTTGAAAAGCGAACATAATCACACGGGCGCTTGGGGAGGAACACTAACTAAAAGCAAGGGAAAGAAGGTTCGCAAGGACGCTGCCCTTACTCCCATGGAAGAAGAGTCGTTGAAGCTTATTTCTCAAAGGGAGGCAAGCTTGGGACTCTTTCATGCTGTGGGCAAAATCGTGTATAATAAACGACTTGATCCGAGCCTCGTTCCAGATGATACGATCGTTCTCCCATCACCACCAGAGTATCTTGCGGAGTTTGATCGGCCTAAAGTCTCGCAGGTGGAAGTGAATGACTTGATTGATGAGACAGGAACGGATATTACGACCTTTGTCTGCGGTCTTCATGAGAATTACCCGCCCTCCTGCCATGGAACCTCATTTACAGATAACCTCAATGCTTGTATCGAAGCCTTATCTGACAGCGATATACTTAGCGCCGATCGCAGACCTGCCCATGGTGCACGGGGTGGAATGGGCGGCGGGATCACGTCTCTAAATTCAGGTGTTGACAAACTGAGACAGGACGAGATCAGTTTTCAAGTTGCAGCACGCGGTCTATTGTTCGGTCTCCCATATCCTGTCAACCGACGCGTGACCTCTCTCGACGGCCGAGGCCATTCGGGAAATGCACATAAAATGCTCTACCCGACATCCTTAAGACTATGGAGAAAAACAGAAGAAATCGAAGGACTCGTGGATTCATGGATGACACAACTGCTGGATCCCTCTAATACTTCTACTTCGAAACCTACAACTGAAGCAAGTGGCGTTAAGTTCTGGCAAAGCTTCAAGTTCGGGCATCATGGCCGAGACGGTGCAAGTACAAACCACCACTCAACGAAGACGATGTTGTCACGTCCCGATGTACTTCTACACCAATTACCCTACATGGCTCATATTAAACGCAACACGACTGAAGCCTGGGAACTGAACCAAATCACCAAGATCAAGAGTAGTCATATAGAAGATGTTGATGACGATGAAGATATTCCTTTATCCCCATCTAGACAACCACCACCACAACCGCGATATCCACTGAGCCGTGGTGCATCTGGGCCTCAAGAACCTGAGGAGGAAGAAAAGTTGATTCTCAGCGATGACGACATTGAGGATGATTGAACACTATGTATTACGAACATAATGAAAAGCGAATTTAATCAATATATAACAATTATACATCAATTCTTTCCATTATCAAGCTTGTTTATCATGTTGAAGCGATGTTGATCTATATAGACCTTATCGATAACGATAAGATAGCGATAAGCCACTATCAACACGGGATCCGCTCGTTCCCCGACGTTTGTTGCTTCTTCATGCCACATCACACTTCAATTGTCTTGTTTTGAACGATCTTAGAAAAGAGACGACGAATCAAATTAACCAAGCACTTTAGAATTGGTCTATATCAAGGAACCAAATCGATATCTAAAGTTCAATCCCCCTCCTTTGGGAGACAACACCCTCCCGCGGTTAGCTACCAACAGCCACCACGCATCATGATTCATGATGGCGAGACTGTCAAACAGCGCCCCAATGGATATAAAGCGGGAGGATATATGAATAATGGATCGAAAAGTCAAACTATAGACGCGTCACCAAACACAGATGTGGCTAGATCCGTCGCTGGTTCGAAGTTGACAAAGGATGATACGGGATTGATTGCGGCTGCGGCGCATGCTGTAATGCCTACTTGGGCTAATATGGTTATAATGGCCTCGCTTATCTTTGGAGGTTGCTGTGCCAATGTAAGTGGCTACAATGAACTTCTTTTTCCTACAAAGGCAAAGTTAAGTAATGTTATAATTTAGGTGTTCGCCCTGGAGGCAATTATCAAGTAAGATCTGATCTGCGACAGACAGGATATCGTGTTATAGAAAGCTAACGTTATGTACTTTCTAGAGAACAACCAACAGCTGGTAAGTCCTCTATGCATTGACATTGTATCTGATACTTTGTCGCTTCTGTTTATTTGTCTAACGCATCAATGCTACAGGTCCTTTAATTACCTTTGCACAGTTCGTGCTATGTGCTATATTCACACTTCCTCATTTCCTTTCGTTCTCCGCAGGCCCTAAAGCCTTATTTCTGAGTCCACGAGCGATCCCCCTCCGATCATGGCTGGTATATACCTCCTTTTTCATCACGGTCAATATGTTGAACAATTGGGCATTTGCATATAAAATTTCCGTGCCACTTCACATCATTCTCCGATCCGGCGGTCCTGTAGCATCGATAATTATCGGATACATCTTCAATGGAAAAAGATATTCGCGAGGCCAAATCCTCGCCGTGGCTCTGTTGACAGCAGGAGTTGTGGCAGCCGCTATGGCTGATGCGAAAGCTAAGGGTCAAAACATAGGGCAAACCTCTGATCCCGAGACAGCTGTAATGACCACCGCGATTGGATTTACTCTTCTTGCGCTGGCTATGGTTTTGTCGGCTTTTCAGGGAATCTATGCTGATCGATTGTATGCGACATACGGACAAGATCATTGGAAGGAGGCTTTGTTCTACTCGCATACCCTTTCTTTACCATTGTTTTTGAGTAGCTATTCACAGCTATCGTCTCAATGGCAGGTAGTCTCGTCTACACCATCGCTACTTTCTAAAATCTCCGGTTCATCGGATCATAACCTGCTTGGTCTCTCGAACCGTACCGCACTCTCGGTACTATCAACGACAGCCGGGAAATATCCTCTGATTGAATCGATGCTGGATCAGTTGCCTATCCAGGTCGCATATTTGATTATGAATGCATTGACTCAATACCTGTGTATTCGAGGTGTGCATCTCTTATCTGCGAAGTCTTCCTCATTAACCGTGACGGTCGTCCTCAACATTCGCAAACTTGTCTCCCTGCTTCTGTCAATTTATCTCTTTGGAAATCAACTGGGGTCTGGAGTGCTAGTAGGTGCCGTTTTGGTTTTTATTGGTGGTGGATTATATGGATTTGAAGGAGCAAGATTGAGGAAGAATGCAATCAAGAAAGATTAATGAAGGAAAAGGACTAAGGACTAGGGAGAACAGAAGAATTTATATATTTAGACATGGTTTTCATAAAGATTTCGTCGTTTATTTTTTAAGTCGCATCAACGACCTTGACGGTCACAATACATACATGGAGAACCAATGGAAGAGTTCTAGAACATACGGAAGCAAGAAATGATGCTGAAGAAAGAAGACAGAAGAGAAGAGAAGAAGGAGAAGAAGCAGAATAAAAGCATTTGGAAGCGAGAAACTTCCCAAGCAAAAGAGACGCAAGTAGATAAAATTGCCATGTGCATCCGAGATTCTCCCATCCTTCCCTCCCTCAAAAACATAATTGTACATCTCCAACAGAAGAACACAAAATATCCCATACTCAAAACACATTGCGAGTTACGGGTTAACTCGCAAACACAGAACAGAAGAATATAAAACGCTCTTGTTCATCTATAATACTTCACCGACGATCTTCGCGGCTTCTTTGTAGGTCTCTAAGAGGCGCTCACACTTCTCACGTTCGGCCTTGATGCCGTCATCTTCATAAAGCAACTCTCCGAACATATCTTCTTTATAGAGTTCGCTGACCAGACGGTTCTGAACAACATCTTTACTGTGATTAACGAGCAAGTGCATGATGGCCTTTGGAACCTGGTCGGCAATGGTCTCGCGCACAATATGGAAGTATGAAGAGATCAGTCGGCGAATGAGTTCTGTCTCTAGCATCTCTCGGTCTGTGAGAGTGGGTTCCGCATTTTCGTGAGGCTATAAATTGATGGTTAGTTATCTTACATTTTGAGTGGAGGAAGACAGTTAAGGGGGGTGGGTTGAGGTGAGGACTTACGAAAACAGAAGAAACATCGCCATACTCTGAAGGAGCTGTGTACTCCTCAGTCGGCATAGCTGGAGACCGCATTTCCGCGCGGCGGAGACTTTGGCTGATACTAGGCTCACTAGCATGTGCAGCACGGTTAAGTGCTTGCTGTGGCTGGGAGATCTGATTTTGAACACCTTCCTTGCCGAAGAAATAGTTCAAGAAGGAATCGCGAGTAGTATGCGAGGCACCGAAGCCAGCCGGTTGATTCGCTTGACCATTCAAAGTAGCAGCAATTCCATTCTCAGCGTGACGGCCCACATTAGGAGACAAGCTGCGAGCACCCTTGGCAGAGTGGTTTCGGATAGGGAGGTTTTGTGATTGGGCATCCTCATCTTCAGGGGTACCAGCTGTGCCATTGGCAGAACCGAGCTCTTTCAATCGTCGCTTCTCTCGCTTTTTCTTCTCCTCGGCTAGGATAGCTTTCCTCTCTTCGTCTTGTCGGTTCTGAATGATGGACTGCATGGCAGCTGCAGCGCCGGGGAAATTGGGGTGGTTGGTGTTTATATAGGCTCTTTGGATAGAGATGAGAGATTCTACGTAGCCGGAGCATGGGCCTAGGCGTTCGCGAAGAAGATCAGAAACCACTTCGATCAGTTTACCCTGGAGACGAGGGAATCGCAAAAGTTCCTGAGAGCCACATGTGTGGCAGATCTTGATGAGTTCCTCGTAGACCAATTCGACGCAGCGTTGAGCGGGCGACTCTAGTAGTTTGATCTGTGGCTTGACTAGCAGATCAAAGGCAAGCTCGGGTACGAATAGACTGGGTCGAGGACCAGTGGAGTTGCGGATGGCTGTCCTGATATCTGAAACTGTCAAGTTATGGGTGGGGTCGATTGTCTCTAGAGAGTTGCCAAAGACTTCATTGAAGATGTAGTAGATACGAGCACCACCACAAAGTTCCTTGGTGGAGATCTCAGAGGATGTTCCGTCAATGGATGAAATGAATGACGAGGCAAAGCGAGTCATCAGCTGCAAGATTAGAGAGCCGCGATGCTCCTTGCCACTGAATTGCTTGTTTCCGTAGCTAGCCAACTCTTGCTGGGTTTGTCCCATCAAGGTGTTCAAACGAGCTTTAATATCTGGCAGACGGTCTCGAATATGTGTCATGAGAGTCGAGTTCAACGTCTTTGCCAAAAACTGGGTACCGCAACGGTTGGCCATGTTTCGGTAGGCTGGGTGATGACGGAAAAAATCCGCCTCAGCCCGCAAGGCATCGGAGAGCGATTTGCCTGACTGGATATCCTGTTGTGAACGATTGACCACACCGATAAAACCCAGCTTGAGAGGGTATACACGGCCTGACAAGATATCCATAGCATTTGTACCATGATCCATGAGATCCAGCTTGGACAAAACGCCAATTGTCCTCCGACCCATAGGATCCACCTGGCGAGCCAGTTTCAATGCCTCCGAGTTGACCAAATCCACATTAGCCGGGGATACCGCAAGGATAATACTGTTAGGCTTAGCGATGTATTCCAAGATCAGCGTCCGGGTCTGTTTCTCGATGTCGGAAGGTTGATCCCCGATAGGAACTTTGGTCAAACCAGGCAGGTCGACCAAGGTCAAGTTCAAGACATGTGGTGAAAAGATCTTCAGGTTGATAGGCTGGCGGTTAATGCCCTTGTTGCTTCCAGCAATGCGCGCTGTCTCTGCTTCGATTTCCTGCTTAACTGCGGCGAAATCCTCGAATTTGCGGCCGGGCTGGTGGTGGAATTCGGCCCATTCATGTTGGCCAGCCACGCTGGCTGCTGTGTGGGGAACATGGACCTCGTCGTGGTCTGGTAGGTCATCACGCTCGCTTGGAATGTTGATCAATTGTAGAATTAAGGGACGACGAGTGACGATGCCGCTGCCGCGTGGTAGGAAGTCTCGTCCCACGATGTTCTCAAGCACCGACGACTTGCCGGAAGACTGGGAGCCGACAACGACCTAGACTCAAGGCGATTAGCACTGGGAAAATAAAAACTCTCGCAAATCAAATAGTATCGTCACTATTCACTCACAATCTGAGGTAGATCAAGGGAGTCATTGCCAATGGTGTTGAACACTAGATCTTGTAACTTGTTCACAGTGACAAGCAGATCCTCGCCAAGCGACGCCATTCTGCTGCGGGTACGGGTTGAGAGGGATGGGCGAGAAGAGGATTCAAGAGCAGCGCCCAAGTTCTCAGGAGTGTACACCCGGGGGTTGGTGAAGTGTCGGCGGGATACGACGGGAAAGGTGTATCAAACGAAGATCCCTTTGCGCGTGCACGGAGAATCGACCTCGGAGTCTCTCACACTTGTTTATGCCGCTTTTCGACAGCACGTGACGCTGACTGATAGCGGCTTATGTAACCCGTCATGACGTCTTTGAGTTTCAGCCAATCAAATTGCACGAACTATAACACTGCATGCTACTGGTAGGAATTGTATAAGTAAGGAGAGGATGGACATATAGTATAAAGCGTAATGACATAGAAATACACTGGCATTTGTATTTCAGAGAGTAGATAATAAACAGAAGCTGAACCATAAGCAAAAGAAGAAAAAGAGCTATTTACACATGCACCCTTCATTTTCCTCTCAACTCTTCTCCTCTCTATCTCGCTCCTTTTACTGGTTCAATTGCACATAGTTGGCGGGGAACAGACCCCGGTCTCCATTATACTCTCCAAGCCACCAATCATCGTCAGGGAATTCCTATCATCATCATTAGTATGTTTGGGTAAATCTAGTTCGGGGGAAAGGAAGAAGAAAACTTACCACGTTCACGATGGTAGCTCCATCTGGGAAGCTGAGCTCGTTGTCCTCCGCGGCCTCATAGTCGTAAAGGGCTGACGCAGTCGGGCCCTGAGAATGGGAAGGTTCATGGTGTTCGGGGGCCGCAACTGGCACAGGGGCCGGAGCTGGAGCAGGTGTAGGCTCGGGCTCGGGCTCAGCCTCATGAATAGGTTCAGCCTCATGCTCAGGCTCCACGGCGTGGGCACCAGCGTGGCCCTCCTCCACAATCTCAACGTAGTTGGCAGGGAAAAGGCCCCGTTCACCCTGGGTGTTTACGCCCAACCACCAATCTTCATCGACCATCTCAATATCAGTCACAAATTCACCTTCTCGGAGCTCCACCTCATTATCCTCTGCCTTTTCGTAGTCATACTGCACCACGGCACGCAATCCACCTTGGGTTTGATCGGGAACAGTGGCCTCGGCCGCGGCACGCCCAAGATCATGGTGGTCATCACTTTCCAATTCACTCTCGTCCGGTACCACTTCTTCGAGGCTTCGAACGGGCATGGCTGGAGGCGGAGAATGTTGCTCGTCGTGTGCATCGGTCACTTCACGACTCACGGGCATGGCCACGCGAATAGGAGAACTCTCTCGCACAGGAGGGGTTGGGGGAGTAGGAGAGCGCGGCTGAGGGGGAGGGGTAGGGAGGTCTTGGTGGAAATCATGCTCGGGCTCGGGCTTGGATTCAGGCTCGGTGGGACCAGATGGTAGCCCGGGAACAGGAACGGGCCGACTAGCCTGTGGCACGGGTGGAGGGGGTGCTTCAGCAGCAACAGGCGCAGGGGGAGGCTGGGCGAATTGGTCCCGTGTGTCCAGAACGTGAGAAGGTGGCTGTGCGGACTCGGTCTGTAGCGGGTCGGAAGATTTCACATCTGCAGCTTCAGGGACACTTCTCTCCTGAACAGTCTGCACTGGTGCCCAAGATTTGCCGGCGTACCCGCTCTTCCACTCACTTTGGCCGCTGGGTTGGCTCTGAATAGGTGCAGGAAGCGATGCATCAGTTGCAGGCGCAGGCGCAGCTCCGCGTTCCTTGGCCTTGCGTTCGGCCCAGAGTTGAGCAGGAGTTTTACCCCCTTGGTCCGCAAAGGTCCGGCTGGCGCTACCCACTTGCACATTTGGAACAGCTGCACTTCCTCCGGCGGGAAGAGGTGGTTTGGTGCCAGGGAATGCTGGGCTGGACCCGAACTTATTGGCAACCTTGGGCTTCGGCAGGTTGGTCAGACGTTCGGCGTCTTGGTTGAAAGCCGGGCGCTCGGGTAGTGTGGTGGGTTCATTGCGAGGAACTGGGTCTGGACGAGGGGCTGGTGCGGGCGCATCATCATTTGCACCTTCGGGTTTCTGGGCGCGAGCACGAATAGCGGCGATATCCACCTTGCCCACCGGTTCATAAGAACCCTTCACTGGGGCAGGACGATCATCTTTTGTCTGGCCTGATTCAGCGGCTTGTCGTCGGATGGCCGCGATATCAACCTTACCAATAGGTTGATATCCACCTCTCACTACATCCCCTCGGTCTTCTGTAGGTGCTGATACGGGCTGTCGGGGTGCGGGAGATTGGTTCTCTGATTTGAGTTGTGAGAGGTTCACCTTGGTAGGTTGGTAAGCGGGTTGAACTTTCTCGAGTTGGGTTCGAGTGACTGGGGGTGCGTCATCACCCCAACCATCATTATCTACTGCCGCGGATGGCTTTGGGCGGGGAGCTGGAGCTGGAGCAATGCCTCCTGAGCGGGTAGGTGTGAATACAGGCTTAGTAGCGACCGGGGGACGGGCTGCCGTGGTTGGAGGTGGTGCTTGCGACTCTGCCGAATACTTTGAACCGGATGAATCGGCGACTCGTTGAACGATACCTTCGGGCGATAGATGACCGTCGGCTCGCGCAGTAATCTGAACATGGTAGCCCTGTTGTACGTCAGCGGGGTTAGTTCGGTGTTTTGAGTGGTGGAAGGGAAGCTCTTGAAGACTCACATGGAGGAATTTCGATACACTGGCCAGATGGCTCGTGAAATAACCCTTAGTCCTCTCGGGAACACCTTCGCCACACCACGCAATCAGAACGTTCTTAGGGAGGCCAGTATTAGGGTCGGTCACTTTGACGTAGGCGAATTGAACACGGCCTTCGGAGAACTCCTCGATGAGATCGAGCAATTCACCCTCTATATTATGACAGGTGTGAGCAATAGCGCCGGATGGAAGAGATGGCGGGGAAGGAGAGTAGTGACTGACCACCTGTGCTTTGGACCTTCAACACACTCTCTTTGCTACCAGCATCCTGCTGGAATGCATTGAGCAGTGGGGTTGAGACGGAAAAGACGGCCCATTGACCATATGTCGGTGAGCCGTTCTTAGGGGGTGGCGCATTCACGACCGACTGATAGCTCTTGGAGATTGAGGGGCCATTGGCTGACAAGTTGAGAGAAGCCATGATGTTGAGACCGGAAGAAAGAGCTGTAGGGAGGAGGAGGGGGGGAAGCGAGGGGAGCAAGGAGCAAGGAGCAAGGAAAAGGCAATCAGGTAATAACGGCCACGATACTCCGCCGCACGAGGTTGACTCTTGAAAGAGATGGGTGGAGATGAGAAGTGGGGGCGGAGGAAAAAGACGGATATAGGGAAGCTGTTGGCCTCTTGATGGAGTATACGATCAGTAAATCAGACCCAATACGATTCCAATTGAAAGTAAAATCGACGGTTGGATCTGTGTTGTGGTAATTCTGGAGAAAGAGAAGTGGGAGGTAGAAGAAGTGGGGGGAGGACGGGAGATGTTTGGGCGTTAGTTAGCATGCGTGTGTACTGCCGGGAAAGGTTAAGTAGGCAGCAGAGCAACAGTTATATAGTGGCGAACAAGATTTAGGTAGAAGAATATAACTTGCGCATGAACTAGGTGGGATATATCATTACCTTTTAAATTCTCAATTTTATAACAAATTTACTTCTATATTATTTATATATATTAGTTATAAAGGGAATAATGTTTAATGTTGCTGGATGACATAAGGTAAACAAAGATGTCAAGTCTGCTTCTATACACAGTATACTGGCCCTGGTATATAGAAGGTATGCTAGTATATGCATAATAATTTATATGCTATATCGACTACCTATTCCTCATTTTATTCGAATCTACCTCCTCGCTATATTATATGTTGTACTTGGCGGAGCTCAAGTTAATACTAGCATGGCCTTAATGCGTCATCACTTATACAGGGCAACATTTTAGTATTAGTATGTCTAGCCATACAACCTTAGGATATATGGTCAACATCCATCTACCCACTTACAACTCCGTTATCCAAATAAACGAATATAGTATACTGCCCATCTATTATCCACATTAAAGTACCTACTATATGTATTACTATATAGGACAGCACAAGACTTGCTTAATTCTTATCACTTATCGCTTATCACTTATCGCTATCCGTTATCTCTATCTTCTTATCTTATCGCTTATCCTCACCGAGAAGTGGAGTGGAAAGAACATTTCAAATGTTGAAGCTCTCCAAACACTCTTTCCCCTTCTCTTCTCCAAAGCTACCAAATTCCTTGTTGTCCACTATTCCGTTTGTTATCCTGATCAATATCCGACTTCATCTTTCTTTGATCCCATCCTCAACCCCCGTCAAGCTTTGAACCCGAAGGTCGCACCTCCCCTCTCGTCCCTAGTGTGGTTGTACCACACTCGCAAGGTTATTTCATAGAGACGGAAAGAAAGAACAAAAAAGTCATGGGGTCTTCCCAACCCCCCATGTCCGGCCACAATTCCAATATGAACCCTGCAACCTTTGATAACGATCCGCTGCCTTCTCCAGGCTTCGAAATGGCCTCCGATCCCGAAACACCCTCTGCCCTTGAGGAAGCAGCCGTCGGGAGTTTACCTCGAGATCAGGAGCTGAAAACCGCAACCTATGATTATGCCTACGAGAAGTCCTTGAGTCACGCAGAGGCCAAACTGTTCTATCAGCATCACCAGCTGGCAACAAAAAGCGGCGAGAATACCGGGCCAGTGAGCCCTGTGCTGCTTGGCCGTTCCCCAACGGATCTTCACGAAAGCATTCCAGCAATGGCCAACGATGCCAGTCCACGGGATAAGGGTACCCCCATACGCAAAGGCTCCATGCTTGCCGAGTCGGACGGACATTCGGAACATTCTGCATTTCAAAATACCGACGGCCCAACCTCTGATCCCCAACTAGCGGACCACTCAGCACGTGCCCATGCGCAACCACCTAACTCGGGTGTCGGGGCGAGCACTCATGGGACGGGTTTGGGTATCACTTCCCTAGGACCTGGTGGGGATGCCATTACATCGGAATTGAGTGCCATTTATCGCAAAATCAAAGGTCTATTGGACCGACGAGCAAAATATCTGGAACTGTCACTCCAGCGATCCGGCGATGATCCCAGGGATCAACAAGATTGGGATATCTACCCTCCACCACCTGAGCCGGCATGGGATGAGGGTAAGGAATACCAACCGGGAAATGTTGGAGGCCCGGCAGATGTGTCAGGTAAGAGGAGGAAGATGGGCCAAGATATTGGCGAGGACTTTGATATGGACGAATTGACCCCGCTCCCCGAAAAGTCGGCGTGGTCGTATCGCCTGGACAGTAATAGTGTCTACCAAGTGTTCCAGTCAGATGCCGCGATGGATCGAAATGAACCAATAGTGCAGATCCCATCTCTTCGCGATTTCTACATGGACCTTGACGCGGTCGTAGATGTTTCCTCGGAGGGCCCCGCCAAAAGCTTTGCGTTCAGACGTCTCTCATATTTGGAAGGCAAGTTCCAGCTGTATACTCTCTTGAACGAATACCAAGAGATCGCAGACAGTAAGAAAGTCCCGCATCGAGACTTCTACAATGTCCGTAAGGTGGATACCCACGTTCACCACTCGGCGTGCATGAATCAGAAGCATCTTCTGCGCTTCATCAAGAGCAAGATGCGCAAATCTCCTGACGAGGTCGTTCTCTTTCGAGATGGCAAGCATCTCACTCTCCGAGAGGTGTTTGAGAGTATCAATTTGACCGCATACGATCTCAGCATCGATACCTTGGATATGCATGTTAGTCTAAACCTATTTCCCGCTTCTTGTTTACTTGACTGACCTAAAACCCGATAGGCACACACCGATTCATTCCATCGCTTCGACAAATTCAATCTCAAATATAACCCTGTGGGCGAATCGCGTCTGCGTGAGATATTTTTGAAGACCGATAACTATATTAAAGGCCGTTATCTAGCAGAGATCACGAAGGAAGTCATCGCTGATCTGGAATCCAGCAAGTATCAAATGGTCGAATGGCGTATTTCCATCTACGGAAGATCCCCCGACGAATGGGACAAACTCGCCGCCTGGGTGGTAGATAACAAGCTATTTTCTCCCAATGTTCGCTGGCTGATTCAGGTACCTCGATTATATGATGTGTATAAGTCGAGTGGGATGATGGAAAACTATGAGCAGGTCATCTCGAACGTTTTCCAGCCTCTATTCGAAGTGACCAAAGATCCCTCCAGTCATCCCAAGCTTCACGTCTTCCTTCAGCGTGTCGTAGGTTTCGACAGCGTTGATGACGAGAGTAAAGCTGAACGTCGACTTTACCGCAAGTATCCCATCCCAAGGGATTGGACTACCAAACAAAACCCCCCATACAGCTATTGGCTGTATTTCATGTTTGCCAACATTGCATCGCTCAACAACTGGCGGCAGCGACGGGGCTTCAATACGTTTGTTCTTCGACCACACTGTGGTGAGGCGGGTGATCCGGACCATCTAGCTGTCGGCTTCCTTTGTTGCCACAGTATCAGTCACGGAATTCTCCTACGCAAGGTACCATTGCTACAATATCTTTACTACCTAGATAAAATTGGCATTGCCATGTCCCCTCTGAGCAACAATGCGCTGTTCCTTACCTATGACAAGAACCCCTGTGCTAGCTTCTTCAAGCGTGGACTCAACGTGTCTTTGTCAACTGATGACCCACTCCAGTTTGCTTTCACCAAAGAGCCTCTGATTGAGGAATATTCCGTGGCAGCTCAAATCTACAAGTTCAGTGCTGTTGACATGTGCGAACTTGCTAAATACTCTGTCATCCAGAGTGGATTTGAGCTTTCATTGAAAAGGAGATGGCTTGGCTCAGGCTGCAGTCTTCCTGGAATTGATGGCAACAATGTGGCCAAGAGTAATGTTCCTGATATTCGCGAAGCTTTCCGACATGAAACCTTGCAAGCCGAACTATCACTGTAAGTCATCTAATGATTGAAAACCCGATGTCTTCTATGGATATACGACCACTTTGGCTAACAACGAAACCACTAGGATCGAGAAATACTCGGAGGGCTATGCGCCAGATGAGCCAAATGCTTTGGCGCCAGGCCTTCTGCACAATGTCAATCAAGCTTCCACAAAGGGAACTCATGCTACATCATGACGAGTTGGCCTCACGTGAAAAAGAAATATATCATCCCGGGGAAATTCAACAAGCTCATTATTGTTATCATTCTGCTTTCTTTGACTAATCTCAATTTACCTTGGGCCCTTCCAACATATCACAAATACCAGTGGATAGGATGAGGAGGCCCATCAGTCTCGGTAGAGCTACTGGATATCTCCGCCTCTCATCTCAGCATAGTGACATGATAAGAAGACCACTAGTATATGAGTACACCTCATAGAAAATAGAATACATGGATTAATAAAATGACAGTCTTACGAAGAGTTTTATTAGACAAAGATAGATTAAGTACTAACGGGAGACGTAAATACAAGACATGTAATTAGGCTCTACTACTTCCTAGAAGTTAGCCACTGTATATTTGGCTTTGTAGGTAACTATAGCTAGTACTAATACTACTGAAACTCTACTATATCTCTTCTTTTAAGACCATAATCCTCAACTACTTGATCCACAGACAGACAGAAAGACCAGAAGACCACTATATCGGGCATTCACACCCGATATACCCAGAACCAACATATGTAGTATTATATCTAAAAATGATATTAATATTAATAAACAATTAAGGGGAGAAGATCAAGACATCTAAAAAAAAATGAACGCGTAAGGGTATGGATATATCACCAGTCTCGATCTCGATCCCAATCCCAATGTGTGTATGCGCGCTTAAATGGCCCAGCTCCCCCTTCGCTCAGGCATCCCCCAAGCTTCTAAACCGGTCTCATCTTCTGCCATGGTGGGTTGTTGTCGAGCCCATTCCCGGATATAAAGACGAAGAGCCTTCCACCGCATGCAGGGGACTGCTTGATCATCCGAAGCAACAACGTAGCCTTTAGCATCGGTGTGAAGATCATCTTGTCGTAGGTCTTCTACGGCGATTCTTGATATCCGACTGAGTTCATAATCATAATAACGCGCTACGCAAGGGTATCCCAATGACACATAATTGTAAATTTGAGTGACAAAGCCGTCGTTAAATTCGTCGCTCGTAACCCGGGAAAGGTCAAGACCAAGACCAAGACCAAGACCCACGCCATCCTGTGGGCTTGGTGAGCCTTTGATCGCGGGTGTTGGGTTGAGATGGGGAGTCAGAGTCAGCCACGTATTGTTGCGTGATCCAGGCTTAGAGTCCTGAATCATAGGGGTCATGATTCCGGTGAGAAAATGCGGCTCTTGCCGAGGGCCTTCAGTCTTATGACAAGTCCCCATCCAGAGACCGGCACCTTTACCGCCATCGCCACCAGATTCCGCACACCAGAGACTTTTGCAGCCAAAGCAAGGATTATCTCCCGACTGTGCGCCATTATCTGGGTTTGAGTTTTCGCAGAGCGTCCCATCTGGCGAAGAACTCAATGGCAGAACAATATCAGCGCCAAGCATTGGAGGACTGGGACCAAGAGGTTTGGAAGGAGGAGCCTGATCTCTTGGGGCCTGTTTACGAGTATTGGAGGTCACCATCGCTCGTAGCCGTTGTTCTGCTTCTTCCTTATGCTGACGCATATAGTCTAACTCCCAGGATAAGTCTGCAGATGATTGTCGTCGAGACTTCAGTTCATGTGGCTGGGGGTACATGGAGCTCTGATCTTCCAAATCCCCTTCTTCCTTGTCGATTGCAAAATGGTCCACAGGTTCATAAACCTGCTCGTTGGGAAAGGCTGCCAATGCCTGATCTTTCAGTTCTCTCTGCGCTGTTCGAGCCGCAACAGACAGCAGGTACTCAGACAAATCTCCATTGTAGTTTTGTTCTTGCTTTGTGCCTGGCGATGATGGTAATAAAAGCGCAGAAGTGTCTTCGGGGTCTTCTTCAGCTTCACTACTCACAGAGGAAATACGTGGAAGACTTGGGACGCGAAAAGAATGTCTTCGTGTCTCCTGGCGACGGAGGAGACTGACATATGAGAAGTTGGACTCATCGAGGTGCGGTGATGTGTTCCTTCGAGGGCTCAGCAGCCGAGCAGAAAGACCAGGTGATGATTCCATGGAAAATTCTCGAGAAGAGCCGACACCAGGAAGAGAGTCCTTAGAGTTTTCCCCCTTAACAGACCGATATTCTGTCTCGATCAATGCCGGCTTGAATCTTCTGGGGCTGGGTATCGTAGAAGGCGGGTTGTGCTTCTGTGGCTGTGACTGTTGCTGTTGCGGTCGGGAGGGTCCTGGGCGACTCATTGTGGTTGTTTCAATCGGCTGAGGCAAGATTCGCCGGCGTGGCTGACTACTGTCGGCTTGCATTTCATTTCCTGGTAGAGAGCCAGATGTCTTACTAGGTTGGAGTTCGTTGACAAGGCTGGAGCTAGGTTGTGTGGTACCGGAGCTTCGCGAGGATGTTTCAACAGGTTGAGGCAAGAAACGCCGCCTTGGGGCCTGAGACACCGACCCCGGCTCACCATCTTGAGTTGACGGAGTGTTTTCTTTCGGTCCAGTATTATTCCTCCTTAGTAACGAGTCCTGATTTGAGGACGTGTGGGTAGTCTCCGACTCGGGCCTTCCAGTTGATGTTGATGTTGATGTTGATAAAGCAAATTCTTGCGCGAGAGGCTGATAGCCCATTTTCAATACCACCAAATAAACACCATGCTCTTATGTTGTAAAAAAGATTTGACCAGTAAATTAAGCAGTACGAAATATCATTGTTTCGTTCGGTGGGAGAAGGGAGGTACGTGTGTCGGGCAGTTCCGCAAAGTCGAGGTCTTTGGAGATCTCGGGTCAAAGCAAGGAAACAAAAAAGAATGAACCAGCCAAAACGAGCGAAAAGACCGGTATTCCCCCGGGGTCCCCTGTATATATAGTAGAAAGAAGAAAGAAGATGGAGGGAAGTGGTGTGGGAGGGGTAGAGGTCGAACAACACACAACACCAGATCGAAAACTCCGCGGGCGGTGATAAGACTGATTGATGACATCAGCTATCAGCTCTGGATAAGATAAGATAAGCCGATAAGAACTATGGACCTCAGTACTCCGAACATACTAGCCGTGTCTACACCGCTACACGGCAGAACACCAATTCGCGCCCGGGCGAATTGGTGTTCCGCAGCGGAATGGAAATTCTCACCGGAATGGAAAATTTTCGTCTTTACATACAAATCTCTATATAATTTAGAATTTATCAAAAAAACCAATAACCTCTCCTGTCTCGTTATATAACGGCTCAGCCTCTGCATCCTTTTCAGCCTCCGATCTGAATGGTGTGGTAGAATTAGGATGGTTTTTCTTCCACTCCCTCGCAAGTCGTTTTTCCTCTTTTTCAGCTTCCTTAGTATGCCTGGCAGCAATACTACGTTTTGCATCTTTAACACGAATCATTCCGTCATCTCTAAGGCCTAAAATATGCCTTTTGGTAATTTTTTTCTCCCGTGGAGCTTTAAATCTAGCCATCTCAGCTATAGTAGCTGAGGTATTAGCTAAGGCATTAAAATAGAATTCTTGCTCTTCTAAGACCTGTGAGAGTGTTTTTTTCTCTTTAGGTGTTATATTAGATCGATCAAGAAGTCCAGAGAGATGTCTTTGTCGTTTTTCCACATCTTTAAATGTCTTTGAAGGTGTGTTTTCAAGACTTGAAGATAAAAGATCTGGCCCTGGAGATAGTGTTTTCTCATTCCGTAGATCGATTTCTAGATCTAGAGGCTCTGGAAGAGAATTATCGAGAGGTTTGCAAACTATCTCTGCATCTGGAGGGTAGATTCCACGATCTTTAAAGGCATTCCGACAGATACGGGATGTAAGAGCTTTATCTCGGAAGGTAAGAAGGTCGTGAAGAAAAGATGATTTTGTAGCAAGTTGGCCACCCCCCCATTGAGAAATGAGGTTATTTTGCGATCGGAAATAAGCTTTATAGGCTTGAAATGGTTTACCATCAAGAGGTTGAAGATAATTGGTCCTATTTGGAGGGAAACCAAAGATCTTAATATTGGCTTTCTCTGCAATATTGAGAAATTCAAAAGTCAGATGTGAACCACAACCATCAACCAAAAGAATTCGTTGCTCATTTTTGTTAACACGATTACGTGTTTCACGGTCAAATTCTTGTATCCAAAGCACAGCAAGTTCATCAACAATATAGCCTTTCTC
The DNA here is from genome assembly GCF_028827245.1 of Penicillium angulare. Lineage (NCBI taxonomy): Eukaryota > Fungi > Ascomycota > Eurotiomycetes > Eurotiales > Aspergillaceae > Penicillium > Penicillium angulare. Next base: position 178,112 of record NW_026623169.1, on the reverse strand, counting down.
TGCAGTTGCAGTCATCCATTCATCAGGTAAAATGTGGTCATACCACGACTCCATATGATGTTGGCCTTTGAAGATAATAAGGGGATGCATTCGCCAGCCATCTGCAGCAATACATTCTGCGACTGTAACTCTTTCTCCGTGTTCATTGCTTGCAAGCTGTTGCGATTTATTCATTCGGCTAGAAAATACTCGCTGAGTTCTTCCTTGTCCAATATGAAAGCCAGTTTCATCGAAATTGTAAATTAACCGTGGGTGTACGCCATCTAGGGCTTTGGCTAATAAATCGTACCAATGATATAACATTGAGACATCTGCCGCTCCCAGACGTTTTGAATCAACAATCTTTTGCCTTCTAAGCTTCATTTCTGTATCAGGAAATCGTTTAATATAACGATAAACCCAGTCTTTTCCGACCGTCCGATCAGGTGTTTTTGATCGAGCAAGGGTAGCATTAGCCCATTGTTCTATAATATTTGGCGTAGGGGGTATAAAAGCTGCATCCATAGCCTGTATCCAATACCCCAAAGCCTTTTCTTGCTGTACGTTCAAGGCGTAATTCGATGGTTTAACATCTGTTTTTGGCTTCATGTTCTGTTTTACACGTCTCCAAAGAAGCTTGTAATCAACACCATATTCCTTAGAAATGGCGGACAAATTCGGCTTTTTGAGGCTTCGGGCGTATTTAATGGCCTGATTTACACGAGATACCTCGGTTTCAGTAGGTTTGGCCATAGTTAAGGAAGTCTTTTTAAACAATATGATAAAATTCAGAAAATTTTCCATTCCGGTGAGAATTTCCATTCCGCTGCGGGACACCAAATGGGGCGACCCCATTTGGTGTTCTGCCGCGTAGCGGTGTAGGCACGGCTAGTTGAGATACTCGGTATGGTACTCTTCCAGACTGTACCACCAGTCAACAATGCCCTGCCCGCCATCAGGCAGGCTTGAGGCCAATAGGGCCGACGCCTGCTCGAGCTCTTTGATATAAGGATCTTGAACATCAATGATGAAGATCCAGGCAAATTCTACGGTACTATCACCGCAATCAACGGGCTGCAGAGCGACTCTATCTATAACCGAGACAGAAAAGATCACGAATCTATTGAGACTGGCCAAAATGCCATCACTACTGGCCCATCTCGCAATATATCGGCCGCCGATGATTTCGCCATCGATTTCAATCTCAAGGACAGCAACGCTCCATCTGCCAATGAAGAGGTTGCTCAAAGTCGAATTGCATGGAATGCCAACGATCAGACCAACTACTATGGCAAACTTCGAACAGAGACCATCAACGGCTCTTCTGGCTCAGCAGTGGTGGATTGTGTCGTCATGAGCAATGCTTCAGAGGCCTCAGTGGATATCATTTTGTTGACATGAACGGAGAAGATCTCGCTGATATCTATGGTGAAATATTTGCTCAGACTTCCTTATTTCCAGATAAGAAAGTCCAGCTGTTTAGAAGAGAATTCAAGACCATGTTGGCGTACAGCTACATTGCTTATGTTCCTCTGAGCCTCCTCTGACAAGGAGATTGTGAATGCGACTGCTGGATTCCAACCTGCGATCTTACGATCAGCATCTGAGCTGATCATGGGGCAGCATGGCAAGCTGCAAATTAGAGTCAGTTGGATTTAATTTTTGCTATTGTTCATATTTTTCATTCTAGTTGAAAGAGGGCCTATGTTAGTCTGTCATCAGATCATGTATCTACTATGTGCCTCATAGGCTGCTTCACTCGTATATTGGTAAAAGAATTTAGAGCTACGTTGGAACATATTCATAGTTAGTATAATAGAAAACCAAAAAATCTGTGACTCCGTTAAACTTGCTAATATTGAAATGGAATCTTCCTACTTCAGCTGGAAGCTTGAGTACCTTGGGCCCTCAACTTCATTTCACCAAGTCGGAGGTACGGAGACACTCAACCCCATCGACGCAATATTCACGAGGCCGATACCCACGGATACGAAAGAACTTGTCTAATGCCTGGGTCTTGAGCACTTTGTCAGAGGCCGCTTTGGGTACGTCCTCTCCGGCTTTCAATATGTATAGAAGTGCAGGTAGCTTATAACGCTCCAGGCCTAGAGAAAGGTCATCGCGGATTTTTTGCAGATTGATTTCTGAGTTTTCACGGCTGAGACGAACAAGTACTGCAGCGACTCCTCTGGTCTCATGGTCAAGGACAGGAAGAACGTGCGCCTCAGATATGTAAGAAAGACGCAGGAGGTTTTCTTCTAGTTCTAAAACAGAAATCTTGCGGTCAAGAAAGTTGATCCCTAGGTAAATTTAATTAGATTTTAGAGACGCCCCCTAAAGATTTCCAAAATTGAGCAGGAGGGTTCGTACAGTCAGAGTCTACTCTTCCTTCGAAAAAATAACTGGCTCCGACACGTCGAACGAGATCGCCTGTTTTGTAGAATCCATCTTCATCGAATGCATTCTTTGTTGCTGTTTCATCATTGAGGTAACTGTCAAATATTAGCATATATGAGTATATGAGACACACATCCACGAGAATAGACTTACTGCGTGAACATTCGAGGAGACTTGACAAGCAATTCTCCCTCGTCTCCATTTGACAGCTTGATCTGTGCCCCAGGAGTAGGCGTACCAATGCATCTCTGGACAGGTCAGTAAAGTAAACCAGAGTGACAGACGTTAGAATTCAGAAAATAACTAACATCAACGTATGGCGCATCAATACCAGCTGCCAGTGCCAGTCCACCAAGTTCAGTCGACCCGTAAACATTCCTGATCTTCATCCCCGTGAGATCAATCCAAAACTGGGCTGTGTCTGGGTTCATAGCTGAGCCGCTAATCGTGGCGTCCCGGATCTTTCCCACCCCGGATACATATGCCTCACGCTCATCAGCAGAAAGCCTGCAGATGTTTACTCCTCTAGTCCTTTAAATAACGAAGAAGAAAACGACACATCTGTAATGGTACCCTGCTTGAAGATCTCCCAAAACATAGCTGGCTCGAATGAGCGTTGTGGCCAGTGAATCTTCGTCCCACGCAGAACCCGCGCAAGGAGCCCTGATGCGCCACCCATCCAATGAACAGGACGGAAAGCCAGAAACACACGGTCAGAGTCTGCCTTGCCGGAGAAGAAGAAAGTACGGCGAGGAATAACAACACATTTCGGATTGCCGGTGCTGCTTCCGGAGGTCTGGACGACCATGCATGCTTGATTCGCATCAATCGACAGATTCTCGTCAATTTCGAAATCTGAATCGGACGTGCACTGGAATCCTGTCTTCCGCTCAATCTTGATTGTCTTGATGTTACTTGCATGTTCTTTGATAAAAGTAGCCTGTTGAATGGTGTTGGGCTCGGCCAGAATATATGTCACATTGGCCGAGGCCAAGAGTTTGAGATTGCCGTCAGGTGCGGCCTTAGTTGCTGCATAAAGTATAGTATGTAAATAAAGAGGTCATTAACAGCCCTCATCTACTTTGGGCCCTTCACACAGTTAAGAGCTGGACTCACGTAGTGCTAAACATTTCCCTCCGAGCGCGGCTATCGCAAAGAATGCAACCAGAAAGTAATATCCGCTTGGTGAAATAGTCGCTATGCAACCGGTGTCAGGTCGCAACAAACCTCTGGCATCATACCACTCAACAGGGAGCTCTCTTCGCAGTGTTTCGCGCAAAAGACTGATATCATTGAGTAGGTCGGTGGGGCTTGCGTCAATGCCATAATCGTCATGGATTAAGACTCCCTGCACCGACTGCCTTAGTCGGAGCAGATTAACGAAAATAGGATCGTTTGGAAATTTGTTCATGTCGAATCGTAAGAGATCTGAGCATTGAATGTGGATAGTGAGGAGGCCGTTTCCAAAGTTATTATACAGCTTTTCTTTGTGTGTGTTCTGCAAACCAATGGGGTACACATAGCCCCTCTGGCCTGCATATCCACCTTTACATATAGGAATAGTAGTAATTTAAAGATAATAGAAGTAATAAAATAATATACTGGTATTTTCCAAGGTTTTTAATAGACTATCAATTACAGGTAATAAGGTTACCATGCACGAAGGTCCAAAGTGGATTAGATCAAGTGCCGATCTTCTGCAAGATGCTCTACAACATCAGGGCAGAGAGTGGGTCCACTACTGTACGTACATGTACTGTATACACCCTGTCATGGAAGGATTCCTGCTTCCGCTGTACCAGGATTGCCGATCGATCGATCTGCGTGTGTATGTATAATCCGGTCATATGCGAATGCCCAGAGTTCCACCCTGGATAGAAATTCCGTACTGGGGAGAGCGACCCGCGTTGGTGCTCATCCTGGGTTCAACGTATTCTTTGTGGAAATCAAAGCCCGAGCTCCTCCGAGATAGTGGTTGACGAAAGAAATTTCAGTTCCCGAAGGAAAGAGAAGGCAAGGTGGGTGGGTAATGGAACGCTGCATGTATTGACAAACAAGGATTTCTATAGAACTTTATTGCTTTCTTTTCTCACCGTAACTTATTCAAGTGGGACTCATCCAAGATTCAAAATTTATTACCTCCTTCCATGCGGAAGAACCCCCAGAACTCTCTGATTTCTGCATTTATTTTGTTTTGTCTTGTTTTGTTTTTTTGTCCCAACAAAAATAGTGGATCAAGGACGGCTAAGGGGATACGAGACCCTCCAACGCTCTAGAAACACACTCCACCAAATCATCCTCCGATTCCAATCCAACACTAAGTCTCACAATATGCTTTGGAATCCCTTGGGACTCAGCCCAATCTAGATCGAAGACATGCGCGAGTTGTGCATATGGAATGGCCAGACTAAAATTCGTCCCAATACTTGGACCCTTACACATATCCAACGTGTCATAAAATCTTATAGCATCGTTTGGTTCCCGGAACAGGAGACTCATTACATATCCATACCCGCCATTCTTGCGACGGTAGTGATCATAGAGTTTCCTGGTAGGTATCAAGGATGGGTAAAGCACGGACTCGATACTCGGGTGTGATGAAAGGAAAGTAGCCAGAGCCAGGGCATTGGCGCTGGATTTGTGGACGCGTGCTTGGAAATCTCGTGAGTTCTCGGCGAGCACAAGCGCCTCAGTTGGGAAAAGGAGGTCCTCATATATATCTGTTAGTTTGGCATGTACTTCGCTGTAATAGCGGCTTTGCGGGTTGACGACGGCACTCCCTCCCATAGCGTTTCCGGAGCCATTGAAAACCTTAGTTAGACTTGTGATAGCCACATCTACGTATGGCAGTATATCCACATTAACGAATGTGCCAAGCGTCTCATCGCAAACAACAATGAAGTCGTACTGATCTGCGAGACTTCGGATTCGATGAAGATCGGGAGTTCGAAGGAGCGGATTTGACGGAACTTCACAAAACAAGACGCGGATGCGTGATCCCAACGCGAGTGATGCTTCTAGCTGATCCAGCTCGTCTGTTGTTCCCTGGCTATAGATTTTAAAGCGTTCATAGCCAGAGTTGCTCACGCATTTGGGGGTTTCAGCGTAGGGCCATCTAAACGCAGAATGAGTTTTCCTTCGTCGCAGATTGAACTTGAAGTCTATTTCATGTGCTTACCCAAATACCACTGCTTCCGAAGCGTCTTTTTCTCTGGGACCAGGGCTCGTGCCATGGCAGAAATAGCGGACATCCCGTTTGTGTAAAGAAATACATCTGTTGCCGATGGGGGAGTGAACTCAGGATTATCAGACGCAATCAAGTTCGCAATCCGGTCCCTAATCTCTGTTTTTGCCGCTTGCTCTGCATCTAGCGACTCGAGCATCCGGATAGGTGTCCTGTCAGTGCCAGTGCCAATACCGGTGCTTGTGTAGAACTGCCACGACTTATTACGAGACTCAGAGCACGTATAGAGCCAGAGCTGAAGACAAAACTCCGCATGCCGACTGGAAATCCCGTCGCCAAATATAGACCAGAACTCGCTTGCTTCCACCTTAGCATCAACATCGTATATCACCGCATAGAACCGGTCCCAGTTTGTGCTTATTGGGATAGTAGCCTCGTGGGATATGTAGAAAGATACCACGTCAGTTTGAATGTCCGAGCTATGGTGCTTCTGAAGATACACTATACATCGCCTTGCTGCATGTTTGGAGGAGAACACAAGGCAATGCATCCGTTCCGCTGGGATTGCGCACCGCTCCAGGACAGCGCTGGTTAACTGTTGCACGATGCTACTGACGCCAAACCTGAATTAGTTAGTCGGGATTCCGAGCTCTACCAAGTGATACGTATATTTCACTTACCTTGGATAATTTGCCTGCAGTTTCTCAAGCACCCAATTGTAGCCACGGGGTCGGCCAGGGACCGAGTCCCATGTTGGCAATGATAGGCTAATTGCCTGACCGTATAGTATGCCATTAGTATTGATGATATGAGAATTGAATGGGGAAGTGTATATATATATAGGCTTTACATACATATTTGTCGCCGGGGGGTTGACTCGTCCCTAAAGGAAGCATCCTTGGCGGCGAGATAGCTGGTGTAGACACAGACACAGTCATGGTGTTACAGTTATAGAACTATAATGAAGTCTGTTTACAAGGTCCCCGAATGATCACTGGTGGCTAAGCCGAGAATTGTCGCGTTCTTTATATTTCCATCCAACAATTATAACATTTTTTCGTGTTTTAACTCTGGAGGTTCTGGAGGTCGAACTTTGTACAAAATGCTCAGACGAGGTGATCGAAGACGCAAGAAATTACCAGGTAAATGACGTCCTTCAGCAGAAGAGATCTATGTACCAGGCCTGAAATTTTAATGTATCTAAATTGTTCCAGATCGCTTCGATGGAGTCTGCCAAGGCTTATCTTCAATATGCCACGAACTACGATGGTTCATCAACATTTTTTTTCAGAATCCTACTAACTAATCCCAGAGCTAAATGCGAGTTACAATGTAAGACTCCACTTTGTTTCACCACAAAGCTCACGCTTTAGTTACTCCACAGTGGATTTTATTCTCTAAGACAATCGATTTTATCTGCCCAAAAACTCATAATAAAAGCTCGCCACTGTAAATATCAAGTATTTTGGGGGTTCTTTTTACCGCTAGTAGTACTGATGTACGGGCCATAACATGCCAAGACGGGACGATACAAATTAATCTGGAAAGGATCTACTATAACTCAGTCTTTTGAAGACCTCCCCACCCCCCGCATGGACGTGTTCGTCCGGCAATCGTCCCAATGAAAGATCGGTGAAGAATGATCAGCTATTCTTGGCATTCTCATTCCTAGCGAAGCGGCAATGAAGAACCCACAGCACCAATGACAATACCTACATACCTAGCTCTGTATTAGTATAATTGGGTACGTACGTGGACTTTTCCGTACGAGGTAGGTATCTTCTTTCTCTTTGCAGGAGTATTTAGGCTCAAACTACGCGGTAGGTAGACTGGGGCTAGACAGGCATTCTAAATCTTACAAAAGTCTGGACATCCTTTCCCAATTTTACCTTCATTAAACACCTTTTAGCCAAATATGAAAACAATCGGAATTATTGGCGGACTCTCCTGGCCAAGCACAATCACCTATTACTCAACCATCAATTGTCTGGTCTCATCTAAACTAGGCCCTGATCACTGTGCGGAGCTCATCCTCGTGCAAGCAGATTTCAAAGAGATCTTGCACTGGATACGCACAAAAGAATGGGAGTTGCTTGGCAATAAACTCCTTGCACTGGCCAAGCATTTGGAGAGCAGCGGAGCGGATTTTATCGTCATCGCTTGCAACACGGTCCATAAAGCTTTGCCAATCATTGAGGACAAAATATCCTTGCCAATACTGCACATTGTTGACGCAACGTTAGAGAAGATTCGTCAATTAGGTCTAAAAAGAGTCGGACTTATTGGGAGTCCTCTCACTATGACAGACGAGTATTTTGCCGGGCGGCTTACAGACCACCAGGTTGAAGTTGTGACACCGAGCGAGGAAGATCAGAAGATCATTCACGATGCGTTAAAGAAGGAATTTGTGCAGGGCCTTTTCCTTCCAGAGACACGAGACCGATTCAAGGGGGTGATTAGCCGGTTGGTAGAGGAAGGAGCTCAGGCGGTTATTCTTGGATGTACGGAGTTTGGAAGTCTGCTCAAGGGAGAAGAAAGTCCTGTGCTGCTGATAGATACGGCGATAGTGCATTGTGAGGCTGCTGTGAGCATGATGGCAATTGTCTAGCTCCAAGGCTGCCAACCATATATATAGTTACTAGTACTACTTTAGTATATTGAATGATTGATCAGCATCGCATTGCCCCCCATCCCCAAGCCACTGGACCATCCCCAGCAGCCGCGCTGCAAATCTGAACCTCATCAGGGAGTCCCTTTAGTGAGCCCTCAACTGGCTGCGAGAAGAATGTAGTGGCGATCTCCCTCGGCGCCGGTTTTCCGGCTTGCGATCTGGGAATGTCTTCACCATCAGTCAAAATCCGGAGAAGAGTTGGAAGTTTGAATTCAGACAAAGACGACGAAAGCTCTGCTCTCAATGTGTGTAGCGAGAAACTCGATGAAGCCGTGTTATTGCGGAGACGAACGACTACAGCCACTCGCGATCCTCCAGCAAAAACGTCCAGAATAGGGACCACATAGGCTTCGGAGATACATGGGAGGGCTAGAAGGCTTTCTTCCACCTCAAGGATAGGGACCCTTAGTCCACGGTAGCGGATGACTTCAGCACGATTAGTGAAAAACATTGACATGTTGGGATTTTTTCACGGGCACACTGACAGTCTGGCTTTACTCGTCCCTCAATGACAATACGGCCATCTGCTGTCCGTCTGGCAAGGTCCCCCGTTCGAAAAAATCCGGTATCGTCATTCTTAGTTTCGGTCGCCTCTGGGCTATCCAGATACCTAGGGAAGCCTCCAATTAACTACCGCCCCTTTCACTGTGGATTTATATTGAACATGCTTACATGGCAAATTGAGTAGGGGTCTTGAGAAGCAGTTCGCCTCTGTCAGATTGATCATCTCCCAACTTGAATTCGACCCCTGGAAGCGGTCTTCCAAGATAATGCGACTGTATGATAATATGTTAGCAGCAGAATTCTTGGAACTCATAACTTGCTAGGTCGACTTACCTTGATGGTATCTTCCCCATCAATACAACAACTGAATGCAGCCATACCAAACTCGCTTGCCCCATATTCGACCTCAATCTTCACATCTGGAAGTAGATTCTTCCAAAATCTCTTAATAGAGCTCGGAACCAGCCCACCCGTACACTTCACCCCGCGCAGCCTACGAGCCGCGTCTGCATACGGCTTCCTCTCATGGTCAGGCAACACGGCTATCTTCTCTTCCCAAACCTTTACCATATTACTGAAGAGGCCGGGCACAACCGACACACGGGTGATATCTCCACTGCTAATACGGTTCCAAACAGCATCCGCGTTCGACTTGTAATCAATGATCTCAACACGCACACCCTTCAGCAGCATACCAACTAGTTCTCGAAATCCGCCAATCCAGAAAAATGCGCGCTGCGAGAGAAACACGTCCTTTGCATCGTAATCTGGCTCCGGTTGGGCGTTAAAATTCTGCGCGTATGCATCACGACCTTAGGAGTGCCTGTAGTCCCGGAGGTTAACAAATAGAGAGCAGGGTGATCAGGGGAAATCGCGGCCGGGTCAACAGATGGAACAGTGGCGAAGCTACTATTCTGCTGCGAAGACAAGCTCTGGTCCATTGTGACTGGGATCTGCAGGAGCGACTCATTCACTGAACTATCCGACTGTGTATTGACTATTCTGTGTGCCAGCACCGAGACGGCTGGATCAGAATCAAATAAAATCGCAACTGCTTTGCATTTTCGCAAGAAATAGAGTGCCTCCTCTGCAAGATAACCCGGGCCTATTCTTTGGTTCAGCATAACCATATCAGGTTGTAATGACGGTATAAGGGCCGACTCACTCAACGTAAGATGATGCCTCCCAGTGCAAAAATAGCAATACAAGCCACGAGAAATTTATACCCACTGCGTGCGATGACAGCAATACAGATTCCATTGCCCGCTGAGCTTAATGTCCCATTTCTATCCAGCAAACCAGGTGGGAGTCGGTGCCGGAGTGATTGACATAGATTGTTCACGTCATGTAGAAGTTGAAGGTAGCTGAACTGTGCTGAAATGGTATTATCGTTGATGATAGCCAAATTCCCGAGTTGTTTAGCTCTAGCGAGCAGTTTGGTGAAAAATGGGTCGCTTGGGAAATTGATTTGGGCACCTGCAGTGTTACTGACTTCGACATTTCCTGCATTCAACACAGAATTTGCGTATACCCTTGTCATATTGTAAATCAATTTTTTGTCCTCTAATCTGTTGCTGGACAGGCTGATCGATGCTAGCAAGAAGGGGGGTATTCGCGCTCATTCATGAATGGATATTTATAAGTAGTACCCTGGTACTGTAATACGAGGAAGATCATTTCCAACCTTCCACCCTAAAGTAATTTAGGACTTGTAATCTCATTGGCTTTGATTCACGCGGCTAAGGCAAGAGGTGCGCAATTTAATTGCAGACTAGGATACAACAAGATCCACCTGGAGTACCACTAGCGAGATCTCGATCTTCCTGCATGTATAGAATACGCTGTGTATGTCCATGTATGGTTCCGAGGCCGTATTGAGGAATTCCTTACTCCATACTCATTTAACACCACCGTCGTGCATCGAAGCTGACTCCCAAAAACGAGTAAATTACCCAGTGATGGCTTTGACACTTTGGGCAAGCCTGGACCTGGGTATTGTCCATGAAACTACGGTAACAGCCCTACAGTGGTGCGTCATAAGTCTGTGACCCCCCGATACACCGCCCACCATGCCGCCTTCCTATTATAGTATAGTGTACCTACACGTCCACGCCGCCCATGCGTAAAATAATCAATATCATGGCTTTTTTTATTATTAGAGCAACTTTCAGGGACTATGCCACATTGTGTACAAGTAATTATTGACTCCAATGGTTAGTATGCTAAATATTAGTTAGAAATTTGATATTTTCATGAGGTTTAATCAGGCAGAATTAGTATGGCAGAAAAGGGCGGTGTATAAGGGGGTCACAGACTTATGGCGCACCACTGTACATCCATATTATATACTATCATGTATAATTCATCAATTGATACTATTCTTCAAAGCTTCCTAAATTTCTGCAGGTGCTATATAGTATCAAAATACAGTACAATACTGTTTTCAAAATATTAATTACGGCTAAAACTTGTGCAGAAAGGCTACATACAATACCGTGACAGTATTAGGCTAAACCACATACAGAACTCCCCAATAAATTTCTATACGAGACACCTGGGACATGCAGTAGACCTTTAAGGCTTATAGGTATTATAGTCACATTTCTTAGTTATTTCCAGATTGCACAAAATGAAACATGCTAAGTAGTGACTGCTACTATCCGACCTTGTGAGTCAAAAATGCTGGATACAGCCGCTACCCAGAGAGCCACGTTTGAAGCTTCATTTTAACCAATTTGAGGTCCCAATATTATCACCATTGAAACAGACTTGCTTGTTCCCTCTGGATTGAATTCAAGGTTTTGGAATGACCTTGATCTTCACCCCCTCGCTACCCTCTTTCACGTATGCGATGCCTCCATCGCCGACACACTCAATATCAGTTCGATCCGTATCTTCTAGTATCAGTACACCGGTGTCGAGTTTGTCAGACACCTCACTGGATCCGTAACGGCTAAAGATGGCAGCGAGCATCATCTTCATTTCTGCCGTCGCTAATGTGATACCTGGACAAGCTCGAGATCCTTTGCTAAAGGCTACTTGATACTTATCCAATCCTGGTGTCTCCATCCAGCGCTCAGGCCTAAAAGCGTAAGGGTCCGGGAACGTCTTTTCATGTCGCATCAAGAGTGGCTGCGACATAGTGACTGGGGTTCTGGGAGGGATGGTCCACACCTTGCCCGTATTGGAATCAGTGTAAATAATGTCTGATTCCGGTGAGATTCGAGGAGATCTTCTTGACGGGCCGACTCCAATTCTGATTGATTCTTGAATGACTGCCTGAATATAAGGGAGTTTTTCTAAAGCCGCGAGATCGTAAGACTCGTCGCTAGCGGTATGATTAACGGATGCGGATCGAAGCTCGTCTTTCAACTTCCTCAGTGTTGTCGGGTGTGTAAGTAACAGGAATGTCGCTGAGGTTAAAGCCCATGCCGTGCTGACAGTGGCTGCTGAAACCATGAGGCCACCTTCCTGAGCAAGCCGCTCAAAGGACTTTTCCGATGGCGGTAGACGACTGGCGAGGATTTGCTCAAACAGATTCTTTTGGATACCATCTTTCTTTTCATCCAGAGGTGTTTGTAATGCCTCTTTTGTCTGTATGTGGATTTGTCTTTGGGCCGCAATAAAGCTGGCCATACCGCCACCGTTCATGAATATGCGGAGGACTCGCGCTGGTGTGTAGTGGGCGACTACTCTGGCCGTTTTCATGATCCAAGGTAGATGAAAATGAAAAGCCATCTTGTGAAAACCTGCTTCGATTGCGTTGTGAAAATTGAAATCAAAATCAGGGCTCTCTACTTTATTCTGATGCTTGCCGAAAAAGTATTTCATCGCGACATCTGTTTCTAGCATGAGAATATATCTCCACATTTCATCCGACGATATCATGATCATGATCATGGGGGTATACTAACCGGCTGTAAATGCTGCATATCCGAGCTTCATATTCAAAGTCTCTCCTTGCTCACCAGCCTGATGAATACGAGACATCAGCATATCGACACGTTCTTGGATGACATGTTGAAGAGTGTATATGCGCTGCTGAGCAAACATGGGGATCATGGCGCTCCTTCGTTTGCGATGAAGATCGTGGTCGACTGTAACGACGGTGGACACATCTGTCCCAAATCCAACACGGCTTTCGTCCCAAATCTCACGCTTCTCGTTACGAGTATAGATTGTGTCGTAGAATTCTGGCGAGTCAATGTGGATTTCTCGGGGATTGATGCGCACAATTGGGCCATATCTCCTGTGCATGTCTCGAATGCGCCAAATATACTGACCCCGTTGGATGCAGTCATAATAAAACTCGTACCTATGACCCAATATAAGATGGTTTGTCCGATTTTGACGGGAATTTTTATTGTCTCACCAGTAAGTCACTGCGGCCAACTTTGGTCCTGGAAATTTCGAGATTGGATCCAGCAGCAGGCGATAAAAGCAAACATTGGCAACATAAAGAAACCAACTTGCCAGAAGGATACAGGCAATAGAAAAGTAGGTTATCTGAGGCATAATAACTCCGTAGTCATGTATGTTACTATTCATTCTGGGGTCCGAATGCGTGTAGTGTAGACTAGACCTGTGAAGATTCGACCTGAAAGAGCGGTTGACGACAACATTACGCCCTCTCGAGAAAAAGTAATAAGTTAACAATGCCGTAAACACTTCACAAATTGACACCTGTGTACCTTTCCTCATTCTGAACACCAGATTTTGGTGTTCAGCCTAGCATATTGCCGAGCGTGGCCATTGATTGTCGCCGAGCGCGGTCCGTCCACCGGCCAAAAGATTTTGGGGCCAAATTCGGCGAGTTTCTACTGCGGTACTCCTCTAACCACACAACCGGGACCAGTATGCATATGCACACGTGGTGACAAGCCGGCGGCATGCTGCGGCGCGGCCCGGAACACATGGAATGTGCCACATGCGAATCCACCGAGACCGTTAGCAAGTCAAGACCAGCGATCACCGCGATCGGCTACAAGCAGATGAGCAGTGAACAAGCAGCCCTGATGAGGCACAACTTTCAAGCAGGCATGGAGGATGATTTATTTGACAACTCCGTCTCCTCGCGTCGATTTCTCATGGTTCTATCTATGGTTTGGCTCCTTGACCCTCATTTTTAATTTATATCCTTAAAACAATTGCCCGGGGACAAAGCTGCAAAGCTGCAAAGCTTCAACCAACCTCCCTCAAATCCCAGACGAATATCTAGCCGGTAAAATGGAGTATTCTTCTGTTCCACCTATCGCCATTATTGGCATGAGCGGACGCTATCCTGGCGACGCTAGCTCCCCAGAAAAGCTTTGGGAAATGATCGCCAATGCTCGAAGTGCGCGCAGCGAGGTGCCCGCCGATCGATTCAATATCGATGCCTTCTACCACCCTTACCCAGAGCGTGGTGGTACCTTGAACTCAAGAGGTGGTCACTTTATGCAACATACCCCTGTCGACGCTTTTGATGCGCCTTTCTTTTCTATAACCGCCAATGAAGCCCAGGCCATGGACCCACAACAACGATGGTCTTTGGAGTGCACTTACGAAGCCATTGAGAATGCCGGATTGCGAGTCGATAATCTCGCCGGCTCTGACACATCTGTGTATGTCGGAACTTTTACGAAGGACTATTCGGAGTTGCTCTCAGCTGATACAGAAGATGTGCCTATCCACTACGGCACTGGAACCGGAACAGCCATTGTCAGCAATCGAGTTTCTTGGTTCTTCGATCTTCGCGGCCCTTCTGTTTCAATGGATACCGGATGTTCCAGTTCTCTCGTGGCGCTCCACATGGCCTGTCAAGGCCTAAGGACTGGGGAGTCTAAAATCTCGATTGTGGGAGGCGTTAATTTGATTCTTCTTCCCGGCATGATGACCGCCATGTCTAATCAGCATTTCTTAAGCCCTGATGATACCTGCCACTCTTTTGATGCTGCTGCAAATGGCTACTCGCGTGGTGAGGGCGCCTCTTTTGTTATTTTAAAAAGACTGGACAAGGCACTGGCCGACGGAGACATCATTCGAGGTGTCATCCGCAACACAGCTTTGAACCAGGATGGAAAAACCCCTGGTATTACGGTACCTTCAGCCACTTCCCAAGAAGCTCTAATTCGACGGTGCTACTCTGAAGCTGGGCTGCGCCTAGATGAAACATCCTATGTCGAAGCCCACGGAACAGGCACACCCGTAGGTGACCCGCAGGAAGCAGCCGCTTTAGCCCGATCTCTGGGAGTGTCACATACCTCCGACGATCCACTCTTGATAGGCTCAATCAAAACGAATATAGGACATCTTGAAGGCGCTTCTGGTATGGTCCAAGTTCAAAAGGCCATCTTCTCATTAGAAAAGGGCTTATTGGCGCCAACACTTTGGTTTGAGAATCCCAATCCTCGAATCCCTTTCAGCAAATGGAATCTCCAAGTTGTGAGTAAACTCAGGCCATTCCCTCAGAAACACGCAATTCGGAGAGTGAGCGTGAACAGCTTCGGATATGGAGGCACGAATGCCCACTGCATTATCGATTCCGCGGAAGATTATCTGCAAGTTAATGGATTGATGGGACACCATAATTCCGCTGCTAGACCCATTGATTATTCAAGCTCCAGTGATTCCGGTTTTGAGAGTGAAGGCTCGCTTAACGAATGGAATGAGCTGCGTAAGCAGTTTGGAAACGCACCGAAGCTAGCAATATGGTCATCGAACGAGCAGTCGGGCATCCAAAGATCTGCGCAGCAGCTTGCGGAATACCTTAAGAAAAATTCCGAGAGCAAGGAAGCTGAACATCCAGCAAAATTCAAACGATTATTACACACTCTTGCTTCACGACGCAGTCTATTTCCTTGGCGCTCTTTTGCCCTTGGTGACAATATGCAGCAATTGAGCCAAACCATTATCAGTCCAACTGTGAATCCCAAGCGAGCCATCAAACCAGCTAAGCTAGCTTTTGTATTCACTGGTCAGGGTGCGCAATGGTACGCCATGGGCCGCCAGTTATGTGCTTTCCGCAGCTTCTGGCGCAGCCTTGTTGCCAGCAACAACTACTTGATATCATTTGGATGTGAATGGTCTCTCTTAGATGAATTCTTCTCTGATGAGGACAAATCTCGAATCGAACAATCGGAGTTCAGTCAACCAATGTGTACAGCGCTACAAGTGGCTTTACTTGATCTGTTCAATACTTGGGGTATTTCTCCAGGAAAGGTTATCGGCCACTCTTCAGGAGAAATTGGAGCCGCCTATGCCATTGGCGCTATCACACATGAGCAAGCCATCAAGCTTTCATATCATCGCGGACGGCTGTGTGCCATGATAGACCATCAAAAAACGACACAGGCTTGTGGAATGATGGCTGTAGGTCATGGTGTTCAAGCTATGCAGCCGTATCTCTCCGGTACACCCACCACAGAGGCAGTTGTTGCTTGCATAAATAGCCCTGACAGTGTAACAATATCGGGAACAGACGACACTTTGAAGAAAATACAGCAGCGTTTGGAGGAGCAAGGAGTCTTTGCTAGACGACTGAAAGTTAAGACAGCGTATCACTCGCCTCACATGAACGTTATCGCCAATGAATATTTATCCGCAATTCAAGACGTGCAACCGAAGAAATGCACCGACTCCTCCGCCGTGATGTTCTCATCTGTCACTGGAAAACTCATACAGGCTGAAGATTTGGTTCCATTTTACTGGGTTCGTAATTTGACGAGTCCTGTCGACTTTTCTGGTGCCGCACGCGCTCTACTTCGTTATCAGCCAGGATCTAAATTGGAGGCAAAAAAGCCATCAGTCACAGCATTCCTGGAGATAGGCCCTCATGGTGCTCTTCAGGGGCCTCTAAGGCAAATTCTTAGTGCCCAGGGTGGCAAATTTTCAGATGTCCAATCTCTATCTGCTTTAGATCGCAAGAAAGATGCTTCTATCAGTGCAGTGGAGTCTGCCGGGATGTTGTTCCAATCTGGTTTCCCTGTTCAAGTGCAAGAAATTAACGAGACCTCTGACACGGATGGCTTCCTCGTTGACCTTCCTTCATTCGCATGGAACCGCAACAACCGTTACTGGCCCGAGTCCGACCCCTCCAAGGAACATCGCTTTCGAAAGCATCCCAGAACTGATCTGCTTGGAGTTCAACTATTAGGGACGACTGAGTTGGAGCCGATGTACCGAAATATTCTCAAGCAAAGCGAGATACCTTGGCTGGAGAATCACAAAGTTCAAGGGACTATCTTATATCCTGCCGCTGGCATGTTGGTCCTAGCGATTGAGGGTGCTCGTCGCCATACTGATGAGACCCGTGAGGTCGCTGGCTTTGAGATCAGGGATGTCATTATTGGTAAAGCTGTTGTGATTCCCGAAAATAACTCCGGCTCTCACATTATGTTGTCCATGCGACCCTGGCGCCAGTCGACGCGGGATCTGTCATCGACGTGGAGCGAGTTCAAAGTGCACTCCCGAAATGATGATGAATGGGAAGTCAACTGCACAGGTCTTATAAGAGCCAAATACAAGTCAACTACGAATGACTTGTTCTACGACGAAGCATCTCATGTGGAAGAGTCGCACCGACAGCACTTTGCCGCCATCCAGGAGAATTGCACGGTAGATGTTAATGTTGAAAACCACTACAGCCATATGAAAACAATTGGCTTGGACTTCACTGGAGCTTTCAAGAGTCTAACCAAAATCCGACGTGGAGACAATATGTCCAACTGTCAGGTCACAGTTCACGACACAAAGTCTATGATGCCGCATGAGTTTGAATTCCCGCACGTCGTCCACCCGAGTACACTTGACTGCATTATCCAAAGTGGCCTCGCAGGTTCGACAAATGTTGGGGAAGACCTAACTGTTGCATTGATTCCAACCGCTATTGAGCATATGTATGTTTCGGTCGATATATCATCTCAACCTGGCACCAAACTAGACGTGGCAACCAAAGTCGTTCGCCAGGGTGCGCAAGATGATGCTCGAGGAAACATGTACGTCTTCCAAAACGACAAGAAAGAGCCGGTTCTGGACATGTCAGGTGTCAAGTGCACAGCATTGCGCCACGGAGAGTTAGGTCTTGCCCAGGCACAGGTCACCCGGAAGCTTGCCGCGCGTGTGGAGTGGCGAGAAGCGCTCGAATGGCTTGATAGTACTAGACTGGGAGACATGTGCAAAGAATCTATGCATATGTTAGGTTCGGTTGACCGGGTACACATAGCAAACATGGAGCTGGCTGCTTGGATCTACATGCGACGCGTCTTACAAACATGCTCCCCCGAGGATGCTGAAAGCTTCGCTCCTCATTTCCGCAAGTTCTACGCTCTTATGCAAAATACCGAGCGTCGCGTGCTGGAAGAGCGGGTTCCTCACCAAGCCGGTGATCCCAAGTGGTTGCAGACTGACCATGACTCTGAAAAAGACTTCCTACACAGAATTTCCAACAGTGGTCCCGATGGTGCGGCTTTGTGCGCACACGGTGAAAGCTTGGTGCCGATCATGCGCGGCGAACGGCTCGCTATCGAAGTCCTCAGCCAGAACGACTATCTCAACAACTTCTACCAGTATGGGCTTGGCTATGATCGCATATATGCCCAGCTGGCGAGCTACATTGGATTACTGGGTCATCAACGCCCGCACATGAAGATTCTGGAGATTGGAGGAGGTACAGGTGGTGCGACACTGCCAATTCTTCAGGAGCTCACTCAAGATAAAGGAGCACCGAGATTCGCGACATACACATTTACAGATATCAGTACTGGATTTTTCGAAAAAGCCGAGCTGAAATTCAAGCCGTGGCTACCTTTCATGAAGTTCAACAAATTCGATGTGGAGAGCGATCCTGCATCACAAGGTCTCAAATTGAGTGACTTCGACGTTGTTGTAGCAGCCAACAGCATTCACGCCACATCTTCCATGGAACGTACTCTCGGGCATGTGCGGTCGCTGATGAAGCCCGGGGCAAAGTTGATCTTGGTCGAAATCACCAATCCCCTATTGCGCATGCACATGACTGTGGGCTCTTTTGACGGTTGGTGGGCTGGCGCTGATGATAGCCGAGAATGGGGACCTACCATGACCGAGGACGAATGGAATGTGCGCCTGAAAAGCAATGGTTTCAGCGGTGTTGAGCTCGCATGTCAAGATTTCCAAGACTTGGACGATCAAATGTACTCCTTGGTGGTGTCTACGGCTGTTGACAAAATACCGGCTCTGGTCTCAGTGCCCAAGCAAGTCGTGATTGTGCAACCAAAGAACGTGACGTCTGAGGTCGATTCCTCTTTGACGAAGCTCGCCAATAGCATGCGTATTGCGGGAGCTACTGTTAATGTCAACAGTATTGATAACCTCGGAAAGACTGAAGTTAATGGGAAAGTCGTCCTCTTTGCTCTTGGACTGAACAGCTATGGCGAGCTTGATAGCATTGATGAGACAGGCTGGGAGGCACTCAAGCACAGTGTGCTACAAGCGTCCTCGTCAACTTGGCTTTCCCGTGGAGCGTGTGTCGAGACCCAGAATCCCAATGGAAGTTTGATGACAGGCATGGCTCGATGTATTAGAGCCGAAAATCCGTCTGTGGCTTTGACGACAATTGATCTGGACCCAATTTCGCCGCTGGATGATGAAAAGTCCCTTGCTTTACTCTTCGACGTTTTCTCGAACTCTTGCAACTCGATCAACACTACGGATCCTGATTGGGAGTACGCTATCCGAAATAACACAGTTCTTACACCGCGCTTGTTTCTAGAGTCAGGAATGAACGAATGGATCTCAACTCTATGGACTGAGCCCCAGGCGGAACATATGACTTTCAAGCAACTCGGTCGTAACTTACGTCTGAAAGCGTCAACCCCCGGCCAACTCCACACTCTTTGCTTCGAAGATGATCATGCCAGCGAACAGAGCCTGGGTCTGGACGAGGTCGAAATTGAAGTAAAAGCCGTGGGCCTCAACTTCAAAGATGTCATGATCGCTATGGGTCAACTGACAAATATGCCACTGGGTCTGGAGTGCAGTGGAATTGTTCATCGTATTGGATCCAATGTTACCAATGTCTGTATCGGTGATCGCGTGACAACTTGGACTCTCAGTGGTACCTTCAAGAATTATGTGCGAACAGCGTCAATCATGTGTGCGATTATTCCAGACGCTTTATCATATGAAATAGCAGCATCTCTGCCCATCGTTTACAGCACCGCCTATTATTCGTTGTTTGAAGCGGCGAGAATCAAGCGGGGCGAAAGCATTCTCATACATGGTATGTATCTGACTTTATGGGCATAAAATGCGGACATCCACTAACAAAAAAACTTTTAGCTGCCGCTGGTGGTCTTGGACAGGCCACTATCAACATTGCAAAACACGTGGGCGCTGAGATATTCGCTACTGTTTCATCCCGCGAGAAGAAGAATCTACTTATGCAACGTTTCGGAATCTCCGAGCAAAACATTTTCAGCAGCCGTGACAACGAATTTCTCAAGGGTGTGATGAGAGTCACACGGGGTCGTGGTGTAGATATTGTCATAAACTCGCTGGCACGCGATGCTTTGCAAGATTCACTCAAGTGCTTGAAGCCATTCGGTCGATTTTTGGAATTGGGTCAGAAAGACATAGGTAATTTTTCATCCGTTGCCCTCTCTAGAAGCCAATGTACTAACGGTGATTTATTTTACAGAGAGCAACACTGGTCTGGGGATGGTGCCGTTCTTGAAAAACTTGAGCTTCCATGCCATCAACATGATCATGGTGCAGCAATATACCCTGCAAACCAGTTCTATGGTATTCCAAGCTGTTATGGAGCTATTCAACCGAGGAATGCTAAGTCCTATATTGCCTACCACAGCTTTTCCCATTTCGGATTTAGAGAAGGGCTTCCGTTCATTGCAAACTGGTCAACACATGGGCAAAGTAGTTTTTACTATTCAAGACAGTGACATGGTCCCCGTTATACCGCCCAAAATACCTACCATCCAGCTCGACTCTTCATCCACTTACTTAATCAGCGGTGGCCTTGGAGGTATTGGAAGAAGTATTGCCACTTGGATGGTTGAAGCAGGTGCACGCAACATAGTATTTCTCTCCAGATCTGGAACGAGCAAGCCAGCTGCTCGAGAAACCATCGCTATTCTGGAAGCCGCAGGTGCTAGAACAAAGGTCTACTCTTGTGACTGCGGGGATGCTCAGCAAATGCGCGATGCTATGCAGCTTTGTAGCGAGGAATTCCCACCCATTAAAGGTGTTATTCAGGCAGCTATGGTACTAAAGGTATGTTATCACTAGAGGACAGAGCATGGTAATTACGTACTAACCACATCGTTCTACCAGGACTCCCTGTTTGAAAACATGGATGTCAACCAGTTCCACGAAGCTTTGCATCCAAAGGTCCAAGGCTCACGCAATCTCCACGACCTTGTACCTGGATCCGAATCTCTCGATTTTTTTATCATGCTGGCTTCGTCCGCCGGAATCGCAGGCTCTCGAGGACAATGTAACTACGCTGCCGGAAACGCCTATCAAGACGCCCTCGCGACGCATCGCCGAGCACGAGGCCTGCGTGCGACCTCGCTAGACCTGGGTGTAATTCTTGACGTCGGCCTCATTGCCGAGCTCTTGGCTGAAGGTAGTAACAAAGACGTCGCGGAAAATATTGCGCGCTGGAAGTACGCTGGTCTCTATGAAAAGGAAGTATTGGCAATGCTGCAAGCTGCTATGACGCAGCAGACACTTCACTCACGTACACTTCCGCCGCAGCTCATCACTGGACTTGGTACTGGTGGCATGGCTGACGTTGCAGGCGTTCCCATCCCTTGGTGGCTCATGGATGCTAAGTTTGCGCACATCCGCACGGTGGATACTCATCGCAAAGTCGACGAGTCATCCGATGATACACAGGGCGTGCAGGCGCTCATATCACAAGCCACGACTCTCGAAGATGCGACCGGAATCGTGAGTATTGGATTAGTGCGCAAACTCGCAAAAATGCTTATGGTAGACGTCGAAGACATCGAACCTGAGAAGCCCATTACACGATACGGTATCGATAGTCTGCTAGCTGTCGAGCTACGAAGTTGGATATTTATGGATATTCAAGCTGATGTATCTGTGTTTCAACTCATGTCTAACGTGCCGATCACTGAGTTGGCCAGGCAGATTGCTGTCAAGAGCAAATGTCTGCCACGGGAACTGCACGATCAAACAGTGTCAACTTGATTCAAATACTAAGAGAATCATCCAGCTACCAGTCCCAAATTACGCCTAAAGAATTCATGGAACTTGAATGGTCATAGAGTTTTGGATGGTGTATGGATTCCAAATTGTATTTACCATCTAAGATCCTGTTTTCAAGATCGACATGAATAAACATCACAATTTCTACACATGTACAACTACGGCTACTCTATGTAGTCTCCACTTTCCTGTATACTAGGGCGCCATTGAAGCCCATGCTTATAGCTAAATGTGCAGGCCTCACATATAAAAGAGGCAAACGGCATGACGAATTCTCGCCCATATCACGTCACCGGTGATTGGTGTTTTGGAGTTCAAGCCGGGATCAAGGAAAGTTGAATTTGCTCTCAAATTATAGCTCCTGTAAACATCTATACGAACCCAGCAGAAACCTACGGCTGAAAACTATTAGCATCTCGGCCTGCGCAGTGGGTAATTTCGAACAAAAAGCTTTTTACTAGCGATTGAACGATTATTGATTATCAAATACGAATTTCAACTTGAAGGTCAAGATGTTAGAGATGAATTTATTAGATAGTAAAGCTGACCTTCTTTCTGCGACGAATAAAATAGACAGAGGGCTAAAATGGGTTGTTGATTGTCGCGAAATTTGTAGCAGGTACATGTAGTTGATGGCTCAGTATAATTCACTAAGGTATTTCGGCTTGCCATATTTCGTATATGACATGGTAGTTTATATTGAAATTGTTATTTCGAATCGTACGCGTCATATAGGCTTTTCAAACACCGATCACGGGCTCCTTGTCGAGAGGTAGTCAAGTGCTGCAGCTTTCTCATGCTTGAGCATTCGCTTCGCCAGGGCTGTTGTTATAAGCGCCATGACTGCTCCCCAAGCAAATGGAAGAGCCCAGCCTGCAGAGTTTTAGTAAAACCTATGATAGTTTAGGGACAGGACAATTATATACTCACCCAAAGCAAAACCAATATCATGATTTTCCAAGCCGAAGACTACGCCCCAGACGATAGCAACAACCGATAGGCCACTAGCAGCCCACATGCGCTCTATCTGTGACAAAAAATGTCGAAATAGGGGGCTAGATAAATAGCGATCATTCCATGCCTGTCGCCAAGCTCTGCCTTGTTTACCATCAACCGCTACTACATCCTCCACGATAACATAAACACCTGGGCGTATTTTATCTCCTTTCTGCAAGGACGACATTCGAAAAGGGACTTTGACATCAATAGCCAGTAGTACTTCTGCGATAACCATCTGCCCTGAGACCCAGAGAACCAAGATTGAGAGTGGCAAAGAGACAATTTGGAGATTCTCAGTAGTGATACCGCTCGTAATTAGCGCAGTGAGTACACAGAATGTAAACACGAAGTTCCAGAAAAAATAGTCAAAAGCCCAGCGATTTTGCTGGCCTAATGGACGACAGTCGGAGTCACTTCTCCATAACGCCCAAGCACGAATTAAGAAGGCAAGCAGTGATACGCCTCCCATAATTGAGAGGAAAATACTCAAAATGATCGTCAACGAGAGCGAAGTGGCATAATATAAAGCAAAGTAGCCGATTATCGGTAAGAAACATGATGTAAGAACTATCGGCATCCAATATAGAGCGATAGGTAACTTATGTTCAGTGAGGTTGAGGGGAAGAGACGATATTTTTGCGGACGTCGCTAGCCTGTCCTGGTGGTGGCTATGGTCGTGCATGGCCACGGTCGTGTCCGCGGGTTGTAGTACCGAGCTCGAATTTACCTCAGATGTGGAAGACATGTTGAGGGCAGGTGTGGATGTGTATTTAGAAGAAACAAGAATATAAGACAGCAAGAAGAATAGAATAAAGTAGTTTTAAGGTAGCAGATTAGGGTCCTCCAAAGCTATTTTCCTTGTTCCTTGGAAAAGCCTCACGATCCACACGGCTCGCGCCGCGCCAATATGTCGCCGAACATGATTGTCAAATCGCCGAAGTAGGGGGATCGTCAATTTTTTTTCCCCACGCAGAGGAGAAATATTCAAGATAAAGGAACAAGAACATGCCTTGGCGACAATGGCCGCTCAGCATTCACCCACATCGCCTCATCCATCGTCATGCGTTTCTTGTGTCTCCATGGCATGGGGACGAGCTCCGACATCTTCTCCTCGCAACTAGGTGTCATTATCGCCGATCTAGAGCGCCTAGGCCATGAATTCGTCTTTGTCGATGGATTGCATGAGTGTAATACGTCTTCCGGTATGTCCATTCTCCAGCCAATCTTTGAGTGGATCGATCGATCGATCGATCGATCGACATATTCTGAAAGATTGGCAACGTCATCAACTAATTTATCCCAGATGTGGCTGCTGTCTATCCGGGGCCGTACCTGTGCTACTATCCCCTTCCGACTCCTGAATTAGTCCGCGCTGCCCACGAACAAATTTTTGATGCTATCGCTGAAGAAGGTCCTATCGATGCTATCATATCCTTTTCGCAAGGCGCAGCTCTAGCTGCATCTATACTCCTTCAAGATGCGAAGGAGAAGCCACACGAGGATATGATTGGATTGGCCGTTTTCATTTCGGCTAGTCTACCGTTCGATCTAGACGACGAGACGGGCGCAGATATCTGGCGATCGACTCAAGACAGCGCCAAGCGTTCCCTCGCCGCAGTGTCGGACCCTTTAGCATCATCACAGAACTTCGCCAAACAAGTCCCTACTGGAAACGTTCGACCGGGAGAATCTTGCGGCGAGTTGAGCTTCGATAACGCGCCAGGTATTCCAGATGACCCATACAATTTCGACGGACAATTGCTTCGGCGCTATCACCCAATGGAACTCCCTTTTGGCATGCAGATACAAATTCCCAGTCTACATATTTTCGGGAACAATGACCCGTATGTGGGACAGGCGCGATTGCTCGTGGAGCTTTGTGATGAGAGAATGAGGAGTTCAATAACCCATTCTGAAGGGCATTCGGTCCCGAGAGGTGCTACATTTCGACAGAAAGTGGTGAAGGCTATCTCAAGTAAGGCAGATGGCGCGAGCTTTCATAGGCATTAACTTCAGAAAATTTAATTGAGATACGCTTTCGCTCAACTGAGTTGTCGTCTATTATAACTTATAATTGCGAGGATCAAGCGAGTCGCAGCGTGGTGAAAGGAACAAGCCATTTCTCTACAAAAGAGTGATCCTTAGGGCAATGACTGGTATTTATGGCCATCAAATTCTGGTAGAACAACGTACAACTTAAAAGAACTAATCTTAATGAGTAGCCCAATGCCATTTGGCATATACTCAGTATCACCACAGACCCAACCATCCCCACTAAAAGAGGAGCAAAGAGTTTTATATTACCTTTTCCCTTTTCATTTCCTGTGTGGGCCATACTCACATTATTTGAAAGCGCTCATCAAGATTCTATGACAGTGGATCGACTTGCGGCCTTTCTATTGATGTTACTTCAAGCCACTGAAATCAAACAAGCCCAGGAAGATGGAGTGAACCCTGCTTCTCGGAACGAACCCATCCAAGAACCAAACCGTCCAACTCTGCTTCCCCTCCCACACCCAAAGCGGCGGCTTGGCTAGAAGTAGCTGCGGCACGATTGTCGCAGCGAATTGATCGGCCGGCGTAGCGTCGCCCTGGGAATGCTCTACGCGTCTGGCGTACTCTTCCTCCATGGGCTTGTAGAGAGAATCAGGTTTCAAGGTTCGCTTAATGCGTGATAGTCGTGACTGCACCCTCCCGCTCACGACAATCGTGACTTTAACTCCAAAGGGAGCGAGTTCAACCCTGAGTGTATTGCTGTAGGCGTGTATGGCTGCTTTGGATGCATTATATACACCTGTTGGGATATACATTAGTGACGGGTTAAAGGTCTCAGAGGTGTAAGTGCGCACTAGAGAAAGGATATGGTCTATTGAATGCCTGCTGTCAGCCCTTAATCACCTTGTTTAATATCTCAGATGGAGGTCAAATAACATACATTAGAGCCGCTGCACTGCCAATTTGTACAATCGTCCCCTTAGCAGCAATCAGAAGTGGCGCAAAAGTCTGACACATTCGCATCACTGCGACCGTATTGGTTTGGAGTACATCGTTTACGTCGTCGAAATCGACATCAAGCGCGGGCACGGTGTAATTGCGCCCAGCATTGTTGATTAGCATGTCCAGTCGGCCATTTGTAATCTTCTCTACTTCGCGAAGAAGCCCTGCGATGCTGTCGACGTTGTTCAACTCTAATGATAGAGATTGAATTCCTAGACTGGAGAGAGTTTGAATCGATTCAATTGATCGTGCTGTAGCAAGCACACGGAAACCTAGCTCTGCGGATCAGCCGGCGCACTAGGTTTGCGCAGATAAGCTCAGTTTGAACAAACCTTTCTCGTGCATTTGTTTGGCTATTTCATAGCCAATCCCACCAGGGCTGCATCTAAGATTGGTCAGCCGAATACTCCAACATTTGAATTCTTGTAGCAAATAGTCATACCCCGTAATAAGCACAGTCTTTCTAGCGGTGGCCATCTTGCACTAGGTGATCTTCTGATGTAAGATAAACACGTAAAACTGACAAGGTCTGACCGACCCAACGATTGATAACTCGTGATTCCCTCTTTTTGTGATACGGTTTTCTAGCCCTTTTGCGGATGATGCAAAAGCAATCTCAAGAATCGGAGACATACATGTAAGCCTCGGCGACATTTGGACCGGAAGTCTAGGGAATGTCGCCGCCTCCGAGACATGGGCATGCCAACAAAAATTCTTGAACATCGCGGCGCCCAAGCTATGTGTAGGCAGGAATCCTATGAACGTCAGATGTATGTCTGTAATGATACTGGAGCTTTCAACTGTAATTCTTAACACGTAAAAGGAATTCCCTCGAGAGTATCGGTACCACGATATCTAGACTTCAGTAATACTGAGGAGTCTTTGGCCCATATAACGCTGATGAAGTAGTTTGAAGAAAGTACGTAGCTAACTTAATATACACGAAGCTTCTAAATAAACATTTCCTTTAGACCACTTGCCACTCTACTAATGGCCTCCGATCTGGTCTTTGAATAAATTCTCGACCATCCGCAATACATCGTAAGCATCTAGGCTGATGTGCTGTTTCCAACCGGCCAGTATTCACCAACCCATTCTTTATTCAATCCTAGTGTTCTGAAGATTTGCATTCTTGTCCGTTAAACAATATGTTTTATCGCAGGAATCTGAGGTGGAATTGTGCGATATCTCCAAATCGTTAACTCATGGTTATATGTTGGATCTCACGCCGAACGTGATCCTTTGTATCTCTCGTTCCTTGCAGCATGTTCGTCGTCTTTGGCATACTCTGGCATGATGGAAGGTGGAAGTACTTCTCGAAAACAGTCAATTGGTATTCCATGCATGCTAGTAGGGCGAGCCGATCAGTTTTATCCGTCATTGAGAGTACACCCTCTCGATTATCTCTATCTTCATGTAAACGACTTGCACCATCGTGTGAGTTTTTCCTTTTTAAAGGCGTAGCTTCTTCGTTAGGAGAGTTGCAAAATGATCGGAAAAGACATAGAGTAATTGCCACGGCTGTTGTCATTAGGCTCCACAGCTTGATATCGGCGACGGGATCAAGCTTCGGCTCTGGTCGAGATATCTCGGAAAACAAAACATCGCACAGTGTATTCACAAATGATACCAATCTCTTGCCATCGGAAATTGTGGATGTTCTTACTGCGATAGAGGAGATAAGCTCGCTTTGAAGTTCGAACAAAATTGCTGTTAATCGCTGCGAGGCTTGTACTGTGAATTTTCCACCCAAGGAATGTGTTTTGTCGTCGGATATTTCGTCGCAAGATTTCTCAGTCAATCCAGGATTTAAAGTCGTTGTGGATTTTCCATTATTATTCAGTTGGAGATCCTTTGAGGGGTTGGAATGGAGGGGATCATTAAGCCCAATCTCGTTCGCTATGGACAAGGAAGATACAGTCAAATCGCTGTTCATGAAGTAGTCTGTAATGCCGTCTTGATCCATTTGACCTATAGACCAGGGCGTGAGCTCGGGACCCATTGTCGAATTTCCGTGATTCTCTGACAGCCCCCAGGAGCCGAAGTTATCATTCGGAGCAGCTAATGAAGGTCCATAGTCGTCTTGGACCCAGGTACTTGCGGGATCAGGCCCAACCTGGTCTGTCGAGGACGGTTGCTCATGATCTCCAGGGGGCTGAGACGGCGATGGGGAAGGCAATGGAGGTCTGCTGAAATTCGTAGTCGAGTTATTCATTCGTCGAGATTTTTTCGGCCGGCCCATATCTTCTCTCGGGCTGAAGATACATACACGACCACTGCTCTGGCAGTTCAGACACGCGCCAGGGCCCTGAACAGCACATTTCACCTTTCTTTTATGGCAACTGTCACAGGCTTCCCTGTGCTTAGCGGTTGATGATTGTGGTAAAGAAGCCATACGTATCCTTTGCGGGAATTTGAGGTTCCAGTCTTGATATCCCTAAGGGGGTGTTGGCACGCCTTTTTCTATAGATGAACTATGCCCGTTATCATAGCCTAGCCCCCGCCTTCGATTCATTGTTCCAAAATTTCCTCGAATCCTGAGCGCGGATTAATATCAAACTCCGTAGATGGCCGGACTTCAAAAATAAAAAAGCCCAAAAAAGCCCATCAAGGTAGTGTTGGGACATAAAATGTCATTGGGCTGCCAGGACGGAAATCGGATCTAAATCGACCTAGTTAGATCGGGAAGCGAGAATTCTAGTGTCGATCATTGGTGCATCTATTTTATCATACGATCGACCACCATACCGGAGTTATTGAACAAAGGCCACGAGAAGGCTGAGCACTAAGACGGTAGCAGCGAAGCAATTTGCCTTACTCCAAATCTTGAGGGAATTGCGTGTGTTCAATATTACATTGTGCTTCCAGGCAAGTAAACGTCGAAAGGCCGGGGAAACAAAGTGAGAAATTCAAACGTGAGTACCCGAAGACAAAATGATAGACTAGGTGGCATAATGAGGCTTCAGCACCTCTCAAGCTCGCCTGCTGGTTGGCGAACCCATCAACCTCGTGGGCTTGCCCTTACATAGACTAAGCAAAACTTTCGCAGTAATTACTAAATAGAGCATGTTTCTAGTCGAGACATACCCCGTCAAGGCTGACGACAATATTTAGCTGCTGGATGCTGCTGGTCACGATGTATTGGGGCCATCGACACCCTGAATGTGACATAGGGGCCGTAGGCGTCCTGCATACCGAGCAGAAGCTATCACGGCTCTGTAGCCTTGCTCTAAGTATGCACTAAAATAAATGAATTTTTTTTTTCATGGGTTGAAAGGCTTTAATTTAAGATCTTGTTTTTCGGATAAGCACAGGGTCCATGGTTATTCAACTTAGAAATCGCATAACTTGGCCTTGAGGCTCAAAGAGATCTAGTTTCTTGGATTTTGATAGATGTACGGAATGCTTCTCCATCAAATGCTACTCAAGTAAATCCACTGCACAAATATGTCAATCCGTATATTATTTCAGATCTGACTTTTCCCAGTGGATCTGTAAAGGGGGAAAGAAATCACCTCATACTCCGTGTTGTGCCTCGATCGCTGGTTGGTGGTTTCGTGGACCGAATTTAAGGATATAGATAATCTAATAAAAAACCTTGAGAGATCGAGCGAATCACGATGTAGCTATCTGATCGACCTGAATGTAATGTAGTCCATCGAGAGTTTCCATAACTATAACCTGTTTTTTTTTGGCCCCACACCCGATATAGCTAGTAGTCTTGGAAGCCCGGGATGGCGGAACGGCCCCGGGGGTCATGCATCTAGTATATTTCGTGATCCACCCATGTTCGGAGGGGGCAGCGGGAGGGGAAATCTTTTCAATTAACGCTTGGGTCTGTCTAGCCAAGGTGTGGCGTACAAGGAGTGGGGCTTTGATAGGCAACTCCAGCTAATGCATGGCGATGACCCAGTTATTGCGAATTTTCTCCGGTTGGTGAGACGCTTTGCAGGGGCCTGAGCCTAGTGTATGGTGGAAGTTATTCCAGCCGAGAAATCAGAGCTCAACAATATAATCAATTGCCCAATGCCAAGGGGCTGACGTTGCGTGGGGGGGGTGAATGCAAGCACAGTTGGCACAGACCCAGCAGCTTGGCACCACATGGCGTATGATGCACCTGGATCACCTTTATTTTGCATTATCGTGTTGCATCTTCTATCTAGAGTCTATCTTTGCTGTTTAAGGTATCGGCTATGCATCCCGGATGTAGTCTCCTCATCTTATGGATACGCGTAATGCTTACAGTATGCAAAGTAGTTTCCAGCCGGCGCATCGAATCCCGATATCTCAGGAAATGGTTAATAATGTTTTACATATCAACTCGCTCAATTATCGGAGATTAAACCCACTTGTCTGGCGGTATCTCTTCAAGTTGGTATGTCGCACCTGTACACGCTGCTAGTGGTCAATATAATTGTTTTCAATTCAAGCTTCAATGTTATGACTCCGAGTCTAGAGTAGAGTGCTTGAGTAAACTTTTATTTATATATTTGGAAACGTCTGCATATGCTATATATCAAGTTCCCGCGAGCTAACAATCTCCTCGTCTACTGGTTTCACCGATCTCTTGCGCCTCAAGTGTAGCCAAGGTCGATTCTGTTTTCTCCAGCTCCTTGATGGAGATGGGTTTCCTCTTGTAGCAAAGAAGAGTCGCGAGAAGACAGCCGATGGAAATATACATGCAAATCCGAAATATCAAATTGCAGTCTTTCCCAAATTCGTTCTGAACTGCTGCGTGCTTGTACGGACTCAATTTCGAAGCATTAGACATCGATTGCCTGATCAATCCAAGTTCTTCCGGTGTGAGTATTGTTGACAAACGCGTCCACAAACGCGACTGGAGCACAATTTCGCCGAATCCAACACCAATGAGACTTCCAATTAGCCTGCTTTGGGTGACTGCGCCCATGTTAATTGCTGGGAGTGTCCTAAGTCAGCGAACGTAGATCCAATCTACCAACCCATTTCGAGTGTAAAATACGCACCATGGTCAAAGAGAGTTATTTCCATGCGCGTGATAAGTGGTAGCACGCTCAAGGCGATTCCAAATCCTATGCCAAGGATAACCTGGTAACCATACTGTCCAGGAAATATTCCGACTGTTGTAGGTAATGTGGAAAGCAATCCCAGTCCAACAATCTGCATGATGCTAGAAAATAACATGAGAGGGAAAAGTACATTTTTAAAAACCACAGCGACAGCTGCAAGGCCAGCGAATAAAGACGAGACCAACAAATAGGCCAACATTCGCACACCAGCCATGATCGGAGGATCCCCATTTTGAATCTGAAAACGTTGTGGTAGATACACAATGACGGCAATAAACCCAATACCACTGAACAAAGCAGCCCTAATTTTCGATTTAGTAGATTCCCCCTTAGTTCGTCAATTCATGGCTTACAGTAGTCCACTTCCAATAATCCTTCTAAAGAAAAGATTACAGGGCCAGATTGGAAGTGCTTTCGATTTCCAGAGCTTCGAAGATAAAGCCATCTCCCAAGCGAAGAACGCGATCCAACAGCAACCAGTGATGGTCAGAAGGGCGATCATACTTCCACTGTCCCATCGATAGTTGACGCCTCCGGACTGTAGGGACAACGCTAGCAACTCGATACTCCCAACGCTCAGAAAAAAACCCACGTAGTCGATTCTTCTGTAAGCCTCTAGACTGTAGGACAAGGGGAACGGATTTGTTGGAAATATTATAAAAGACACAATAAAGACGACAACGCCGATGGGCACACTTTACTTCGGTTAGTCGAAGAAACGTAGAAAATGCTGGACGGGTTGGAGAACTTACTTGAGAAGAAAAACCCAGCGCCAGGATGTCCCTGTTGCAATGGCACCTCCAATAAGTGGACCTGCTGCACTTGCCAACGCAAAAACGGACGATAAGATGCTATTGATCGGGGCTCTCAGCTTGCCCGGTACTTCGGTGGCCACAGTCATAGCCAATGCGTAAAGTCCACCGCCCCCGATTCCTTGCAAGGCGCGAAACACAATACTAATAAGATTAAATCAGCTTCATTATCATAATATTTTACCCGTGGGCATGCCTACAGCTGTGTCATTGTTTGAGCTGCTCCGCAGGCCACAGAGGCGAGTACGAAAAATCCCAGAGCAACCAACCACGTTGTTCGTCGTCCAAAGATATCGCTTACCCTTGCGAAAACGATGACGAATGCTGTGTGCGTCAGAGAATGCCACCTTATTCAAGGGCCAGTCGCACTTACCACAATATGTTGCCAAATAAGTTGTGACCACCCATGCCGATCGCTCGAAATCTCCCAGATGTGATGATATTGTTATTAATGCGGTGCCTATGATTGTGACCTCCAACGAGGAGATCAGCAGGCCTCCTCCTAAGCTACAAGCGAACTAGTTAGCAATCGCGAGCTCCTTTTCTTCGTAAATGGGGCAAGTAAGCCTCACCAAGTTATCAAAACCCACAATCTCCAACCTTCAATGTGGGCTAGCCGAGCCTTTCGAAAATCTCCCCTTTCGCGTATCATGCTTTCCAGGATCTCTGGCATCGACTCCAGAGGCTCTTTGCGAGTTTTTCTGGAGTTCTCATTGCTTATCTCTGTAGTCTGTGGCGTTTGGGAGGAGAGCGTTGCGCTAGCGCTGGATGTCGCCATGTCAAGTAGATGGACGAGCCAAAGAGCTTCGAGTGTGCAGCAATTGAACTATCATAACAGTAAAAAGGCTATACTTTTTAAACTGTGGATGGTTCCAATACCATAAAATAAATTTTCTTGTATGATGCTCTCCAAGGCTGACGAAAACCGCACTAGCACAAGACTAAGTGACCGAGTTCGGCGACATTTCCTTAGTTCAACGGGTCCTGTCGGCGTTGCTGATTGGGGCTGACGTTTTTATGTTTCTGCATGATGATCCTATCTGATCCTAGAGTCATACTCCGGGTCTTGCAGGTCAATTTTTTTTTCGGATTTCTGCTTTGCATTTCCCGTGAACTGCGAAGGTGATGATAACCTCAGAAACTTACTTTTAATCCGCAAAATATATAGATCAATGCTGTATTTCAAATAGGAAAACTTTCATTATACTCAGTCTAATTTTACAAGTCGCTTGTGCGGCTTGAAGGTTGAATATTCGGGAAATGAGATTAGACAAGTTCAATATAAGTCATTTTTGCTGCGAAGTCAAAATTATTCATTCCTAGAAAACGCTATTCAAAGCCAACTCCCAAAGATAAGCTGCTGCACTAAGCAACAAACGCATTGAGATACCAAACATGACAAAGTCTCCAGCCAATGTGCTCAGGCGGGCAGTCGCACGGCTGTATCGCTCCACTTCCATTGTCCACTCCTGTGCTGTAATCTCACCATCCAACATGCGCTCCAGATGAAGGCAATTCAGTGCGGCTTGATTTACACTCATTGCAATATGGGGGCGGAACGTGGCGAGGGCATCCCCAATGGTCATAATGCGTCCTTCATGATATGAAGATCGGAAAGCGTGGGCTTCTCGTACAGTGGAGATGAAAGGCTGTTCTGTCTTCTCAACCAATTCAATAAATGGCGGCGCAAGCACTTTCCGGCCATACGACTTCTGGCATTCCCACACCTCAGTATCCATAAGTCCCGGTGGGATAGTCGTGCGGTGCCGATGGCCATTTACATCAGTCATAATAGTCCTGAACTCCTCAGAGGTCTCGGAAATCTGATTGTACCATACGAAGTTGAAAAGTCGTTCTCCAACCTTGTTGCTCCCCGTGGGGCCTGGTATTGTGTAACTAGGTGTATTTTAGCATAGCAATAGGCGAATGATATGGAAAAGTGATCATAACTTACACAAGGATATAGTTTGGTGAGGATTTATGTACCAAGAACGAGGTCCCGATGGCTTCATGGGTAGCTTTTGAGGCTTCAGACTCTTTTACAACACCTCTCCACGCAACATAGCCGGCGTATTGTGGAACATCGGTAGAAGCAGCGACGAATACATGGCGCAGTCTTGAGTTAGATCCATCCGCCATGATCACACGATCTGCATCGACAATGGTTTTATGTCCATTATTATTGAGGTCTTCATACCCAACCCGGGGTCGGCCATCTTCGCCGATCTCCACATGGGTCACTCGAATACCATTCGAGTACATTGCTTTGCCGTCGCCTTTCCGAGAGACGGGGGGCGTTTGACATAACCTACTCGTCCGGCCATCAAAGCAGCCTCTCAAATTATAGTAAAGTATTTCCCATGAGGTCATGCGCATCGGTGATTGCACAAAACGTTCAGGTCGGGTTTCCTTGTTCACGAATTGTAGACCAGGGCAGTCAATGCTGTCTTTAGCTGTCAATATGTCGTGTTTGATCAAGAAGCTCTGAGCATCGTCCCCGAGCCGAATACCGGCGGCATGACTGTCCCGATCTGCTGTAAGACTTTCTTCGAAGATATGGACTGCATGTCCTTTGCGTTTGCAGGCAATTCCAGCCATCAACCCAGCGATAGATCCGCCCACCTCTCAAAGTCAGCGATGCAAAGTCTCGAAATTTCAGTTAATATCTTGTACATACAATTACAATCATCATAAGATTTCGAGAGTAAAGTCCTTTAAAAACACGAAATTGATTCCAAATGATTGTGTGCCTCCCAGTCTCTACCGGGTAGCAACCCTATATAGTGTTGATATGGCGTTTCAGCCCCCATTTCAAAAGTCGCCGAGGCTCAGCACATCCACTTTCAGGGGATGGACAAAGCTCAGGGTGTTGGAACGGCCAGTCTACAGGTAGTAGCCAGTGTCATTGGAATTTCATTTCATTCACAGAATATGCTACGCATAGCTCAAATGTCTCATACAGTTTCATACTTTTCATAGGCCAGAAACTCCTCCACCTTACTCACACTCCATGCATCTCTACAGAGAGTTTTCCAGACGACGCTCCTTGCGCAGAGCGGTGAACTTTGCCCGAGCTTCATCGAGCGGAACCATCACGCCCTTGTTCTGAGTCGCGGGGTCGTCTCTGTTGCGGATATTCACAGAGCGAGAATCTCTCTCTTGGGCTCCGACAATGATGAGAAAGTTGTACTGGGCGAGTTGAGCATTTCTGACCTTCTTCTGGAGAGTGTTGCCTGAAGTATCGCAGTGCACATTCATCTTATCACCCTCAAAGATAGTCTTGAGCTCCTGAGCATACTCGTTCAGGTCGGGCATAACCGGGATGATCGCAATCTGGCGAGGGCTGAGCCAGAAAGGCCACTTGCCGCCGAAGTGTTCAATCAAAATTCCGAAGAAACGTTCGAAACTTCCGATGATAGCACGGTGAATGACAACTGGGCGGGCACGACCAGGAGCGAGATCCGAAGACTTATGCTGCTCATCAGTCTCACCCTCCTGGGCCTTGTCACCCCTCTCATTAGTCATATACTCCATCTGGAAGTTGATAGGAGCTTGGTAGTCCAGTTGGATTGTAGCACACTGGAATTCACGCTTGAGAGCATCGCAGATAGTAATATCGATCTTGGGGCCGTAAAAAGCACCATCGCCCTCATTAAGGGACCAATCGTTACCCTTGAACTTCTTCAAAGACTGCTTGAGCTGCTCCTCGGCATAATCCCAGGTCTCCAAAGATCCCATGTACTTCTCAGGGCGGGTCGAAAGCTTGAGAGAAAATTCAAAGCCAAACAATCCATAAATAGAAGTTAAGAAATCAAACAAACCCTCCACTTCAGAACTGATTTGGCTGCTCTCACAGACAATGTGGGCATCGTCTTGAGAAAACTATTCCCAAGTGTTAGTAAAAAGAACTTCACGGCGTATAAGTCTTCAAGAAAAGAATGAAAGAGATAAATACCTTGCGAACTCGAGTAAGGCCATGAAGAGCCCCTGAAGCCTCGTTACGGTGAAGGTTACTAAAGTCTGCAATTCGGAATGGGAGTTCTCGGTAACTTCGTTCCCTGTGATTGAAAAGAAGGAAGTGTCCAGGGCAGTTCATCGGCTTCAAAGCCCAGTCGCGCTTATCGACCTCTAATTTGAACATGTCCTCAGAGTAATGCTGCCAGTGACCACTCTTCTCCCAGAGAGTGGCATTATATAGAATAGGAGTCTGGACCTCTTGGTAACCACGCTTGCGGTACTCGGTTCGTAGCAGTTTTTGGATGGCGTTGATGATCTTAGTTCCGGCAGGTAGCATAAAAGGAGATCCCGGGGAGAGCTCTGAAAAGAAGCAAAGCTCCTGTGCTGTAGCAATTCGCATGTGTGAGCGTTTCTCTGCCTCCTCCAAAAAGTGGAGATGTTCAACCATTTGCTTCTTCTCAGGGAATGCAACTCCACGAATTCGCTGTAAACTCTCCTGAGACTGATCTCCAAGGAAGTATGCTGCAGAGTTCTGCAGGATACGGAAAGCCTTGATACGGTTTGTGTTCTGGATATGGGGGCCTCTGCAAAGATCGACAAGAGTACCATTGCGGTACACAGTGCTGCCTTCCCCAGGAACAAGCTTGTCGATATAGTGCAGCTTGTACTTGCTGTAGTGGAACATCTTCTTGAGATTTTCCTTCGACACCACTAAACGATCAAAGGTCTGCTTTTCTTTAAAGCATTTGGCGGCCAGGGTTTCCAGTGACTTCCAGTCGGCTTCTGTGACTACGCCATCCGCAGAAGGTAGTTTCAAGTCGTAGAAGAATCCCTGGGGCACGTCAGTAAGAAGAATCAGTGCACAACAACAAGTCACCTACTTGAGGAGTCGGAGGTCCATGGGAAAGCTTGGCGGTGTTAGTGCCATCAGAGTACCGGAGTTCACACGCCGTTCCTAGACAGTGCGCCGAGCTATGCCAAAAGATAGACCGGGCTTCGGGGTTGGAGAATGGCACTAAGACGACCTTGCAGTCGCTCTCAAGGGGTCGATTCAAATCCCAAAACTCCTTGTCCACCTGAGCAATCACGACCTCGGCACTAATCTCCTTAGGCACGTCACGCAGGAAAGAGGCAGGTGTAGTCTCGAAGGCCTTGGCGGGGACGGAGTATGGCTCGCCATTGCCAATATCCAGGGTAACATTAATTTCGGGGTGTGGGCGGTTCTTGGTCTCTTCGAGATTTTGCTGCCAGAGCTCTTCGAAAAGATTGTTGCGCTCAATGATGAAATCGGGCAGAGGAGGAAGGGCGGCAGGCTGCTTCTTGTCTTTTTTGGCGTCGTTTAACGCGGGGGCAGCGGATTGAGGCTTGTCCTGAGCCTCGCCAGCAGGGCGTACTGGCAGATCCTTGGGGGCCTCGGAAGCCATTGCGGAGGCGAAAGTCAAATCAATCTTCGAAAAGTCGCAAACGAGGATTGGGGGGTTTTAAAATAGTCCCCGCTGTCTAATGAAAATGACTCTTAGGAGGGGCTAGGCGGTAAGTCATGTGATAAAGAACTGCCCTAGCGAAGATACACCCCGCATCGGAATATATATTATTCCGCTCTGTACCTAGTACTATATCAGCCCGGTTATGACATCTGGAACATTGCATCTTACCATTTTCTAAAGGTTGAAGCTGAAATGAAGAAGTCAAAATAGGTTATGTGGAGCAATCTCAATTTTTCAAATAACCACTAGCATTTCCTACACAACAGATTTCCCTATAAAGAGAGTCACGACTCACCATCATGAAAGTCTTTCTTCTTTACACTTACCGGGCTGAGGAAGTTCTCCATTCTCTTCAGCCCTTTAGGCAAGTAATGAGATTTCACCTTCTGCCAAATTTTCTCTTGGCTGGCGGACGGCAGAGGTCGCAAAACAATTTGGCCAGCAGGGCGAGCTGCTGAGCGTCAACTAGAGCATCGTGATTACGCCCAGCAAGAGTGTGGCCCTGACCAAACAGCAGAACAAAAATTCCTGACAACTTCAATGAAATGGGCTCACCTCTGAAGCATTTACTACTGACGGCTTTATCAATATTAGGCCGGAATTCCTTCAGAAGCAGACAAACGTTCCCACTCTGAGGAAGGGTAACATCCAGTAATACCGCGAATATCGCGTCCTTACGCCGACCTTCCTCTCCC
Source organism: Penicillium angulare (assembly GCF_028827245.1). Lineage (NCBI taxonomy): Eukaryota > Fungi > Ascomycota > Eurotiomycetes > Eurotiales > Aspergillaceae > Penicillium > Penicillium angulare. The sequence continues at coordinate 140,173 of NW_026623169.1, read as the reverse complement.
AATTTCTTTTGGCCATTGATTCGGTACAACACATCGGTGTCTACAGTAATGATACTACCATTAGGGCAAACTCTAGGCCCAAGCAGCAGGCCCTCCGCTTCCCGTTCCGGCCCTGGGCATTTGCAGCCCAAACTCCTCGAAAATACGGTCCATTCAGCTATATTAGGTGGGAATTCAGCATTGAAAAGTCAGACACAAATACCTTGAATTGCTGGCGACCAAATTCCTTCTTGGTTCCCCGTGATCTCGAAATTTTCGACATCCTCTTCCGGCTCATCTTACGCAGAATCGTTGGCAGGGAGCTCATCATCGGATAGACTCACATATTCAGCTTTGATATCCGCATCGACCTCCTCCCTGACTTCGGTCGTCCCATTTGCGATCCTTTCTTTCTGTATCTGTGAAGGTGGAACTCTCCTTTCTTGAAATGACCTTGTTCAAAATGCTTGGCATAATGCTGGTTGGCGTTGTTAGATCGGCCAGTCAACGGTCAGTAGAGTGTATAAAAACGATAATCTTTGCTATAAAGAAGGAAATATTACAGATATACTGCTATTTAGAGAATTAGTAGGGGCCTACAGGCCTTCTGCCGTAGACGGCCGTGTCAGACGGCCTGGTTAGACGGCCTGAATCTATGCGGTTTCACGTAAAGCGTACAGAAACGAGGATAGGAAAAAAGAGACTATTTATATATAGTATAATTGAAATAACACCTTCCTTTAAGGTGGTCTGTAGTACTAGTGCTGTTGTAGTCTATTTCCATTACCCTGGCTAGTACTACTACGGTATACTGCTTGTACCTTAGCCTGTAGGGCTTATAACAATCCTGCTCTAAAGAGGTATATTTAAGTCCCTTACTGTTATGAGGACTATGGATGGAAAGCTAATCGGTTGTGAGGTTTTCTATTGATATTGATGCCTGAAGTATCAATGCCCTGTAGTAGACCACCTTGGACGCAGGTATCTTAGCTGTTATATGTATAAAAATAATAACCATTTCTCCTATACTTAGAAATCTCTTCTTTTCTGTGTTTTATGTTTAAATAGACATATTTAGGTATCCTAATACTCATCTTGAACATTATGGTTCTGAAATATATAATGAAAGATTGTTATTAATCAAGGAATCAGGGGAAGTCTCTGTTATTCATACTAACTAGGCTATCTCGCGAGGCAGAAGGAAAGGGGGTCACCTGACATGCGGCAACAACTGCCCTCTCCTCAAGCTCGCACCGCCCTCGGTGAGCTTCCGAACGCGTGCAAATAAAATAAAATAAATTTTATAAAAATTTCGGAATAAAAATAGAAGAAATCAGGAGCGAATAGAACGTAATTGCATCGAAAGTTAGGTATTAATATTAGTATTGTTGAGCGTTATATAGTATCTAATTCGCTTAATTATAGTATATATTGGGCCCGGCGGTATTACAAAAATAATAAGATCTAGCCTTTAAAAGCCTTTTTATAGATATAATATACTTAATATAGGTTGCTTTGTTATTATAAAGTTATTAGATCTAGTATTTTAGTTAGATATAAGTATTTTATACACTAATTTTAGAATTAACTAATTGAATTTATACTATATAGGATTTATATTATTTAGTAATAGTAGAGATAATACTAGTAGTAGTTATATAAAAGCTAATACTTATAGTGATAGAGATAATAATAATACTATAGATATAAGAACTAAAGATAATATAGATAGAACTAAAGATATATAATATCTTTTTAAAGACCTCTTCTTAGTTACTATACTTTAGTTAATCTACTTATCTACTTAGTAGAGGAAATTATAGTTAATAACTAGAGAGTTAGAGGTCTATAGTAATCTATATTAGTCCTATATATCTTACTAATAGAATAATACTATACTATTAAATATATAGGGATAAAAGCCTAGGATTAGTATTAGATCTAGTATTATAGTTTATATTTTACTTAGAATAATAAATATATCTATAGCTATAATATTTTTAGTAAAGAAAGTATTCTTTACTTTATCTATTAGGATTCTTATTTATTATATATACTTCTTAGTAGTAATAGAGCTATTCTTTAAGATTATTAAACTTAGTAATACTACTTCTATAAATTATATTATATTACATAGTATAAGTATTATACTAATCTTATAGTATTAGTCTAGTTATATTAACTTTCTATATAGAAGACTTCTAATATATCCAATAGTAAAGATATAGGATCTATATAGTAAATAGTTACTCTTATAATATAAGAATTATAGTTTACTATATATCTAAATAATTATTAGTAGGTCTTAGGATATATATCTTTAATAAGGATTACCTATAATCTTAAAATTATATAGAAATTATATAGTTTTTTATTAGGTAATGTTATAGGATTCCTAAATCCCCTTAGATATGACTTAGATATGATTTATAGCTATTCTATAGGTAAATCTATCTTAATATACCTACTTATATATAATAGCCCTAAGCCCTAGTAATATAAAAATATATAAATAATAGCTACAATTCTTGTTTAATAAGAATCAGTCTATATATTAATTATTTTATTTAATCTCTACTATCTAATATTTTTACTTAGTTATAGGTCTCTAGTTTAATAACTTAGTAATTATTATAATTCTAATTCTTCTCTCTTAATTATCTAAGGATTAATAATAGTATTCTCTATATACTAAGACCCTATATTCTCCTATAATAGTACTTAGTCTAAGTCTATTATATTTTTCTCTTTTACTATTTAGTAATCTAAGGTTAAATTAGTCCTAGATTAGTCTATAAACCTAATTAAATCTAAGCTAAATTAGATATCTATTTATATAACTACTATATATAATATAGATATATAGTTCTTTCCTTTTTATAAAATATAAACTAAGGAAATTACTAATAATTTATAATTAAAAGTATTATTAGATCTAGAAATATTAATATAAATAGTTTAGAAGAGAAAAGATATAAACTAGAATATCTAGAAAAGTTCCTTATAATCTATATTTATCTTAAAAGGCTTTTTATTTAAGTTTTTAGAATTAATACTAGGACTTTCTTAGATAATCTATTTATAGTTTATAGAGAAACTAAGATTAAAATATATAAGAAAATAAAGGGTTTTAAGATTAATAACTTTAAGAAGTCTTTTAGTCTTTAGGAATAAGGAAATTAACTTTTGAGATCTTTGTGTGAAATTAGTATGTTATGTGGGCATATCTAACTATAGTAGGGGAAACAACTGTATAATATATACTAGATATAAAGATAAACAAAACAAATAGGCTTAATTAGGTTAGATTGGGCGGTATAGATATTATAGTAGTAGAGATAACAGAGATGCTAATATAGTAGGATAATATAGGAAATAATATAGTATAGAGAGGTAAAAATTTAATATCCTCCCCTATTTAGACCCTACTTAGACTTGATTATCTATAATTAATCAAAATAAATATAAATATATCTAATTATATAGTATTGCTATTAGAGTAGAAAGAATTAAAGCTATTTATTATTATTGGGTTACTAAACTTTAGTATAATAAATATCTAATTCTTAGTAAAGAGCTCTTAGAGTATAAAAAAGTCTAAGATATTATCTAATAACTTCTTCTTTCTTATATATTATATATTTTTATATTTTTATATTAATTATTAACTACTCTTAAACTATAATAAGTTTATTAAATTCCCTATTAAGAAGTAATTATAAAAGGTATATTCTTCTAATATCTTAAAAATATTTATTAGAATTAGCCTGGAAATAGGTATACTAGTATAATAGAGGCTAATATATTAATAGTTATTATTTTACTTAGGCTTAAATAAGATTCTACCTTTTCTTACTATATCTAATCTCTGGATTAATATTAAATATATATCCTTTTCTTCTCTCTATAATTTCTTCTTAGTATATATTATATAGTATTATAGCTTTAAGAGAGATATATTTATTCTATTTTATTATTATTATTCTAGATATTATTATATTATATTCAGGATATTACTCTTAGGCTTACTCTTTCGTTCTAAGTATTATATCTCTTAGATTATATAACTTCTCTTACTAATATATCTTTTCTTATAGTAATTATAATAATAGTACTAAAGGTTTAAAAATATCTTCTTAATAAGATTAAAGATCTTAGGGTTAATTATTCTAGTAATCTACTAATAATTCTTATAACTACTAATCATAATAAGCTATTTACTAATCTAATAATAATATATAATATTAACTAGCGCAATCTTAGCTATATAAAAATTACTTCTAAGTAATAAGCTAAAGCTATCTTTAATTAATATAATAGGATTCTTCTAGATATATTATATAATTACTATACTTATTAATATAGTCCTTTTATATCCTATATTATTATTATTTTTAATAATAGTAATATTGCTTTTAGAGGTTCTTATACTAATTATTTATATATAGATACTATAAATTATTATTTATTCTAAGAGATATCTTCTTTTAAATTAATTATATATCTTTATAAGTATTATCTATATTTATCCTATTTAATTAATAATAAGTTAGTTAATACTATATTATTTTTTATTACTCTAACTAAGAAGTATAAGCTTATTTCTTCTAAAGGTTCTTCTATTACTAAGTATTCTTTAAATATCCTAATTTAGATACTTTTAACTATATCTTTAACTCTAAAGAAAACTACTAGTAAGGAATATCCTACTAACTAATATATTTTTTCTTTAGAAAGTAAGAAGATATATAGTTATATTAAATTAGATAACTCCTTAGAAATAGTTTTTACTCTAGATATTTTATCTTCTATTTATATATATTTAGATAAAGATATAGAAAAGTTAAATAAGGTTTTATATAAGAATAGGACCTATCCTAACTAATAGATTAAGAAAGAGAAGAAGTCTAAGAATAATAATCTATTTACTATAGAAATAGTAAATATAGTTAAAAAGGATATTATTAAAAAAACTAGTAATCCTTTTACTATTAATATATCTCTTAAAACTTCTAGTTCTATTTAATTAACTTTAACTCTAATTAAATATAGTTAAAGTTATTCTTATAAGTAGTTATTCTTTTTCCTTTTATCTTATATAGGGATAACTTAATAATATAATATAATATATTCTAATAATTTCTTTTTCTTTTATTTAGAAGTAAGGCTTCTTTAGCTAATACTCTAGATAAATTAAAATATCCTTTTAGAAATCATATAAAATATATAAGATTTCTAGATACTTTACTCTTCTTCTCTATAGATTTACTTATTTAGAAGTCTTAGAAGATATTATAATAGGAAATAGACTATTCTTTATTAATATTTATTTATAGGTATCAGCTATATAATAAGCTAATAATCTATAAGTATAAGTTTATTATATATTACTTTTTATACTTCTTTAAATAGATATATCTAGAGATATTTAAGTATTCTTATTTATCTCTTTTTTATAAGAACTGTCAGGGTGTGGCAGGCAGTTATATATTAGGAGCTAGCAGGCTGGCTTGTACGGTAAGCAGGGGATCAGAAGTAGTTATATTGCAGATGGGCTACAGGACAGAAGGTTAACCAAGACGTAGCTTAAAGAGCTATATTAAATAGGAATAGGAAGTTCTAATAGTCTTAGGGGTTATATAATAACAAGAATAGGGATCCTCTTATACAAGGATCTATACTATGACATTACTTCCCTTTTTAGAGCTAAGCTCTATAAGACTAAGGTAGTACTTAGGTTAGACTAGGCTTTAATAAATATCTTTAGTAGAAATTATTTATAATCTCTTTAATATTCTCTAAGTATTTAGTAAGCTCTTCTATAGGGTTATTATAACCTAACTATTTTATAGTATACTTTAAGTAAGGTTTTATATAATCTTGTTATTCCTATCTAAAGTCTAGGATATCTTCAATAATCTATTCTTTAAGACCTTCAACTTTAATTAGGAATAAAAGAGATTATCTTTATATTAGGAGAGGATTGTCTAAGATAGGGTGGAGTAAGTTTATATTAAAAATAAGATAGATCTTTATTCTAAGTGGAAGTTCTAGATAATAAGTATATAAACCTATAGTCTTAAGAATCTTAAATAGACTAAGGTTTTTCTAATTAAGTTTCTTCTACAGGTAGAGAGTCTTAATATTTTAGGTACTAAGCTAGACTAGTGTCACAAGCCAATGCCTAGTATAAGGTTATGTAGTATATATAACTATAATAACCTAATATATAGAATACCTATTTGGTAATTCTCTCTTTAAGTTTTTTATATATAGTATATGGTCTAGCTTAATTAAATATAAATTCTACTTTAGTCCTTTATAAATAAAAAGCTTCTAATTAGATATTGTAAAAATCTAAAACTATATACAAATCGTCCCTAAATTAAGAGTAATTCAGTAATATAACCCCTAAGTAAAAGATATAGGAGTCTATAAGCCTACTATTATAGGTATAGATACTATTGTAATAAATAGTATAGTTATAAGTTATATAGAGCAAATAGAATAAGCGAATTAATATAGAATATATAGTATAGAAGGAATTAATATAATAATATAACTAAGAGTATATTACCTAAGACGAATAAATCTATCGCTTAGAGACTATAATAAAATAATTAGTCTTATAGTTAATAACGATAATAGGAGAACTAACTCTAGTATAAACTATAGTTAAATCAATCCTAGAATCCCTATAATTAGAACCTATATATTACCTAAAGATATAATTACTAGATCTAATCCTATTTAGAGAAAAAGTAACTAACTAGCTAATATAGTATATAATAATAGAGAATAAACTATATATTAATAGTATAGTAATTAGCTTATCCTAAGATTAGTTTATATATATATTCTTTAGGCTTAAGAAGCTTATTTAGAAGAATACTAGAATCTTTATGAAATTACAATAAAATAATAGGGATCTATAGATAATTCTAGATTATCTTAAAGGTATTTATAGGGATCTAAATATTAAAATATATACTATAAGATATCTCTCCTAGATATACTAATTAAATAATATACTTTTTATAAAATTCTTTCTTAGATTAGAGAAGGAGTTTATAGATATAGATACTTTTAAATAATATAATAAAACAAAGAGATAGATCTTATTAAAATCCTTAAATAAAAGTATAACGAATTTATTAATAAATTATAGTATTCTTATTACGTTTTCGGATCTTATTATTTAGCTCTATAAAATTAGTACTAATATAGATACTCTTAGTATTAATATCCTAGAAAGATTATATTATATATATATCTAGTAGTACTAGGACTTAATAGATTAAACCCTAACTACTATAGTTAATTAAGCTGAATTCTATATAAAATACTACTAATTAAGATCTAAAATAAATAGATAAGTAAAGTAGATTAATTATAAAGAGATAAAGAGATAATAAGATAAAGAAAGATATCTTTATTATAATAAATAAGACTACTTTATTATAAAATATTCTTTACTAGCTATATAATACTAAGGACTAAGAGAGAGATATTTTTATAGGGTTAAAGATAAGAAAACTAAATATATAACTAACTATAAGTTAAGTATATTAGCTTCTAAAGATAAACTCTCTTTAAGTAAAGATTTAGAAAAAGAGTAACTCTAGTTCTAAGTTATAAATAGAAGTAAAAAGAAGTTAAAAAACTATTAAAATAAGAAATACTACTATTTCTAGTTAATACTAGAGTAAATAAAATCTAATTTATATAAGTCCTAGTTAATAGTAGATACTATTATTATATAATTATAAATAAAACGTTAGTTCAGTTACTTAATCTCCTATATATTAAGATACTTATATAGATCCTAGATAAGGTAGTCCTAAATTAAGACTAAATTACCTAGGTTATATATTTTAACCTAGATATTTATAACTATTAGTAAGAATAAGTATTTATATATATTATTCCTTAGTAAAAGGATAGTATAATATTAAAAGACCCTTAACTATAAGATATTAATAGCTAATATTTAGTAAAGAAAGGGTATATTAATATATTTATAAGAAATAGAAAGTAGATAAGATACTAGAACTATATAGACTATATAATTAGACTAACTAATATAAGGAGAATATAGATTAAGAAGTCAATAGCCTAATTACTATATAACTTTATCTATAGAAAGAAGTAGCTAAATTAACTATAAATTAGTAAAGTTACAATAGATAATATTAAGAAAGTACTATATCTAAAGAAATAGGATAATCCTAAGGATAAGTTACTAAGATACTATTAGTAGTAGTTAGATATCTTTAGCTAGTAGTTAACTAATAAGTTACCTCTAAATCGACTAGGAATTAACCACAAAATCACCCTAAAATAAGACTATAATAGTATTAAGGAACCATTCTTATATAGTCCTCTCTATAGTATAAATAAAGAAGAGCTTTTATACCTATAGAAGATATTAATAAATCTTCTTAGAAAAAGCTTTATCTAAATAAGTAAATCACTTACTATAGCTCTAGTCCTATTAATAAGAAAGCTAAATAGAGAAATATAATTCTATATTAATTACTATAGGTTAAATAAATTAATAATAAAGGATTATTATTTACTATTATTAATTAAAGAGATACTAAGGAATATAAAATAGGCTAAATAGTTTTCTAAGTTAGATATTATTACTATTTTCTATAAGATTTATATCTAACTAGGAGAAGAATAAAAAACAGTATTTCAAATATAGTTGTCACAGGCCAATGCCTGGTATAAGGTCACGTGGCACACGTGACCATAATAACCTAACATATAGAACACCTATTTAGTAATTCTCTCTTTAAGCTTTTTATATATAGTACGTGGTCTAGCTTAATTAAACATAAATTCTGCTTTAGCCCTTCATAAATAAAAAGCTTCTAATTAGATATTATAAAAATCTAAAACTATATACGAATTATCCCTGAATTAAGAGTAATTCGGTAATACAACCCCTAAGTAAAAGATATAGGAATCTATAAGTCTACCATTATAGGCGCAGATACTACTACAATAAATAGTATAGTTATAAGCCATATAGAGCGAACAGAACAAGCGAATCAATATAGAACATATAGCACAAGAGGAATTAATACAACAATATAACTAAGAGTATATTACCCAAGACAAATAAATCCGTCGCCTAGAGACTATAATAAAGTAATTAGCCTTATAGTTAACAATAATAATAGGGGAACCAACTCCGGTATAAACTATAGTTAAATCGACCCCGGAATCCCTACGATTAAAACCTATATATCATCTAAAGGTACAATTACTAGACCTAATCCCATTTAGGGGAAAAGTAGCCGACTAGCCAATGTAGTATATAATAATAGAGAATAAACTATATATTAATAATATAGCAATTAGCTCACCCCAAGATCAGTTTATATATATATTCTCTAGGCTTAAGAAGCTCACTTAGAAGAATACTAGAACCTTTATGAAATTATAACAAAATAATAGGGATCCGTAGACAATTCTAGACTACCTTAAGGATATTTATAAAGACCTAAATATTAAAGTATATACTATAAGACGTCTCCACTAGATACACCAGTCAAATAGTATACCTTTTATAAAATTCCTTCCTAGATTAGAGAAGGAGTTTATAGATATAGATATCCTTAAATAGCATAATAAAACAAAGAGATAGATCTTATTAGAATCCTTGAACAAAAGTATAATAAATTTATTAATAAATCGTAGTATTCCCGCTACATTTTCGGACCTTATTACTTAGCTTTATAAAATCAATACCAATATAGATATCCTTAATATCAATACCCTAGAAAGATCACACTATATATATACCTAGCAACACCAGGACTCAATAGATTAGACCCTAACTACTATAGTTAATCAAGCCGAATTCCATACAAAACACTACCGATCAAGGCCTGAAACAAATAGATAAACGAAGTAGGTTAATCACAAAGAGATAAAGAGACAACAGGATGAAGGAAGATACCTTCATTATAGCAAATAAGGCTATTTTATTATAAAGTATTCCTTATTAGCTATATAGTACTAAGGACTAAGAGAGAGATACTCCTATAGGGTTAAAGATAAGAAAGCTAGATATATAATTAACTATAAGTTAAGCATATCAGCTTCTAAGGACAAACTTTTCTTAAGTAAGGATTCAGGAAAAGAGTAATTCCAGTTCTAAGTCGCAAATAGAAGTAAAAAGGAGTCAAAAAGCTACTAAAACAAGAAATACTACTATTTCTAGTCAACACTAAAGTAAATAAAATCTAATTTATATAAGCCCTAGTCGACAGCAAATACCATTATTATATAACTATAAACAAAACATTAGTTTAGTCGCTTAACCTCCCGCGCATCAAGATACCTACATAGATCCTAGACAGGGTAGTCCTAAATCAGGACCAAATCACCTAGGTTATATACTTTAACCTAGATATTCACAACCACTAATAAGGATAAGTATTTATATATATTATTCCCTAGTAAGAGGATAGTATAATATTAGGAGACCCTTAGCTATAAGACATTAACAGCTAATACTTAGTAAGGAAAGGGTATATCAATATATTTACAAGAAATAGAGAGCAGATAAGGTACTAGAACTGTATAGATTACACAATCAGACCAACCAACGTAAAGAGAATACAGATTAAGAAGTCAATAGCCTAATCACTATATAACTTTATCCACAGAGAGAAGCAGCCGAATTGACTACAAATCGGTAAAGTCACAATAGACAATATTAAGAAAGCGTTATATCCAAAGAAATAGGATAACCCTAAGAATAAGCTACTAAGATACTATTAATAGTAGTTAGATATCTTCAGCTAGTAATTAATTAACAAGTTATCCCTAAATCGACCAGGAATTGACCACAAAATCATCCTGAAATAAGACCATAACAGTATTAAGGAACCACCTCTATATAATCCTCTCTATAGTATAAATAGAGAAGAGCTCCTATATCTACAGAAGATGTTAATAGACCTTCTTGGAAAAAGCTTTATCTAAGTGAGTAAATTGCTTGCTGCGGCCCTAGTCCTACTAATAAGGAAGCTAGGTGGAGGAGTACAATTCTATATTGATTACTATAGGTTAAATAAATTAATAGTAAAGGATTATTATCTGCTACTACTAATTAAAGAGATATTAAGGAATATAGGGTAGGCTAGATAGTTTTCTAAGCTAGATATTATTACTACTTTCTATAAGATTTATATCTAACTAAAAGAAGAATAGAAAATAGTATTTCAGATATAATATAACCTATATAAGTAGAATATCACTCTATTTAGGCTAATTGGTATACCAGTGACTTTCTAGAGATATATCAACAAGACCCTATAAGAGTATCTTAACGATTTCGTATCTATATATATGGACAATATCATTATATATAGTAGCGGATCGCTAGGGGATTATTGATAGAAAATAGAATAAGTGTTATAGAAACTATAGGAAGCAGGCCTATAGTATGATATTAGAAAATCAGAGTTTGAGTAAGATTCTATAAAATATCTAGGGTTTATTATATAAGCAGGTAAGAGAATCTATATCAATCCAAAGAAGATTATAGTTATCTAAGAATAGGAAGTACTAAAATTAGTACAAGATATATAAAGCTTCCTTAGATTCACTAACTTTTACTACCTATTTATATCCTGATTTGCTGACCTCTCAGCGCCCTTAATAAAATTGATAAGAAAAGATACCTAATTTATATAGAATAATAACTATTAATAAGTATTTAAAGAATTGAAGAGCCTCTTTATTAATATCCTGATTCTAGTATATTTCGAAGAGAATAAGAAAACTATTATTAAGGTAGATATATTAGGATAGACCACAAGAGCTGTCTTATTATAATATAGGCTAGATAAGTAGCTATATCTATATACCTACCTCTCCTAGAAACTATTACTAATAGAGTTAAATTATAAGATTTATAACAAAGAGCTACTAGTAATTATATATATTCTCCAAGAGTAGAGACTAGAGTTAAAGATAGTACTCTAATTTACTATTATAATAGACTATAAAAACCTATAATACTTTGGTAAAGTATAATATCTAAACGAATGATAAATAAGATAGGTAGATATCCTTATAGAGTTTAACTATAAACTAAAGTATTATCTTAGGAAGCTTATTATAAGACTTAATACACTTTTATAATAAAGCTAAGATATCCCATAGCATATTATAGACAAAAGGCTATCGAATCGGTTCTGAACCCTATTAAAAAAGATATAGATTAAGATAAGATAACCTGATCTACTAGTAGTAGAGGGAATTAACTTTAAGAAGGAAATACTCCTATTTAAGAAGCCTACGCTACAATAAGAATAGAAGAATATAAGATCTATTAATCTAGAGTATTAGAAGATATATAAAATCTTAGAAAAGGGAGAATCGGCGAATCGCTACCGAAGCAAATATAAAAATAAGCCTATTAGAGTACTATTTAGACAAATGAGGATTACTCTGTTTTAGGTAGCAGATATAGATCCTAGATAATAAAACACTATATATAGGGATTATATAAAAGATCTATAACTCTTATATTATAGTATATCCTAGTTGAGATACTACCTATACAATACTATTATAAAGATTCTTCTAGCTAGGAGTAGTAAGAGATATATAATACTTTTTATAAAACTATATAGTTTACGGCTATAGTACTATATAACATAATACAAAGTATGGGCTACTAAAACCGCTACCAATTCTATAGCAAATATAGATAGAATTGTCCATAGATTTTATTATAGAACTACCCCTAATAGTATATATAGGTACAACAAATTTAATAATAATTATAGACTAGCTTATAAAGAATATAATTCTTATAAATATAGTAGAGATAACTACTAAGAGAGTAACAGATATATTCTTTATCTACTTTTATATATACTATAGGCTACTATAAATAGTTATAAATAACTATAGATTCTAATTTATAGGTGTATTCTAGTAAATAGTATATAAGAAGCTATTGATTTAATATTGACTATTAACTACTTTCTATCCATAATCTGATAGTACTATAGAGTATACAAACCAAGAAGTTAAACAAATCTTATATATATTTATAATCTATATATAGAGTAATTAGGGTATACTACTCCCTATCGTCGTTATAGTGATTAATAATTATAATACTAACACAACAAGACTATCCCTCTTCTTCTTTATATATAGTTACTATATTAACCCTATTAAGATAGAAGAGATAGAGGAACCCCACAAAACCCATACATAACCAGGAATTATAGGCAAAATATTCATAAATTAACTACAAGAAGCCACCGATTAGGCCTAAGCTATAATTACTTCTACACAAGCTCTACAGGAAGAGTAATCAAATAAGCAATAATAGGCTATACTAGTCTATAAGAAAGACAACTAGGTATAGCTAAATTTATAGAATATATATATATAACAACAATCAAAAAAGCTGGACTAGCTACATACCTAATATCAAGTTTTAAACATCCCTATACCTTATATAATATAATTAGAGGTACCTACTAGCATCTATCTAATATTCTATATAGAGCTAGTTAGACCTATCGCTTTAGATCTATTTCTATTATAGATCGTAGATAATTTATATCCCCCACTAATACTAGTTAACAAGGAACTTAAGTATAAAGTAGAAGAGATAATAGATATAAGACATAAGAAAGTTAGTCAAGGATACCATAATAAAGCCCTAGTAAAATAGATAGGTTAGGTAGAATAGACCTAGTAAAGCCTCAACGACATTCGAGATTACTCCGCATTAGATGCCTTTAAAAGACAATTCGGCCCCGTTTCGACTCTATTATAGGCCTGAAGACGACTGAATACGACTACAACACACATAAGGAGGACCACCCTAAAGGGGGGATACTATTATAGGCCAATACCTAGTATAAGGTCATATAGCATACATAACTATAACAACCTAATACATAGAATATCTACTTGGTAATTCTCTCTTTAAGCTTTTTATATATAGTATGTGGCCTAGCTTAATTGAATATAAATTCTGCTTTAGCCCTTTACAATAGTATAGTCTATATAAGTAGAATATTACTCTATTTAGATTAATTAGTATACTAATAACTTTCTAGAGATATATTAATAAGATCTTATAAGAGTATCTTAATAATTTTATATCTATATATATAGATAATATTATTATATATAGTAGTAGATTACTAGGGGATTACTAACAGAAAGTAGGATAAGTACTATAGAAACTATAGAAAGTAGGCCTATAGTATAATATTAGAAAATTAGAGTTTAAATAAGATTCTATAAAATATCTAGGGTTTATTATATAAATAGATAAAAGAATCTATATTAATCTAAAAAAGGTTATAGCTATCTAAGAATAGGAAGTACTAAAATTAATATAAGATATATAGAGCTTCCTTAGATTTACTAACTTTTACTACTTATTTATACCCTGATTCGCTAATCTCTTAGCACCTCTAACAAAATTAATAAGAAAAGATATCTAATTTATATAGGATAATAACTACTAATAAGTATTTAAAGAATTGAAGAGCCTCTTTATTAATACTCTGATTCTAGTATATTTCAAAGAGAATAAGGAAACTATTATTGAGATAGATATATTAAGATAGGCTATAGGAGCTATCTTATTATAATATAGACTAGATAAGTAGCTATATTTATATACTTATCTCTCCTAGAAACTATTACTAGTAGAGTTAAATTATAAGATTTATAATAAAGAGCTGCTAGTAATTATATATATCCTCCAAGAGTAGAGACTAAAGTTAAAGATAATACCCTGATTTACTATTATAATAGACTATAAAAACTTATAATATTTTAGCAAAGTATAATATCTAAATAAATAATAAATAAGATAGATAGATATCCTTATAGAGTTTAACTATAAACTAAAGTATTATCTTAGGAAGCTTATTATAAGACTTAATATACTTTTATAGTAAAGCTAAGATATCCTATAGTATATTATAGATAAAAGGCTATTAAATCAATTCTAAACCCTATTGAAAAAGATATAGATTAAGATAGGATAACCTAACCTACTAGTAGTAGAGAGAATTAACTTTAAGAAGGAAATATCCCTATTTAAGAAGTCTATACTATAATAAGAATAGAAGAATATAAGATCTACTAATCTAGAGTATTAGAAGATATATAAAACCTTAGAAAAGAGAGATTAGCAAATTACTACTAAAGTAAATATAAAAATAAGCCTATTAGAGTATTACCTAGATAAATAAGGATTACTTTATTTTAGGTAGTAAATATAGATCCTAAATAATAAAATACTATATATAGGGATTATATAGAAGATCTATAACTCTTATATTATAGTATACCCTGGTTAAGATACTACCTATATAATATTATTATAGAGATTCTTCTAGCTAGGAGTAGTAAGAGATATATAACGCTTCTTACAAAACTATATAATTTATAGCTATAGTATTATATAGTATAATATAAAGTATAGACTACTGAAACCGCTACTAATTCTATAGCAAATATAGATGGAATTATTTATAGATTTTATTATAGAACTATCCCTAATAGTATATATAGGTATAATAAATTTAATAGTAATCATAGACTAGCTTATAAAGAGTATGATTCTTATAAGTATAGTAAAGATAACTGCTAAGAGAGTAGTAGATATATTCTTTATTTACTTTTATATATACTATAGGCTACTATAAATAGTTATAAGTAACTATAGATCCTAATTTATAGATATATTCTAGCGAATAGTATATAAGAAGCTATCAATTTAATATTAACTATTAACTACTTTCTATCTATAATCTAATAGTACTATAGAGTATATGAACTAAGAAGTTAAATAAATCTTATATATATTTATAACCTATATATAAAGTAATTAGAGTATATTACTTCCTATTGTTACTATAGCAATTAATAACTATAATACTAATATAATAGGACTATCTCCTTTCTTCTTTATATATAGTTACTATATTAATCCTATTAAGATAGAAGAGATAGAGGAACCCTACAAAACCTATATATAACCGGGAATCGCGGGCGAAATATTTGTGAATCAACTATAAGAAGCTACTAATTAGGCCTAAGCTATAATTACTTCTATATAAGCTCTATAAGAAGAGTAATTAAATAAGTAATAATAGGCTATACTAGTCTATAAGAAAGATAACTAGGTATAGCTAAATTTATAGAATATATATATATAATAATAATTAAAGAAGCTAGACTAGCTATATATTTAATATTAAGTTTTAGATATTCTTATACTTTATATAGTATAATTAGAGGTATCTACTAGTATCTATTTAGTATTCTATATAGAGCTAGTTAGACCTATTACTTCAGACCTATTTCTATTATAGATTGTGGATAATTTATATTCCCTATTAATATTAGTTAATAAGGAACTTAAGTATAAAGTAGAAGAGATAATAAATATAAGATATAAGAAAGTTAGTTAAGGATATTGTAATAAAGCCCTAGTAAAATAAATAGGTTAGGCGGAATAGACCTAGTAGAGTCTTAGCGATGTTTGAGATTACTCCGTATTGGATACCTTTAAAAGACGATTTGGCCCTGTTTCGACTCTATTATAGGCTTAAAGATAATTAAATATAACTATAATATATATAAGGAGGACTATCTTAAAGGGGGGATACTATTATAGATTAATGCCCGGTATAAGGTTATATAGTATATATAACTATAATAACCTAATACGTAGAATATCTACTTAGTAATTCTCTCTTTAAGCTTTTTATATATAGTACGTGGCCTAGCTTAATTGAATATAAATTCTGCTTTAGTCCTTCACAACTAGTTGTTTAACTTAGTAATTCCAGGTAGGCTAGCGGTATTAGTTTATAGATTCTTTATAATAGGCTTAGGTAGATATTATCTTATTCTATATAAACTTAGTAATATCTCTTATTTATATAGTAATCTTCTTAGTATCTAGAATAGTAATAAATAGATGGGGATCTAGTTATATAGGTTTAAATCCTAAGGTTAGATAGAATCTAAAGTTAGTAAAGAATAAGGAAACTTTAATAGTCTTAGATTTACTAGAGTTCAAAGTAAATTTAGTTAATAGGAGCTATTCTAACTAGTTATCTTATAGATATAAGATATATACTTGTAGGTACTATTCTAGGATTATATTTATTTATTTAGTTTAACTATTAGTCTTAGGGTAGTATATAGTTAATAGTAGATTTATAATTTATAGATATTAGGTTAAGTATCTCTAGAGTTCTAATATAAATTAGGGTCTATAATTAGATATAATTATATAAGATAAGCTATATAACTTCTAGATATACTAGATATATAATTAGGAGACTTCCCTAGTATTATAGATTCTATAGTAGGATATAAAGTATCTTATCTTTATAAGTTAGTTTATTACTACTAAGATAGTATTAAATCTATTACTTTCTAGTAGATATATAATAAAGTCTATTAAGATATTTTACTAGGGTTATATAGATATAGATAGAGGGTAGAAAACTTCTTATTAAGCTTCTTAGGATAGGGTAATCCTTTAGTAAATATAATAGTTTTAGGTCTA
The DNA here is from genome assembly GCF_028827245.1 of Penicillium angulare. Taxonomy (NCBI): domain Eukaryota; kingdom Fungi; phylum Ascomycota; class Eurotiomycetes; order Eurotiales; family Aspergillaceae; genus Penicillium; species Penicillium angulare. The sequence continues at coordinate 122,595 of NW_026623169.1, read as the reverse complement.
GTAAATAATATACTAGTAGATTCTAGGCTAATAGTACTCTTAAAAGATTAGTTTATATATTTTTAAATATCTAGGATATCTAGTAGTAGGGGTTTTATAATAAAGTTATATAAGCTTATCTTTTAGGTTTTTATTATTAGGGATATAAAGTTAATCTCTAAATAAGAGGTAATTTTTGTTTTATATATATTTAATAAATATAATCTTTAAGTATTAGGATTGGTTTAGGTCTAGGACTTCTAGGATTAATTAAAGCTTTTTATTTCTTTTATATATCTTATTAAAAGCTTCTTTTAGAGTAATAGGTAGTTTATATAAGATATTATTAATAAATCTTAAAGACTTTTAGGGTTTTTTAAAGATTAGTTTATACTCTAATAGAGTTAGTTTAGATTTAAGATTATACTCTAATAAAGTTAGTTTAGATTTAGTATTATACTCTAATAGAATTAATTTAGATTATTATATAGTTATAGTATTAATATTTAGATTATCTTAGATCTAGTTATCTAAGTTCTCTCTTTTTAGGATTATATAACTCTAGTATTAGAGTCGTTTATCCCCTTCTTTAAGGAGATTTTCTAACCTCCTAATCAAGATATTAGGCTTAATATCTTATTGTCTAGGGTAGTAGATAATCTTAAAATTAAACCAGAATAGAAACTTAAACTATTAGACTTATTATTAGTTTAAAAGCTTTATTATTATAAAATACTCTAGATTTTAGTAGTTAGTAATTATAGAGATTAAAAAGTTTATTCTCTCTAACTCTAGATACTATTCTTTAAAGTATTATATAATTATAAGTAGTTCTTTATTATAGATTTTATAATTATACTCTATTATAAAGTACTTCTTAGAGAAAAATATAATAGGATAAAGAATATTCTAGTTATTATACTATAAGATTACTCTAATAGAGATATAATTAGAAATATTAGTTTTAAATATTATATTCTTTATCTAATTAAAGGGGACTAGGATAGGGGTAGATATAAAAGTAGACTTTAATATCTTAAATATTTTCTAATAGATAGGATCCTAAATAAAGATAATATCTTTCTTAGTTAGATAGACTAATTATATAATTAGTTTTAAAAAATCTTAGATAAACTATTAATAGAAGTTTATAAATCTTAGGAAGGCTTATATATTAATAAAGTAAGTTAGGGTCTTCTACTTAGTAATTATATAAATCTTTTTTAGATCTATATAGAGATTATCTTATCCGATAATAATTCCTAAGAACTTTATTTTATATATATAGAATTTATATTTAGATAGTTTTATAAATAGACTAGTTTTGTAGAGTTATTATAGGACTTTTTATATATATTTAATATATTTAGCTCTTATATAACTATAGATTAGGATATTATCTAGATATATAGTATAGAATAGGTCTAGGTAGTTATAGAGAGAGTTATTAATAAATCTTTAGAAGATTATAGGGACTCTAATAAGTCTAAATAGTATTATAAGGAATTTAAAGAGTCTAAGTCTTATATAAAATACTATAAGATATTCTTACTTAGTCTTTATATAGAGATTATTAAATACTAATATAATATTAACTCTTATAAAGAATTTTATTCTTTTTAGGTTATTTAGAGTCTCTTTTATTAGGGATAGTAGATAGTAATCTTTAACTATAATTATATTTAGAATATAGTAGTCTATATAGAATTATAGACTACTACTAGATTTATAGATAAATAGTATAGATAAGATAATAAGAGATAAACTTAGATAAATAAACCCTTTCTTTAGGTTTTTTATAATCTAGTTCTTTAGGATAGTAAGCTTTATATAAGATATAGTATAGAGGGGTCTAAATAGTAGTATTTTATCTTCTATTAGCTATATATTATAGTTATATAAGTAATATAGGGATAGTTTATTGGTTTCTTTTAGAAAGAATATATTAGTATAGTCTTAAAATTCAATAAGTAGATAATTAGTAGGATTCTCTTCTTTAGGTTTCTTATTTAAAGTAACTTTAATATCTTTAATTATTATAGTAAAGAGTTAGTAGCCCTTTTAGTTTCTAGTATATACTATATAGGTATTTAAACTTATAGCTTTAATATCATAAGATCTTAGATAAATAGATTAGTCTAGTCGATTATAGGGGTAGGCTTTTAGGGGAATTTTATATATAATATAGATCTTTAGGCTTTATATAGTAGTATTATAGTTCTTCTAGTAATATATACTATTAAACTTAACTATATAAATAGTAAACTAGACTCTTAGATTATAGATCTTAAACTAAGGTAGTCTAAGGATAATTAGATAGTATATAAGTTAAATAACTAAGAACTTAGCTTTTTCTTAATATTTATTAGTAGTTATCTTTATTTATATAAAGTAGGTTATCTATTTACTCTTAGATTCTTAGCTATTAAAGTCTTCTAATTAGATTAGATTCTTTAGAGGTTCTTATATAAGGCTATATTCTTTAGTCTAGTTAATATTAATAAAACGCTCTCCTTTAGTATTATTATTAATTATTATATATATTAGAATTTCTTTCTTATTCTAGTTTAAGGTAATTAGTAATATAACTAGGTTAGAGTATTAGATTTTTTTATTAATAGTAGTTCTTTAAGTAATAGTAGTAGATAAATAGATTATATAGGTTATATTAGTCTAGTTATAGTTTAGACTAGGCTTACTTTTTTTAGTAGTTTATTATATAAGAAATAGCTAAATAGTAAGGATTAGGGATATTATTCTAGTAAAGTAATATATTAGTATTCTAAGGAAATAAGTCTTTCTATATAGATAGAGTATATTTATATAGGATATTAATTAGGATATAAATAGTCTTATATAAGATAATCTTTAGCTTTATAGTAGAAGTATTTATTATAGTCTTAGTAAGTTAGGTAGTTTAAAGTTAAGTCTATAGGGTTAGAAGTAGATATAGATATTAAAATAGAAAAACTATTCCTTATTATATAGAAGTCTAGGTAGTTATTCTAAGTAAGGAATAAGTTATAAACTTATATCTATATTAGTATTAGTTATATAATAGGGGATTAGATTATTTTATTATAGTATATATATTAGTTTTTAAGCTTTTAGAGAAAAGCTATAAACTAATAGTATTTATAGATTAGGAGCTTATTATAGAGAAGTATTCTATAAAGTTCTTAGTTAATAGTTTATTCTAATAATATAAATAAGGTTTCTTTAGGTATCTCTTCTTTAAGTATAAGATATTAGAATTTAATAAAGAACTAATTAAATTTCTTATTAATCTATTAGAATCAGAAGAGTTTATCTTAGGTATTACTTATATAATTAGGATTACTAAAAATATTTTTAAGAATACTTAGGATTTCTCTATAGTTAGATAAGATATAATTTCTATTTTAGATATATAGTAAGATCTAGATATATAGGATTCCTTTAAACTAGCTTATTATATATAATATTTAGCTTATTAGGATTAGAAATTAGTTAAGGTTTATAATTAACTTTTCTTAAATCTAAGATATAAATTAGTAGAGATCCTTATAATCTCTACTAAATATATAAAGATCTAAGAGATATTTAGAAAGAATAGAGAAATAAATAATATAGGAATTAGATAATAGAGATATTCCTAATATTAAAACTAATAGTCTTTTAGTAAATACTTTAGGAACTAGGTTTATATAAGAAATATTTATAATAAGAATAGTAGTTATTAAGACTTAATTATATTTTTAGTAAATAGATTCTAGTTTATAAGTATATTCTAGGAGGTTTTCTTAAGCTTATACTAGTTTTTCTTCTTAATATTTAAAAATATTATTTTTCTTAGATAGTTTATTATAGGTTTATATAAGTTCTTCTTTAATCTAGATAATTTCTTAGATTAGGTAAGTAATCTCTTATTAAGTAGTATAATATTATTAGTAGTATAGATAGATTAGTTTTCTAACCTTCTTAGGGTATTTATATACTTATCTATAGTATATAAACTAGGTTTTAGGGTTTATATTATAGTATTTAGTATAGGTTTTAAGGTTTTTAAGTAGAAATAGTAGTAGGGGAGTCTCTATAGGCTCTAGTAATTAGTCTATAGTTAATAGATAGTCTAACTCCTAATATAGGGGTAGAAGCTATATAGTATTAGAGTATAGTAGGTAGTTATATATTAAGAGTTAGTAGACTAGCTTATATAATAAGTAGGGGATTAGAAGTAATTATATTATAGATAGGCTATAAGACAAAAGGTTAACTAAGATATAGCTTAAAGAGCTATATTAAACAGGAATAGGAAGTTCTGATAGTCTTAGGGGTCACGTGATAACAGGAACAGGGATCCTCTCGTACAAGGATCCACACTGTGACAAGAACCCTATTCTTAGGTAGAATTATCTCTTAGGATATCTTTATTAGATAGTATATCTTAGTTATCTAGTATCTATTCTTTAGAGTCTTTATTAATTAACTCCTTATTAGAAGAGAGCTTAAGCTTATTTAGTTTATTTATTATATATTTAGATATAGAATAATATATTCTTTATATAATATATTTAATAATTATTTCTTTTTTTACTAAACCTTATTATATTTTATTATAATAGAACTTCTTCTATTCCTAATAGATAAATATTAATAATTCTAAATAGATTAGTAATAGTATTTTATTCTCTAGGATTCTTTATATCTCTTTTAGTTAGTTAAAATAAATACTAGCCTTTTATATAATAGAGTATATAGATTATAATATCTATAAATTCTTTAGATTATCTATAGTTATTTTCAAAAGTCTTAATCTATTTATAAGAGAGTAGAGTATATAGTTAAATAGTTCTACTAAAGTATATATTCTAAGGATATAGATTACTAGAACTTAATATAATTTAAACTATTTACTTTTAAATTTCTTCCTACTTTTATTATATATTAATATCTAGTTATTCTCTTAAAAGCCTATTTTAGTAATCTTATTATTATATATACGATTTATTTAGATAATATAATTAAGAAGTAATTTATTTATTTTAGATTATATATTATTTAAATTCTATAAAATATCTAGTCTATCTATAAATGGTAGTACTATAATAATATTATTATTATTACTAGATATATATAGATATATATTATAAACTAAGTAAAATAGGCTATATCTAGTTATTATATATTTATAAATATATATAATAAAAATAGTTTATATAAGATAAATATCCTATAACTTTATTAGTTTATTTATTAAATACTTAATAAGTATTCTATCTAATATAGTAATATAGTAATAGATATTAAGTAAATTAATATAATATTAAATATCTTTAGCTAAAAGATTCTTATTATTATTAGATATTACTTCCTTTAGTACTCTATAATTTATAAAGATATAATTATATAAGAACTTTCCTAATATTTCTTTAGTAGTATATAAAATAGTTTCTATAATAACCTAACCTATAATATAGTTAATAGTAGTAATAATCTATCTATTATTATTTAATATATAAAGAAGATAACTAATTAGATTAATTCCTTATTATTTAAATAGAAGTATATTACTAGAAACTATATATCTAGTAATCTCTTACTCTAACTCTTTTCTTAGATTTTAATTTATCTAATATTAAAGATACTTCTAAGTAGTTTCTATTATCTTTTTCTTTATATTTAGCTATTATATATATAAATAGACTACTCTATTTAATCCTAGCTATTCTAAATAACTAAAATCTTTATATAGATACTATAATAATTCTCTATAAAAGATTAGTTCTAAAAATAAGATATAAACCTTATTTTTATAGATAAAGACTAACTAATAATAAATTATACTCTTAGAGTATATTAATAATATAGTATTATAATAATTTAAGTTTAGAGTAAACTTCTTTATAATATTTATAAGTTTTTTATTAATAGGTAATATATTTATATTAAGATATATTTCTATAGCTAATAACTATTCTTTTTTAGAGACTTTTATAAATATTTATTTAGGAATAGTCTATAGAGTAATAAAAGTAATATTCTAAATTAGAGGGAAATTAGATATATTTATAGGACTTTCTCTTAGGAAATCTAGTCTTCTACTAATAGTATTAGATATAATAGCTTCTTTATCTTTCTAATACTAAATCTTTAGATTATACTTTTAGAATTTAATAATCTATTTAGTAAGTCTTTTACTATAGATTATAGTTATTTATAAATATTATAAACTTATATAATTAATAATAATAAATATTTTTATACTATTTTCGATATAATAATCCTAAATATATAGTACTTCTTTAATAATAAATAGTTCTTTCTCTTAGATAGGATAATTTAATTCTATACTAATAAGTTTCTAACTATTAAATATAACTAAATATATCTTTTTTTATATATTATCTTAGTATAGAACTATTCTAATAGTCTATTTTAATATATTTATTTTAATTATAAAAGGTTTTATAAGATTTAGCTAAACTAATATAAATATAATAGTTATAAGCTTTTTTATTCTTTAAAAAATCTATTTATAGTTTACTAACTAAGAACTTAGATAAATTTTATTATAATATAACTTTATATCTAGTTCTTTTAATAATTTATATAATAGTATATAGATTTTAGTAAAATTATAAATAAATTATTAGTAATATATTATAAGACTAAGGAATTATTATACTTCTTATATATTCTTAGATTATAGTTATAATATAATTATATTAACTTTAATAGATATAGATAAAAGCTTTCTATCTATAAGATAAAATCTATAGAATTTAATCTTTTTTAATATAATTTAATACTGTTTAAGAGATATATATAACTAATATTTTTATAAAATATCTAAAACTTCTTTTAAATATTAATAGTACTTCTCTATAGTATCTAAGAAAATAAGAATATTATTAAGATAAATAATAACTATTTAGCTAAGAAATAGTTATAAAGTATTATTTATAATTAATTAAAATATTACTAGGATATTATATAACCTAAAAAGTATAATAAACTATTTATATTTTCTTTAAATAGTATTAAATATAATCTTTTTAATTAATTCCTTTTCTATATAAACTTACTAATATTTAAAGATTAAATCTATTCTAGATATAATTTTAGTAGTTCTAATATAATCTAATAAATCTTAGATATATAGTAATATATATCTATTCTTTAATATTAGTTTATTTAATATATAGTAATCTATATATATCCTCTAACTATTATTCTTTTTTAGAATAAATAAAATAAGAAAGTCCTAAGGACTAATAGATAGTTAAATTATACCCTTTTCTAATAGTTCTTAAACTTACTTTAACTATTCTTATAGCTTTAAATTAAATAATAAATATAAGTTAATATTAATAGATATAGTATCTCTAGTATAGATATTATAAGAAATAACTTATTCTAATAGTAACTCTTAAGATAATACTAACTTATATATATCTTAATAACTATTTAAAATAGTATAAATCTTTAAATTAGGATAACTTAGTATCTTCTATTTAGATATAGTATTTTTAGTAGTTAGATAGATTATATATAATATACTCCCTATTTTATTCTTTAATATATATCTAGCTTATTTTACTAATATTAAATTTAGCTTTAGGTTATCTTTTTTAAGTAGATAATAACTTCTCTATTTATTAGTATATATAATATACAAATAACTTTAATTATAAATCTTTATAATAGATATCCTCTAATTAATATTAAGGTTCTAATAATATAAGAAATTCTTTCCTAATATAAGATTAAACTCTAAATTATTAAGGATCTATATAGTAATTAATATATTAGCTTTTAATTATAATTAGTAGTTATATATAAAACTATATTATTAGATTATTACTATTTAGTAGATAAATATATATATTCTTATAGGTTTACTTATAAAGATAGTCTAACCTATTTTAATATAAGAAAGTTATAGAAATAAAGATATATAAAGTACTATAATCTAATAAAGTATAAATAGTTATATCTTAATTTAGATTATATATTAAAACTATATAGTATAATAGTAAATTACCTATTATATTAAGATATATATTAATATATATAATATTATTCTTTTTCTTCTTCTTTAACTCTTATAAAGCCTCTAGAATAGTAATAATTTCTATAGTTAGATTAAGCTAATTAGTACTATTATTAACTAGTAATTTTAAAGTTTTTGTTAGGTGACTAGTAAGAGTTTTATATTCATTAATTATATCTATTTTTTTAAGTCTTGATTCTTCTTTAGATAACTATAATTATAGGTAATATAACCTGGTTTATAATAATTATAGTATCTAAATAAGCTATTTCTATAATTAGATTATCTTTAATTATAGTTCTAATTAGTATTATTTAATAGTATAGTATCTAAATCTATAGTATTAGGATTATAATCATATCCTTACTTACTATCTTTCTTCTTAATATAATCTATAATTAAGATTTCTTATTTATACTATATAAATCTTTAATAATATTAAGTATAGTACTTAGATAGTTATAGTCTTTAGTCTATTATCTCTAGAGAGGTATATTTATATCCTTTTATAGGAATTAAATAAGTATTGGCTTAGGTATATAAATTCTATATTCTACTATAGCTTCTTATAAGTCTATTATATATTTAATAAAACTATAGTCTTTCTAATAGTACTTCTAGAAATAATCCTATCTTTTCTCTTTACTAAGATATTTAGAAAACTTATATTTAATTTATTTATAATATATAGTAAAGATATATATAGTATAGATTAGGTTAGATATACTAATATACTTATTATAGTATCTCTAAGTATAAGCTATATAATTCTTAAGAGCTCTACTAGAATAGATAATCTTATTATACTCTTCTAGTTCGGATCTAGTAAACTAAGTAATTTTATAAAAATAATATTTATAATTATATAGATACTTTTATATAGTATTATTTTTAATCTAATTACTATATTCTTTAATAGGATAGATACCTTTTATTAATATATACTTAGTAGCTAATATATTTTTAGATAGTTAATTTAATATAGATATAGGATATTTAGATAGTAATAATATAGATATTATAGGTATTAGCTATAGTATATAAGCCTATTATTTATTTTAGAATACTTAGGTAATATTATATACTAATATAATAATAATTATATAATTTACTAGGTTATTATTCTATAGGATAGTATAATATTCTATAAGTTTAGTAGGTAATATTTATAATACTTAGAGAGTCTCTTTGTTTAGTTTAAGTACTACTAATCTATCTAGTAATAATTACTATAACTACTATTCTATATTATTAAATACTAGCCTTTTTAGTAAGATTTAATACTATCTAGATAGCTTTTCTTTAATTTAAAGTTCTTCTAAAGATAACTAGATCTCTAATATTAATTAATATTTTATATCTCTCTAAGTATATTACTATAGTAATACTCTAGTCTTATATAGATAAATAACCCTATAATAGTTTAGAGTAGAAACCTTCTATAGTAAATAATATATAATAATATATAATCTTTATACAAATCTCTTAATTTATATATACTTAACTTATATTAGATAGTCTTTAGTATATAATTATAGTAATTACTTCTATATAGTGATTTTTAAATAGAAATCTTTATAATATAACACTTTTAGTATTATTCTATTACTAATATTATTCTAGGTTCTCTATCCCTTAATAGATCTCTATACAATTAGATCTTTTATGAATAGATATATATATTCTTAGCTGATATAGTAATTATATCTGAATAGCTTTATAGAAAATAATATTAGAAGGTAATACTACTAGATAAGATCTTTATACGAAATTAGTATATTATATAGATATATCTAACTATAATAGGGGAAATAACTATATAATATATACTAGGTATAAAGATAAACAAAACAAATAGGTTTAATCAGGTTAGATCGGGCGGTATAGATATTATTGTAATGGTTACTAAGTTATTAGGCTAGAGACCTATGACTAGGCAAGGATATCGGATGGTAGAGATCAAATAGAACAGTTAATATATAGAACTGATTCTTGTAGGACAAGAATCGTAGCTATTGTTCGTACGTTTTAATATTACTAGAGCTTGCTAGGGCTTAGGGCAGTTATGCATTAGCAGGTATATCGTAGTAGATTCACCCGCGGAGCGGCTATGAATCGTATCCGAATCGTACCCGAAGGGATTCAGGAATCCCGTGACAATTATAGTAGTAGATATAACAGGGATGCCGATATAGTAGGATAATATAGGAAATAATATAGTATAGAGAGGCAAAAATTTAATACTTTTATAGTTTAAATATATTTTTTAAAATAATCTTAGAGTCTATAAGAATAAAGAAATAAAAATCTTTATAGAAGTTAAATATCTTAATTCTAATTATAAAAATAACTAAACTATAAGAAGAGATATCTTAAAAACAATAATAATTATTATTTTAATAATTAAGAATACTTTAAGAAATAGATTTTTATCTTAATATATAATAAAAATATCTTTACTAGAGAAGTTAGTAATAAAATAAAGTATTATTATTAATAAACTAAAAAAGAACTAAAAGTCTTTTATTATTATTTTATAGATCTAAAATATTATCTTTTTTAGATCTTTTAGAATAAATAAATATATTATTATATATTAAAACTATATTTATAGTTAATTCTATATATTTATTAATATATAAAGATTTCTTTTAAAACTTAAGTATAATAATAGAAGTATAGAGTACTTAGGAATTTACTAAAATAAAGATATATAAATATAATCTATTTAATAATAATTCTAATTTAAGCTTAAAATATCTATAATTTAATAATTTATTTCTAAATTAAATTAATAGTAAGAAATAAGATTAAAAGAATTTTAAAAATCTATATTTAAAAAGTTTTTATAGTTTTAGATCTAATTTAAATTAAAATAACTTTAATTTATATTTAAATTAAAATAATCTTAAGTTATATCTAAATCTCTTTTATTTTAGAAGTAAATCTTAACTATTTCTTTCTTAAAATAATAATAATCTAAATAATATATTTATTAAAGGGATTAATTTATTTAATAGTTATTTTAATTATAGTAAACTAGATTATTAAGTAGATAAATAATATTTATTACTATAGATCTTAGAAATAAAGATCTAAGAAACTTATTTAAGATCTTAATATTATTATAATAATATTTAGTTAAGAGACTTAAGAAAAGTATTAGGATTAAATCAACTTCTATAAATTCTAACTTCTAGTTTTAAATAAGAATAGTTATTTATTTCTATATCTTAATTTATATCTAAAATAATATGTAGATATATAGATATTAATATTTATATAAAGATAGATCTTATTAGTTATAAATTTATTTAGAAATACTATTTTAATTAAGCTAAGTATAATATTTTTATTCTAGAAGTAATAGATTAATAAAGTATCTCTATCTATAGTATATAGATTATTCTAATTACTATATATAATTCTTAAAGAACTAAATAAAAGTTTTAATATCTTTATATTTTAGTTAATAGAGATCCTTATCTATTAGGATTATTAGTATTACTATTAAATATAATTATTTAATAAATATAAATTATATTAGTTCTATAGTAGAAATAATAATAGTTTAAATATAAAAGAGAAATAATAGAATAATTTAAGTCTTATTAATTTATAAAAGTATATAGGAACTAAATCTATATCTTTATAATTATTAAAATATTTAAAGAAATCTAGCTTTCTCTAGAGAAAGAAGAGAAATTAATAGTAAATTAAGACTAAATCTCTTTTAAATTATTAATATTCTAAGATATATTCAAAATATAGAACTCTAAGATTATATTAATATAAAAGGAAACTAATTATTTAATTAAACTTAAAGAAAATGTATTATCTTTATATAATCTAATTTACTCTCTTTTATAAATAGAACTTATAGAGTTATAGAAATATCTCAATAAAAACTTAATAAATAGTTAAATTAGACTATTAAAAAGCTTAATTAGTATATTTATCTTATTTATATCTAAAAAGGATAGAGGACTATAGCTTTATATTAATTATTAAGATCTAAATAAGATTTTGGTTAAAAATTAATATCTCCTGTTCTTTATTTTAGAGATTCTTAATTATCTTTCTAAGGTTTAATTTCTTAGTAAAACTAATATATAAGATATATATTATTAAATTTATATTTAAGAAGAAGAAGGATAGAAGATAGCTTTCTATATAAGATATAGTTATTTTAAATATATAGTTATACTATTTAGTTTTATTAATATATTTAAATAATATTTTTATCTTCTCTAAGATCTATAAAGAATATATAGAATATCTTTTTCTTATACTTAAAAGATTAAGAGAAATATAGTTATTTATGAAAGTCTCTAAATATTAATTCTATAAGAAATAAATTAAATTACTTAGCTTTATTATTAATTAAAATAGTATCTCTATAGACTTAGAATAGATTTAAACTATCTAAGAATAGAAATAGTCTATATTCTATAGAGAGATTTAAGTCTTTCTAGGATTTTATAACTTCTATTAAAGATTTATTAAAAAATACTTCTTAATTTTATTATTATTTATAAAGTTTTTTAAAAGAAGTAAAGATAAGAAAAAACTAAAGAATATTAAGCTAAATAACTATAAGTTAAAAATATTTTAAGATCTAATTAATATCTTTTTAACTATTTCTCTTTTATAATATTTTAATCTAAAAAGATCTATTTAATTTAAGACTAATACTTTAGGTTTCAGAATAGATAGAATCCTTTTATAATTAGATAATTAAAAGATATAGTATTCTATTATCTTCTAGTTAAAAAAATTCTTATTTATAGAATAGAATTATATAATACTAGATTAAGAGTTATTTATAATTATTTACTTATTTAAATACTAATATTTATATCTTAAAGAAAGTTATTATTAGATTAAGATTTTAATAGATTACTATAATTTAAAGTTATTTATAGATTAATCTAAGATTAATAAAAGATAAATATATTAATATCTTTTCTTTATTTTATTTAATTTTATAATATATTATTATTTAAAAAAGACTAATCCTATAAATAGATTATTCTATATTCTAGAAGAAAAGATATCTCTATTTATAAAGAAGATATTAAGACTAATTTATAAGAGAATTATAATTAAATTATTTATAATAGTATAGTAGTTTACTATTAATATAGTAATATTTAGAAAAGGAAATAAAGAGAAGTAGGGATTAATAATTATAACTATATTAATTTATAGAAGTTTATTACTATCCTTCTTTCTAATTATAAATAATTTAGTTAATAATCTAGAGTTAGAGCTAAGCTAGATTTAAAATAATACTATTATTCCTATAGATTAAGAGAATCTAAGAGAAGCTATAAATAAGTCTAGTAAAACTAATTATTTAGATCTAAAGGATAATAAAGAAATTTTCTTAAGTTAAGATTATAATATAATTAAGTTTCCTTAAGTTAAGACTATAATATAATATATTATAAGATTTTAAATTACTTTTAATTTATATTCTTTTAAATAGTATTTATAAAAATTATAAATAAATATCTATTTATAGATAAATCCCTAATAAAACTAGAATTATTGATTTAAAAAACTCTAAGATAAAGATAAAATAGTTAAGAAGAAAATTAATATAACTTAAAAAAAAATATATTATAAGAAAAGTATTAGAGTATTAACTTTAAGAAACTTTTATATTATAAGAAATATCTCTATATCCCTATTACTAGAAATTTAAAATAAAAGTTAATTAAACTCTATTATAATAAATAATTTATAGGATATTTTAGAAGAATATATATAGAAAAACTTTTAAAAAAGAAATTTTATTAGGAATATCTATTAAAAAATATATAAGAATATATTAAAATATTTAGATATTATTTTTATAAAGAACTTTAATCCTTTCTTATATCTTATAGACTATTTATAAAACTAAATATAGATTTTATTATAGGACTTCTAATTATAATCTTTAAAAGAATAAAATATAATATAATTCAAATAATTATTTATTAATTTATAAAATTCTTTTAATTCCTTTTTATATTAATAATAATATCTATAAGAAATCTTATTAAACTTTTTTTTAATTAAATTAAACTTAAATATAGAAATCTAAAGGGAATTATTTTTAATTAAAAGCTTATTTTTATAAATAGATTCTAGTTATAACTTTATTATTATTCTAAGATTTAACTATAGTTCTTTATTATATTTTATCTCTTTATCTCTAAACTAATAGATAAATAAAAAGATTTAACTAGATTTTAAAAGATTATCTTAGATATTTTATTAATAAAGAATAATTAAACTAAACTTAACTCTTTAAGATAGTATAATTTATATATAATAATACTATTAATATATTAAATAATAAAATTCTTTTTTATATATTACTTAGATATAATCCTAATTTCTAAATCTAAACTTCTAATAAAATACTTAAGAAGACTTCTAATACTAAAAAATAAATAAATTACCTTTAAAATATCTAGGAAGAGACTATAAAAAAGCTTTAAATTATATAAGAAATATAATAGAAATCCTATAATAAAACCTATAAGCTAAAGAACTTTAAACTAAAAACCTTTATATTTCTTTTAATAAAAAACCTTTATTTTAAAGCTAAAGAAAAGAAGCTATCTCCCTATTAAATTAGATCTTTCTATATTCTTATAAAAATTAGTACTTAGACTTATTATATTATATTATTAGAAAAATACTTAAGATTATATAATATCTTCTCTATCTTTCTTCTTCAATTATAGAATAGCTAAAATAATAATAACTTATAGATACTAATACTAGAACTTAAAGATAAGAAAAATAAGAAGTTAAAGAGATCTAAAATAAAAGAGTCTTTAATAAAGTACTATATTACTATATAAAATAAATAGGATAGTCTTTAGAATATAATTAATAAGAACTAGTAGAATACTTAGAAAATATAAGAGATATAATAGTTTTATTTAAGAAAAACTAAGCTTATAAAATAATATTATAATAATACTATAAACCCTTTAAAACCCCCTTAAAATATCTTTAAATTAATATTAGATAAAGAAAAACTATACTGAATAAGACTACTTAGTTAAAAAAAAGAAGAAGAATAAGTAAGATAAAGAATAAAAAACTATTATAGAATTCTATATTAAGGTATAAGTATCTTAATATTAGTAATAATTATTATTATAGCTAGAGATAAATTAATTATTATTAAAGTTATATTATATTAATATCCTACTATAATCTTTACAAAAAAGGATTAAATATTATTTTACTAGAGAGTAAAACTAGTATTATTAATCTATAGATATAAAAAATTATTAGAATAGCTAAGAGACTTAGTAAAAGATAAACTAATCTTAAGATTTAACTCCTTTTATTATTTAATAATAAATATAGTATATCCCCCTATAGCTTAGTCTATATTCTATAAATTAAAATAGAGATTATCTTTTGAAAAGATACTAGGAGACAAGTAGATCTCTTTATAGTTATAGCTTTATTTTCTTTATCCTAGGCTAGTATAGTATTACTAATAACTACTATAGTAGTATTATTATTTTAAACTTTATATATCTAGTTAAGAATTAATTAAAGTTAATATAAATTACTATAAATTCTATAAGATATCTAAAATAAATTAGTACTAAATTAAATATAACTTAGAGAAAAACCTTATTTAAAAGTAATTCTTACTATACTTTTTATATAAAGTATAAGTAATTAAGTTTATATAATCCTAGTTATATCTAATTTTAGGAATAGTATCTATAGAAGGGTAAAAAGCTATTTTAGTAATATACTTAATATAGAATATAAACAAAGAATAGATAATTTAATTATAAAGAGGATATAAACTAGTAGAAATACTAGTAATACTCCTATTACCCCTATTAATCCTATTATCTCTATTACTATTATTATTATCTCTACCTCTAGCCTAACCTTTATCTCTTATTATATAATAACTATTTTAGTAAGAAGGACTACCAGAAGTATTAGTAATAGTAGTATTAGATATATTAAAAAAGAAATAAAATAAAAGTAAAGAGAGAAGAAATAGAAAGTCAAAAGTCAAGAGGAAAAAAAAGATAAGAATTAAGGAGATAGAAGAGAAGCTCTTATCTTAAAGATATTAAAAAAACTATATTACTTTATTTATATCTATATATAAAAACATCTAAGATAGTATTAGTCCTAGAAGCTTTATTTAATATAATACTACTCTATATAGATTATCTAATTAAATATAAGCTATATAGATAATTAAGTTAACTATTATTAAAAAGGAAAGATAAATTATTATAGGATTCCTAAATCCCCTTAGGTATAACTTAAGTACAATTTATAGCTACTCTATAAGCGAATCTACCTCAATACATCTATTTATATATAACAGTCCTAAGCCCTAGTAATATAAAAACATATAAATAGTAGCTACGATTCTTATTCAATAAGAATCAGTCTATATATCAACTATTCTATTTGATCTCTACTATCCGATATCCTTACCTAGTCACAGGTCTCTAGCCTGACAACTTAGTAACTATTATACTAGAGATCTATAATTAGATAAGGATATTAGATAGTAGGGATTAAGAAGAATAGTTAATATATAGACTAATTCTTATAGAATAAGAATTATAGCTATTATTTATATATTTTTATATTATTGGGGCTTAGGGCAGTTATATATAAGTAGGTATATCGAGATAGATTCACCTATAGAATAGTTATAAATCGTACCTGAGTCGTACTTGAGGGGATTTAGGAATCCTGTGATACTCTTAGTAGTAAAACGGTCCTGTGGAATATCTTGGGGTGAGTGCTGGTGATATAGATAAGAATAGTAGTGATAGGGGGTAATGAGGGTGATGAGAGGTGAGTAAGAACCCATTAGGAATTTACCTGAGGCTTTTGAGTCTAAAAGCCACTGGTTTGCTATAATATCTATTTTTTCTATTCTATCCTTTGAAGAGTAAATATAAAGCTTGAAGAGATTTAATAGAACAAGTTTCATGAAGTATAAGCATATACTTTATTATATGGCTTTACCTTTAAGTACGATAATAAGACGGAATCCTTATGAACTTGCGGTGTACGCTGCTGTACTGTTCATGTAGAACGATCCCGTAAACGGATAGGATTGCCTTCCGTATTTCGTATATCGGAGCTCTCGAGGAACTTCTGTATAATCGTCGATAAGGCATCAAGGCATCCGCAGATCGTTAGCAACATGGACCTGGATAGCGCTCCTAATGCGATTCATCAGTGTCAGGATAAACAGTCTCTCTGAGTCATATTACTAGAATATAACTATTTTGCGTTCACGGCTTTGTCATCTAAGCGATCAAATGGTTTTTCTTGAAATTTTCTTTGTATGAAAATTAGTTTCTTAAAGCGATCGAGATACCAGGCACCAGCGCACATGAATTAAAGTGCAGATTCATGTAAACAACGTTTTTTGGACCTTATCACCCAGCTCGCGACCCAGTGTAAGCTCCATGATAATATCAGCATCGTGCCCTTCTGGAACGATGAATGATACGCTTGAGCGCGAAAATGACTCTCCCGCCTTCTCTTTCTTGAACAAAGTGCCTGATCTAAGGGCAGTTCCTATTAAATCGCTCGGTAATGGTGTGAATATTTCATCAATACCCTTCTCAGTGAAGCCATTAATACGCATGTAAGGCGTTGGAACCACCCTGATACCATTCTGCAGACAAACATGTCGCACCTTATCTACCACATGTAACTCAACCCCTGTCATTTTCTGTATGATATCCGAAGCACCGGGTTCTCCCAAATAAATCTTTAAGATGGGCTCGCTAATGGGATCTGTAGGTACATCCATCTGGACCGCCCTTGTTTTTGGCATCGGTTCTCCCTCATCCACATCCGGCTCGAAAGGGTCGGTAGTTCCTGCACCCCATAGATGGGTTATTAGGACCATTTGAGAGGAAACGTTAAGCCAAAAGAAGGAAAGAAGAAGAAGAATAAGAAACACATACACTTACCATCTTGTTCGGGGCTTTGGGGCATTTTATTAAACCTTTGGCCAAGAATCACTTTTCGCAGGATAATATCTTCGGGGCTATGGTTGAATGGTAGCGTTAGTGAGGGTGATATTTGCGAAATTATCACGTTTTGCCAAAGGTATTAGCACTGTAAGCGCGATGTGTTCTGGACTGGTGACGAACCAACGCTCTTATGAGAAATTGTTGTCAAGATTACATGAACAGTAGTCGCACCATCTGGAAACCAAGTCAGATTTGCGCTAGTCAGAAAGCAGAAGAGGGGTAGACAGCCTCACCCCACTTGCGATCTCCTGGTCCGCAACCTCCCCAGCACGAAGATCCATCACCAACAATCCAGGCACCAGGCCCATTTTTTGCAAGTAAATGGCAGAATTAGGTGTGGCCGCCAGTGTTATAGCAGTCATTCAGTTGACTAGCCAAATAGTCTCATTACTTGGTCAGTACGGTAATACGGTGAAAAGCGCGAGAGATGACATTAGTCGACTACATAACCAGCTCCACTGTGTGGCCGAGATCTCCAAAGCTGCCCAACAGCTCCTCAAAGAACGGAATAACGAGAAACTAAAGACGTCTCACAAGTTGCATGTCCCCTTCCGAGATATTCATGCGCAACTTCAGATACTCGAGCGCGAATTCAACCAGAGTGGGACACAGACGGCTATCGGCCGTATCCTATATCATGCTTTCACATGGCCATTCAAAGCAAGGAAGATAGAAAAATTAACCCGAGACCTCGAAAAATGCACACAAGCCATATGGACAGCCTTGCAGATCGACCAAGCGTATGTTTTCGGCAATGGACTATTTGTAGCACTTGCTGACCTGGCATTCATTAGAAACCTTCTTCTAGAACTCGATAGCAACACATCTCATCTTGGTCAATATATTATCATTGGGAACCTTCAAGTCGCTGAAGGGGCGTCCTTTGATTCCCATGCAGAAGCGCACAATCCTACATGCCACCCGCAGACTCGAGTCGATATTCTACAGAAAATATCTCAATGGAGCGAGGATTGCCGTGCTGATCCTATGCTTTTGCTGAGTGGAAAGGCCGGTACAGGAAAGTCGACAATAGCCCGTACTGCTGCTCGTTCGTTTGCGACGCTCGGTCTTCTCGCTGCTAGCTTCTTCTTCAGAAGAGGCGAAGGTGATCGAGGTAGAGCACTTAGACTTATTACTACGATTACCATACAGCTTGTAGAAAATCAACCAGCCCTAGTGCCATATGTCAAAGATGCTGTCAGGATGGATCCCAGGATCACTCAGAAGTCGATACGAGAACAATTCAACAAATTGATTCTCGAACCATTATCGAAAGCCCGGGCCATAGAGAATCAACCTTCACTCATCATCGTTGTTGATGCGTTGGATGAGTGCGACGACGAAGATGACATTAAACTATTGATTGAACTATTCTGCAGTCCAAGAACCGCGCGAAATTTGCAACTTTTACGATTTTTAACCACCAGCAGACTCGAGTTGCCGATTCGTCTTGGATTGAACACTGTTAATGGGGCATATCGGGACTTGACCCTTGACGAAGTTCCTTCCCATGTCATTAAGAATGACATAGAGATTTTTCTAGAGCACGAGTTCAAAAAGATTCGGAATCAGTTTAATCCTTCCGTGACCGAGAATCGAAGACTTCCAGCAAGTTGGCCTGTCCCTTCTGACATTCATAATATCGTGGACATGGCAGATCCTCTTTTTATCTTTGCTGCGACTGTATGCCGCTTCCTTGCAGATCGGAAAACAGGGAGCCCGCAGGGGAAACTTGATATGATCCTGGAACACAAAACAAAAAGTCTTGGTACTAAGCTTAAGGCTACATATCTCCCTATCTTAGAGCAACAGCTCGCTGGATTATCCATCCACGAAAGACGTACAACGATTGAGCATTTTCGAAATATTGTCGGCTCAATAGTTCTTCTCGCAAACCCGCTCTCCACGCATGCTTTAGCAGCGCTCCTAGACATATCTCAAGTCATTATCGATGATAGACTCGATCTGCTTCACTCGGTTCTGGTTATCCCCATGACACCTAAGTCTCCTGTGCGTCTATTCCATCTTTCCTTTAGCGACTTCCTGTTGGATTCCGAAAATCGGATTCAAAATCCCTTTTGGGTAGACCGGAAGCAAATTCACCAAAAGCTAGCAACACACTGTCTCCGGGTAATGAACGACCGCCTTTCAAAAGACAGTTGTGAATTGAAATGGGCGGGAGCATCTCGCTCAAGAATCGACCCCGAGGTAATAAAAGAACGCCTTCCCGCTGAACTTCAATACGCCTGCCTGTTCTGGACGTACCACCTCAAGGAAGGATGTCAATACATCTACGATGTTACCTTGGTTCATAAATTCCTCCTTGATCATTTTCTCCATTGGGTCGAGGCTTTAAGCATTCTAGGTAGGATCTCAGAAGGCATCACCTGTATAGAGATATTACTGTCTTTGCTCGAAGTAAGCTTTTACTAGCCTAATTGCACTGCACATTAGCTAACGTATAAGTGGCAGACAGAAAGAGATGCCAAGTTGAAAAGATTTGTAACTGATTCTCACCACTTTTTGCTCGCCTACGCATCGGCCATCAACTTAGCACCGTTGCAGGTGTACTTTTCAGCCCTCATATTTGCCCCAGAAACAAGCATTGTAAAAAACTCGTTCTTGGAAGAACATCCTAACTGGATTTCCCTTCTTCCTGATGGAGCTGACAGTGGATGGGGCCGATATGAATTGACCCTTGACAGACACAAAGACTCAGTTACCTCGGTCAATTTCTCCCACGACTCGAAGTTTGTTTTGTCTGGATCAACGGACAGAATAGTCCGAATTTGGTCGGCTAGCTCTGGTGAGTTGCATAGAACACTCAAAGGCCATGGAAAACCTGTCAGGTCGGTTGTGTTTTCGCATAATTCAGAACTCGTTGCTTCAGCTTCAGATGACCAGACGGCTCGGATCTGGTCGACCGCGACGGGTGAACTACGGAGAATACTTCAGCACAGCGATGTCGTTTTATCAGCCGTATTTTCACATGATTCGAAACTTATTGTATCAGCCTCCAATGACAAGTTAGTCCGAATTTGGTCTGCCGATACAGGTGAGCTGCAAAAGGTGTTGGAGGGGCACCAGGACACTGTTAATTCAGTCGCATTTTCACACAACTCGGGGCTCATTGCATCTGCTTCAGATGACAAGACAATTCGCATCTGGTCGACTAGTACAGGCGAGCTGCAGCGCATTCTTATTGGCCATAACAGCCTTGTAACGTCAGTTGTATTTTCACATGACTCAAAGATTATCGCGTCAGGTTCATACGATTGTACAGTTCGACTCTGGACAGCCGATACTGGTGATCTCGCATTAACGTTAAATGGTCATAAAGGAGCTGTTACCTCAGTCACACTCTCGCGTGACTCGACGTTCCTCACTTCGGCTTCACTCGATATGTCAATCCGGGTCTGGTCGACACGTACGAATGAGTTGCAGCAAGCACTTCATGGGCATCGTCGCGGTGTAACCTCAGTCTCACTATCGAACGAGTCAAACCGCATTGCATCGGCCTCAGATGACAAAACAGTTCGCATCTGGTCAATTGATACATTCGATATTCATCAAGCGTTTGAGGATAAAAACAGAAGTGGCTCCCAGAACAGTTTGTCATACGAATATGGCTCGTTAGAAACCCATAACGAAGCATTTGAAATACGCACATTAAATGATACACGAAACTACGATACCGACGAAAGCTATCTAAAAGTTAACATCGGTTGTTTACGTGAACGAGTTCCTTTTTCTCGCCAAGATCTAGAAACTTTAGGTCATTTAGGCTTGCTTGCAAGAAGATATGGCCAGATGTGTGAAAAGGGCCCAAACCCTTTTGAAAATAACAACGACTGCGTGGGTCCAGGAATAAGTAAAGACAAGCGGTGGATAACCTGGCATGGTAGTAATTTACTTTGGCTCCCAGAAGAGTTTAGACCATGGTGCTCAGCCGTATTGGGGTCGTCAATTGTAATGGGGTGCGATTCAAGAAAGGTCTATCTTATAAAAATAACTGACAAGACGAGGCAATAAAATGAAGGTTCTCCTCACTACTACATATGAGTTTCAAATATACGCTTATACACATGTGTATATTGTAGCGGGGAATACACCTCACCGACTAGAATTGGTCCATCCTGCTGCCGAAACTTCACCCTTATCGACCACCTAGAACTCGTATATTATATAGTACTATTATCTTGGGGATAGCTACAGAATACATTCTTTTACACCTCTCATATCCTATAGATAATACCCTTCTTGGTAGACCGTGCAATGACAGATATCATGGTATAGGTTTTTTGAGAAATCTATCCTTAAGGGGTTATACGAGTGGACTTGACTCGTAGGCCTGGCAGTTTGGGTGGGTAATGTGATGAGGTGCCTATGATCTACCAGAATGAAGAAGGTGCGAAGAACAACGAATAACAACGTTGAGGAAAGGGAAAGAAGAGAGAGAGCTATACTATATACATATAGGCGGATACCACTCTCTAAGGTAATTATCTAATTAATCTATATCTGAGAGTAGGTTAAACTATATAAATATATAGATAATACAAATATACCTGTCCTGAGTCTTCTCTATATAGTTATACTATATTACTTCTACCTAAAATATAGATAGTCGTAGTAGTAGTAGTAGTAGTAGTAGAAGTCATTAACCTGCTGTAGCCTACTTCGTAGGCTATGCTAGGGTTACTATTAGACCAGCTATAGCTAAGAAGAATAACGCCAGCGCCGGGCTTAGGCTTTGGGCATATCTAAGCATACCTGAAAGGTATATCTAAGTTGTTTGCTGTTACTAAATAAGCGAAGTAAATATAATATCGATAAAGGAAATACAGAAAGAGTATACAAATATAGTAAATAAACAAACATAAACGAACATAAACGAACATACTAAATATACTAAATATAACGGTAATCTCCCGACGACATGCATCACTACGCTGCAGCCGAACTTCCTTTCAAGATCCTATATTACCTACTGCTTGCAGCCCTTAAGCTTTATCTCTTATAGCTCTACCCTATAAACTATTTCCTACTTATACTTCTTCTTTCTACTTTCTATTAGCTTCCTTATATTACTGAGATCTTAAACCACTAAGATTGCTAAGATATTATATTACTATACCTTATAGATTTCCTTATATCAACTAGATAAGTTCCTAGTACTAAGCCCGCTGTATAATAAATCCCCTTTATAAAAACTATCTACTAACTAAGTTCTTTTGATATTAAGAAGATATAACTAACCGGAGCTATACCTCTTCAGATACCCTCTTTATCTTTATTAATATACTATCCTATGTTACTTTTATTTACCTATATCTGCAGTATTTACTAACTTCTGCCCGGTCGTCTCTAGATTAATAGTATAGAACTAGCTTAGTATACCTATAGTAAAGATAAAATCTATTATAATATTAGATACTTCCTCTTTTATAAGAAGTATATCTAGTATTAACTAGTTAAAGCTTTTCTTATATAGTTTAAGACTTATTATATATCTCTTATCTATCTAGAGTTTATACTTTAGTAAGATATATCTTACTAATTAATTTCTAAGGCTATACTTATATTATAGTATATTATAGATATTAATCTTTATAAAATAAGCTACTATAGCTATCTTCCTTATATATAGTTATGTTATTACTAATATTATAGCCTTTTATTTCTTTTACTAGTATTCTAGAATCTGTTTATTTAATAGCTTAATTAGATACTATATTACTTTTACTATTTTTATCCTTTTCTACTTCTTCTTCTATATTTCTTTTACTTCCTTCTAAATATAAGTCTTAATAGCTATATTTAAGATAATTATATATATAGTATTATAATTATAATTAGCTATATATCTAATAAATATTATAATTTCTTTTAATTAGCTTATTAACTTCCTTATTATTAAAAATCTTTATATAAATAGGAATCTAATAGAACTTAATATTAATATCTATATTAGTAAGAATATATAATATCTTAAGGATAGAGTAGAGGAAATATTAGCTAGATAATATTTATAGATAGTAAAGTACTAAGAGTACTACCTAGGAGTCTAAAAAGATTATAACCTATAGAGATAATTCTTTAGTATAAGTTATAAAATAATTACAAGTTCCATGTTCTCTTCTAGATTAACTCTATTGCTATCTTTAGGCTATAATATTCTATCCTATAGACTATTATTATTTCTAATTTAACTATCTAGCTCTAGAGAAAGCTACTTCCCTTACAAATAGTATTTATCTATATAGCTATTCTAATCTTACCTTTATAGCTAGAACTATCTATATAGATAATTAATGGTATTAGGTTTTTAAAAGTAATTATTTATTAATAAATATTCTTTATAGTATCTCTATTCTTAATAGATATCTTTAGTAGTATTTACTATAGTTCCTAGATAAATACCTTCTAACTCTCCTATTTATATCCTACTAAATTAGCTTCTAAGAGAGCTATTAGATATTTACCCTTCTACTAGGTTTATTCCTTTAAGAGTATCTATCTATAGAAATACTATTAAGAAGTTTTCTTTATAATTATAAACTTTAAAATAGTAAAGATTAGGCCTATATAAATCTATATAGCTATCTCCTTCTTAATTTAATCGATCTAGATCTATATTAGTAGTAAAAATAGCTTAGCTTCTAAAGTTATAAGTATAGTAGTATAGAAGATATTAGAGATTAGATATATAATATATTCTTAAATAGAGTTAAATAGTATTATAAGCTTTCTTATTTATTCCTAGGTTTATAGTTATTACTATACTAATATCTTATATAATATCTATAATAGTACTATTACTAGATAGATTCGGTATATAACTATTATTAATAAGCTCTATATTAAGTCTAAGAGGCTCTATATTGTTTTTAAGAACTTATTTACCTTCTCTATAGCTTTAACTTGATAGAAATTAAAGCTTAGTTCTTAATTAAGCTAGAAGCCTAGATATTTAACTAGTTTAGTAACTACTAATATAGTGATTAGGTTACTAGATAGACTCTAAGGTTCTATATCTATATCTAGAAGAAAAAAAAAAAAAGGTATAAGTTTAGGCTTTATAAACTCTAGATATATAAAACAAAGTAGTAAATATTTCTTTATATTAATTATAGAAGTATATCTATACGCCTATAGTTATATTTTAGTATAGATTTCTTGTAAGATTACTATATTCTAAGTCTTACTCTTACCTACTATATTATCTACCTAGCCGCTAGTAATTAATCCCTCTATAGTATAGACTTCTAGTAGGTCTATATTATAAAAGAAGTATAGAATCGGGAATAATAGTAATCCTTATAATATATCTAGATCTTTATACTATAATCTATAAAAAAGACCTATACTTATAGCACTAGATATCCTAAGTACTATCTCTATAGATTATAAAGTAATTATATATATAAGATATCTAATACTCTATTCTGTTTTTCCTAGGTTTGATATACTTTATTAATTAGGATTTATATTATATAGTTAATAGAAATCCTATATTTCCTATTAATATAATCTTTTAATAATAAACTATATCTTCTTACTGAAAAACTAACTCTTTATATAATAATAGCTTCTATATATTTTCTAAAAATATTTAATAATACTACTAATTAGTATAACTTAGATACTTAGTAATTATAGTT
The DNA here is from genome assembly GCF_028827245.1 of Penicillium angulare. Taxonomy (NCBI): domain Eukaryota; kingdom Fungi; phylum Ascomycota; class Eurotiomycetes; order Eurotiales; family Aspergillaceae; genus Penicillium; species Penicillium angulare. The sequence goes on along the minus strand of NW_026623169.1, from coordinate 96,856 downwards.
ATTTTTTTATATAGTACAATAGTAATTAATTATTAAAAGTATAATAGGTTATAATTAAACTATATATAAATATTAAATAGCTTATAAAGTATATCTAATACTATTAGAATCTTTATAGCTAGGTACTAGAAGAAATTAGGGATTAGGTCTCCTCTAAGAACCTTATCTATAGGTATATTAATTACTATCTCTTCAATCTTATATTTTATAGTTTCTAGAAAAAATAGTAGTTCTAGGTATTTATATCTATTAATATTAATTAGATAAGGCTCTAAGGATATAGAGAAGAAGATATTTTAGAAGACTTTAGTTTTAGCTTCTAATATACCTATAAGGTCTTCTTTTAGTAGCTTTAGTAATAATATAATACCCTTTATATATATACTAATATAATTATATACTTATTTTATTAGTTACAAAAATCCCTAGGATCTATTTTCTATAGCTTACTATATATTTTACTAGTATACTGAATATAGTTATTGTTTAATAAGCTTTACCTTTTAATTATATATAATTATATATATTATCTAGTTATTTAATTAATAGAACTAGCTCTATATCCTCTTAAAATATCTTACCTTCTTTATAGCTTTTTAATAATTAGTATTAAAGCCTAGTTATATCTATAAGAAGAATATAGCCTATAGAATATATTTCTTAATTATAATATAGATTATCTATAGAAATATACTAAATTCCAATCCTAGCTAATCTATGATAGCTTATTTTAGTAATTAGAGTTATATATTTTTAGTAATAAACTTAGTAAGTTTTTTAATATCTATAATTTACTAGTTCTTATATTTTTATAATATAAATAGAGGGTGTTTAATATCTAAAAGTATTTATATTAATTAATAATATAAGCTATATCTAATATTATTTATAAACCTATAGGTAATAAATTAATTAATAAGATTCTTATTAATATATATAAGATCTAAGATAAATAATTATACTTTCTTACTATAGTATTGTTTCTATATTATTCTACTTTTCTTTATAATTATCTTTATTTCTAGTTTATCTATAATCATAATAAAATCTTTACCTATAAATATAATTTTTATTCTTATATCTTCTTATATAATATAGTAAGTGTTTATATTACCTACTATAATATACTTATTTAGTTATATGTAGATCTTTATTATAAGATAAAGAAGAGCTTTAATCTACTTTTTAGTTGTTTATAGAGATTATAAATAAAGATATTTATCTATTTACTATTAGTCTTTTTCCTACATAGATTTAGAATCTAATAGTTATAGTTTATAAATTGATTAAATTAGGTTATAGGATTAATATTTTTAGATATCTATATTATAATATCTAGAAACTTTTCTTTTCTTATAGAAGAATATAATAATTAGAACTATTTTAATATTAACTAATATATAGTATTAGAGAGAATATTTTACTATAGGTCTTATACTATAATTATATTTATATCTAATATAGTAATATAGGCTTCTTAGAATATTAGCTAAGCCTATATAACTAAGTATTAGAGGATTATATAATTAGATTATTAAAATAGATAAAATCCTCTTCTATATCCTATTCTAAGCTATACACTTAAACTCTTTTATAGGTCCTTTATTATCTCTATTAATTATATATTATTAAGATAGATATAGTATTCTTATATATACTACTACTTTTATTTTTATAACTATATATACTTCTGTTTCTAGATATTAATAACTAATATAATATAGGACTCTATAGGTTAAAGAGTTCTACTACTAGTCTTAGATTTATTCTTAGAGTCTTTTAGATATCTATATTCCTTTTTCTAAGGGTCTATAAGTATGATATAGCTTAGGAGAAATATAGCTGGCTATAGTATATAGATAGATATATTTAATTAGTTTCCTAAAGCCTTAGTCTATACTAAGATTTTAGACTAAACTAAGCTAGGCTTTAGTTACTAGTATAGTAATATATAATAGTAATATAATATATTAATAATAACTATCTTAGTTACAATAAGTATCTTTTATCTTATTAAATAGCTTAAGTAGATAGTTTTATACTTCTTACTATTGTAATTCATATATTTAATAGCTATTAGCTTACTATATTTAAATAAATATTTCTAGGTTAAGTATCTATTAGTATAGAGACTATATTTAGCTATATTTGGATAATATACTTATATATATCTAAACTTTTAATATTTCTTATACTACTTTATATAGCTATCCTAATAGAAGACTATAATATAGTAGAGATTACCTCTATAACTACTAATATATAAAACTAGTACTTCTTTAAGATAGTAAGCTATTCTAGATATATAATTTTAAACGACCTCTCTTTAGATAGCTTCTTCTTAGTATCCTATATTACTATATTCTAGTATTATAGCTTCCTTATCTTCTCTATCTATATCTCTAGTATAAGCTTTATTCTATATATCTTAATACTATAAACCACTATATTCTAGATTAGCTATTAGATATATATATCTAGTCTAAGTATCTTTAACTAACTATTATAATACTAGAGGATCTCTATACCTATAGCTATATTAGTATATAGTATTATATTACTAGACTATAGTTTCTAAATAGCTTAGAAGTAATAGTTGTCTCCTAGAGGAAAAGACTATCTATTTTTAGCTAATACCTATTATATCTATTTTAGTTTATCTACTAGCTCTACTAAAGAATACTTTTATATTATCTTATAGTATTAGCTAAATACCTTAACTATGATTTCCTAGTTAGATTATAATATTATAGATAATATATTAAAAGTAGCTAAGCTATTACTAGTAGGGAGAGAAACTAGTAACTTAGTATAGTAGGTACTATATTATTAGCTTAATATATTAAAATAGGCTATAGAAGTATAGGTTTATATAGTATTTAATAATTATAATAATAATTTAGTAGTTATCTTAAGTACTTTTACCTTATTCTAGAGAATATTAATTATTATAAGTATCTTCTATATAGTAGATATATTACCTTATTAGATATTTTTAGTATACTTTTCGATTTATTAGAGGAATATAATATTAAATAGACTAGAAAAGCTAGTATTCTCTATCTTATTTAGTACTATATATATTTCTTTAGTAATTTAGTTTATTATAAGCTCTAGAGGAGTATAAGTCTTTTAGTATACGATTTTTAATCTCTAGATAGGTCTTAGCGGTATAGGATAGTATAAAATTTGATAATTAGGATATAGAAAAGCTTCCCTAGACTACACTATCTCGATAATAGCTATTTTAATAGATAAAACCAATATTAAAATATAGCTAGCGAAGTAACTAAGAATTTAAACTAGGTCTTAGGTTCTTAGGACCTTTATTTAATAAGTTATTCTAAGAATTAGATTTAACGAGAGATAGTTACCTTAGAGTATATCTAATAGTATTATAATTTACTTATAAGTAGATAAAACTATAGCCTATCTAACGTATTCAGTAAGCAAGTAATATATATAAGCAAGTGATATACCCCGCCCAAAACGCGTCTATGAATTAGCACTTAATTAATTCGACCACCTATTATACTACTAATTTATCTCTAAACCTTAAGAAATTTAATTAAGTAAGAAGATAGGATTTTATTAGCTATTTAGGCTATAAAGAACTAAGAAATCAGCGCTATTTATGAAGTAGTATATCGTTTTAATATATTAGAGCCGATACTTTACTACTACCTCTATAGTATTTAAAACTATATAAATTTATATACTAACTTATATAAATTAATAGAAATTAAAGAGGAAACACTTCAAAAATAGATCCTATTACTTAATAATTATAGAGTAGCACCCTAGTTAACTATTATATAAAAAACTATAAATATTTTTCTTAGGGTTTATAAAATAATCCCTATTTAAATAGTTAGGGAAAAATAGGTTTATAAAAAAGTATCCTAAACTATTAAACTAGTTCTTAAGGTACTATAATTATAAATATATAAAGTATAAAGATCTAAAAATTATTAGTAAATAGTTTAATCTTATTTAAAAAACTATACTTTAATATAATATTAATCCTAATAACATTTATAACTTTAATAAGATTAGTTTTATAATAGGATTAATAATAATTATAAAAGTTATTATAAGAATTAAATACTATAGTTAGTAATTACTTTTATAACCTAGAAATTATAAGTAGATAACTATAATTAAATATATAAATATTTTAGATTAGGTCTTATCTCTATATATAATTTTTAAAGATAAGGTTTTTATTAAATCTTAGTTTAATAATCTTTTAGATAATTAGTAATTTAAAGTAAGCTTAAATAGCTAGACTTCTAATATAATTGGTTTTTGTTGGTTTAAAAAGCTCTTTATTCTATTAACTTCTTTATAGTTAAAAGGTTAGTATTAACTTTTAATACTTAATAGTTATAGAAGTTAATTAATCCTAAGATTTGATGAAATCTATAAAAAAAATGATATTATATTAATTTATATATCTATATATTTATTATATCTTTTATAGCCTCTTAATATTAGTTATTTTATAGTATTAAAGTATTTATATAATTAGCTTATTAAAATAAAGATATATCTTAGGATTAACTATATTAATAAACTTAATTTCCTTAAGATATATCTATATATCTAAATTAAGACTTTTAAACCTAATACTATTAAAAATAGCTTTAGGGTAGCTAGTTTAATATCTTTTTTATCTAATTAAGTACTCTTAAAACTTAATATTTATCTTTAAATCCTAATATCTCTAGTAAGCTAAAATAGTAAATTAAGCTAAAATTTTATACTAAAAACTCCCTATATAGAGAAAGAACTATATTAATAGGCTTTATTAATTAAAACTTTACTTTATATATAGTCTTATAGTCTACCTAGTCTATTAGATTATATATTAAACCAGCTTATAAAAGACTTCTAACTCTAGATATAAAGTTATATTCTATAAGTATAAGGAATTAAAGAATTGTATACTATAAATAAGAAGTAGAAGTAAAAGCAGACTTAGTCAACTAGGTAGATAGCTTACGAAGACAATATCTTAGTTTAAGAAGTTTATAAGCTATATATAGAGCTATTTAAGACCTAAGTAGTCTATCTATATTAATATCTATTATAAGTAGGTTTTAAAGGGTTTACAGCTATCTATACAGGACTAATAAAGATATAGAATATATAGAAAGCCAGGATATAGAAAAGAAATATACCTAGATAGAGAAGCTAGCTAGTTAAATTAATTTAATAGCGTTTTGGTTAAGAAAAATATATTTAAAATAGATATTGTATAGTAGGTATGTCACTCGCTTACATACGTCACTCGCTTACCGAATACATTAACTAGAATTTTAATAAAATTAGTCTTTATTAGCTTAAAAAGCTTTTTCTTCTATTAACTTCTTTATAATTAAAAGATTAATATTAACTTTTAATACTTAATAACTATAGAAGTTATTTAGTCCTAAGATTTAATAAAATCTATAAAAAGAATAATATTATACTAATTTATATATCTATAATACTAATTTATATATCTATATATTTATTATATCTTTTATAGCCTTTTAGTATTAGTCGTTTTTATAGTATTAAAGTATTTATATAGTTAACTTATTAAAATAAAGATATACCTTAGGATTAATTATATTAATAAACTTAATTTTCTTAAGATATATCTATATATCTAAATTAAGACTTTTAAGCCTAAGACTATTAAAAATAGCTTCAGGATAGCTAGTTTAATACTTTTTTACCTAATTAAGTATACTTAAAGCTTAATATTTATCTTTAAATCTTAATACTCCTAGTAAACTAAAATAGTAAATTAAGCTGAAATTTTATACTAAAAACTCCCTATATAGAGAAAGAACTATTTTAATAGGCTTTATTAATTAAAACTTTACTTTATATATAGTCTTATAGTCTACCTAGTCTATTAGATTATATATTAAACTAGCTTATAAAAGGGTTTTAACTCTAGATATAAAATTATATTCTATAAGTAAATTATATACTATTAATAAGAAGTAGAAGCAAAAGTAGACTCAGTCGATTAGGTAGATAGTTTATAAAGATAATAGCTTAGTTCAAAAGGTCGATAAACTATATATAAAGTTATATAGTCTATATTAATATCTATTATAAATAGGTTTCGGAGGGTTTATAGTTACTTATATAGGGCTAGTGAAGATATAGGATATATAGGAAGCTAGGATATAGAAGAGAAATATACCCTAGGTAGAGAAGCTAGCTAATTAATTTAATTTAATAGCGTTTTGGTTAAGAAAAATGTATTTAAAATAGATAATATATAGTAGGTGCGTCACTTGCTTATATACGTCACTCGCTTACCGAATATATTATAGTTTTAGATTAATTTTCCTAAGCTACTACTAGAATTATACTAATAAACAACCTATTGACTAGTAGCTCTATAATATTATTATATATAATATATAAATATCTCTAAATAAATATCTATAGTAGAGATAATAGCTTAGTAAATCCCCTTTATTAGAATAAATAAAAACTAATAAAATATACTAATTATAGTATTAAAGATATTTATAATAATTTAATACTTAATACTTAATATAATAATCTAGTTATTAGCTAGCTAAATAATATCTAATAATGATATTATTCTCTAGAGAATAGTATTATAGATATCTAATAGTTAATTAAACTTACTTATAACACAAAGATTAGGAATAGATAGTATATAGTCTTTAGATAGAATACCTATATTAAGTATAAAACTTTCTTAGTCTTAGTATGTTGTATACCCTATAAAGAATTTAATCTAAAGGACTCTAATACTATTATCTAACTTAGAGTCTAGAATATCTAATATCTTCTATTTAATATAAAGATTATTATAGTAAACTAGCTGACTCTAGAATAGAAGATAGCTTAGCTAAAGCTATAGTATACTAAGCTAGTAATTAAATTTAATAGTATAGATATAGTTAATTTAACTATTTTTCTTAGTCTAATACTATAGAGATATAACTATAACTATTAAGGCTATAGCTATATTACCTATAATTATAGATATAAGATTTACTATATATGTTATATAGAGACTTATAACTTTCAAGAGTATCTATAGGTTCATGAATAGAGCTATATAAAGTATATTATCTATATATAGTACAATAAACTAAAAAGAGCTACTTTATATTTGATTGTGAATATCCTATATATATTATATAGTTTTAGATTATTTATCTATATTAATTAAATAGCTTATAGTTATATACTATATCTTCTACTATAGTATTGTCTTCTCTTACTATAATATTATCTTTAAGTATAGTTTTTATAAGCCTAGCTCCCCTAAACCTAGCTTCTCCTAATATAACTATTATAATTTAACTAACACCTACTGAATCTAACCTCTAGGCTACTGAGAATACTAGAATTATAACTAAAATCTATAAGATATTTCTTATAGTATAATGAATAACTTAGAAGCTCTATAACTAAGCTATGGCTACTATAGTTGTTACTAATTTTAATAAAATCCCTTTTACTACTTTTATAGCTAAGCTAATTACTAAAGCCTAAGCTCTATACTCCTTTAGTTCTCTTAAATACTACTATAAAGACTCTTCTAATAACCTAATTTATACTAGCTGTATAGCTCTCTCTATAATTATAAAGCCCTATATATGCTACTTATCAAATACTAATAAAGCTAAAGTAGCTAGCTATAGAGGTAGTTTAATTAGAGCTAGAATTATTAATAGTACTCTCTATAGTAATTATAGTAATACTAGTCCTGACCTCTAATACCCTATTATATATTGAAATTATATATTATAGCTATAGTATCTATATAATTAGCAAGTCTAATAATAAACTAAATAATAACTATAATACTATTGTAGCTCCTGAACCCTTCTAATCGAATTAATAATAGAGCCCTAGAGACTTTGAATTCTATAGACTAGCTATTATAGAATAGCTAATCTAGTTATAAAATATCTATTCAGTAAGCCTAATATCTATGATCATAACGTGATCTACGGTCTCCTGAGCGATATGGTGTCCTGAGCGGACCTACTACCATCTCGAAAATTATTAATTTTTAATCACTATTTAAACCATAAAAATCATATAAAATTAGCTATTTAATATATATAGGGTATTTAGAATATATATATTCTTTTATTCTGTACCTAGAATATATTACCTAATACTGTATTATAGATAACGTGAACCACAGTCGCCCGAGCGGCCCCATCAAAAATCTACTTTCAAAACAGTACTTTTTTTTTAACCACAACAAATATGCTACCCCAATGCTCTGATCGAAAAAAAAGCTAATTGAATAGGAGGGTTGTCTTTTATTAGCTATACAAGCTATAAAAGATAGTAAATATCCCTCTGCTGCGGCTGCTGCGCGGTCTTTTCAACTACTGGTCTTAACTTTGAAGGCCCGGCTTAATAGGTGTGAATCTATGATAGAAAAATGGCTAAATAGGTATATATTTACTTAATTAGAAGAAGAGTCTAAAAATAGCTATTAGATTGAGATATAAGAGGTATAGCTCTTAATTTATCTATATTATAAGATATAGCTAATATTTTGCTTTAAGTATAGAAAAATATACCTTCTTAGGTTAGGATTAATTAGTCTTCCCAATTTATTGAATAATATCTAAATCTCTTAATTTAATTCTTATATAAATATAACTATTAAAAGGCTCTATTAGAGGACCCTAAATTATTAAACTATAGTTTAATTTAGTTAAAAATACTATTGTAGAATAGGATATCGTTTCTAATAATATTTTTAATTTTAATAAGTCTAGATTTATAATAGAAGTTAGTATAATCTAAAAGATTATTACTTTAGCTAAATACTATAGGAAAAGAGCTTTATTATAAGCTAGAAATTATAAATAGGTTATATTAAATAAATATATTAGAGTAAATAGAATTATCTTTCTACTAGTCTTTATTTTTAAAGATTTATTATTCCTAGAATATCTATAATCTTATTTATATCTGAATTAGAGAGGATTATATCTTACTATAAGTTTAAATAGTTAAATGATTAATAGAATTAGTTTATAGTAGTTAAAAGACTATTTTATTCTAAATATTAGAAAAAGAATTAGAAAATACTATTTATCAATCCTTAATAGTTATAGAAGCTATTTAACCCCTAAATTTAACCAAATTTATAAAGAAAATAATATTATTATAATCTATATATCTATATATTTATCTTATTTATTATAATCTCTAGATATTAGTTATTTTATAGTTTTAAAAAGACTTTATAGAAGAGTAGTTTTAAATCTAATATAGAATAGTATTAATACTATTAAAAAAAGTCTTCCTTAAATTAATTATATATAGAAGAAATAATACTTTTAAGACTTCCAATATTTAAAATAGTTTCTTAGCTACTAGTTTAGTCCTATTTAATCCTAATAAGATCTTAGGAAAGCTAAATATAGAGCTAGATAGTCTTCTTACTTTTAAGATCTTTAATTAATAACTAGTATTATCTAACAATAATAGTAACCCTAATACTTTTTAGACTCTATTAAAATTCACTAAATCGTAATATTCAATCAAAAAAGATCTAGAATTATTATCTTTAATTATATCTTCACCGATTAAACAAAAGATTAAGAAGATATATAATATAACTATTAAAATTGTCTATTACTATCTTTTTCTCTAAGATTATTGTAACTAATTAAAAGCTACTAATAAAAAATAACTAAAAAAGAAGGCTATTAAATATTAATTTATTAATAAAAAAGACTTATTTAGAGGTTTAGAAAGTGGTGAAGATAATATTGTAGTTATAGATAAGACTAAATATAAAGATATATCTTTACTAAAGATACCTACAGAAATAGAAGCTAAGCTAGCTTTACTTTCTATATCTATAATACGTCAGCAGATAATATATTCTAGATATAGAATTAAAGGCTATACTTATAATAAATACTCTATATATATTAAATAGTCAATATTTTATTGTTTTTATTGTTTTAATAGTTATTGAAAATTGATGGTTTTTTGAATTTTGATAGGGCCGCTCGGCCGACTATATCGCTCGCCTAACTGTGGTTCACTTTATAGAAGATAAAGCTAGCTTAGCTTTAGTTTTTATAAGGACCTCTAGTAAAGATATATCTTTACTTTTAGTCTTATTCTTAATAACTATATTATCTTTACTATCTTCTAAATCTCTTTTCTTCTTAAACTTATATTTTATTGTCAATTTTTTTATTAGAAGCTTCTAATTAGTTATAATAATTCTAGAGAAAAATATAGTAATAGATTACTTTTATTATTATATTATAAGTCCTTTAAATCTTATTTTTTATAGATAAAGATAATATTAAGGAGGAAGATTCTAAATCTTTCTTAATATAAGATTATAATCTTAAGAACTATACCTAAATTCTTTTATTTTTGTAAATTTCTCTTAAAAGTATCTAAAGAGTATTAGGATTACTATTACTACTAGAAGAGAATAATTATATAAGAAAAACCTTGAGAGATAGAAGTTTATCTAGATATATATAAAGGATTTTAAATATTCTTTTAGGGTTAAATAAAGCTAATCTAGTAGCTATAAAGCTATTTTAGATAATATATTAGGGTATAGTAGGCAGTTATATATTAGGAGCTAGCAGGCTAGCTTATATAGTAAGCAAGGAATCAGAAGTAGTTATATTATAGATAGGCTATAGGATAGAAGGTTAACCAAGACGTAGCTTAAAGAGCTATATCAAATAGGAATAGGAAGTTCTAATAGTCTTAGGGGTTATATAATAATAAGAATAGGGATCCTCTTATATAAGGATCTATACTATAATATTATCTCTCTCCCTAGAGCTAAGCTCTATAAGACTAAGATAGTACTTAGATTAGACTAGGCTTTAATAAATATTTTTAGTAGAAGTTATTTATAATCTCTCTAGCGTTCTCTAAGTATTTAGTAGGCTTTTCTATAAGATTATTATAATCTAACTATTTTATAGTATACTTTAAGTAGGGTTTTATATAATCTTATTATTCCTATCTAGAGTTTAGGATATCTTTAATAATCTATTTCTTAAGATCTTTAACTTTAATTAGAGATAGAAAAAGCTATCTTTATATTAAAAGAGGATTATTTAAGATAAAGTAGAATAAGTTTATATTAAAAATAAGATAGATCTTTATTTTAGATAGAAGTTCTAGATAGTAAATATATAAACCTATAATCTTAAGAATCTTAAATAGATTAAGATTCTTTTAGTTAAGTTTCTTCTATAGGTAAAAAATCTTAATATTTTAAGTACTAAACTAAACTCATTATCTAATTTAGTAATTCTAAGTAGACTAATAGTATTAGTTTATAGATTCTTTATAATAAATTTAGATAGATACTATTTTATTTTATATAAACTTAATAATATCTTTTATTTATATAGTAATCTTTTTAATATTTAGAATAATAGTAGATAGATAGAGATCTAGTTATATAAACTTAAATCCTAGGATTAAATAGAATCTAAAGTTAATAAAAAATAAAGAAACTTTAGTAATCTTAGATTTACTAGAGTTTAAAGTAAATTTAACTAATAAAAACTATTCTAATTAATTATCTTATAGATATAAAATATATATTTATAGATACTATTCTAGGATTATATTTATTTATTTAGTTTAATTATTAGTCTTAGGATAGTATATAATTAATAATAGATTTATAATCTATAGGTATTAGATTAAGTATCTCTAAAGTTCTAATATAAATTAGGGTTTATAATTAGATATAATTATATAAAATAAGCTATATAACTTCTAGATATACTAGATATATAATTAAAAGACTTCTTTAATATTATAGGTTTTATAGTAGGATATAAAGTATTTTATCTTTATAAAAATTAATCTATTATTACTAGGATAATATTAAATCTATTACTTTCTAGTAGATATATAATAAAGTTTATTAAGATATTTTATTAGGATTATATAAATATAAATAGAGAATAAAGAACTTTTTATTAAGCTTTTTAAAATAAAGTAATCCTTTAGTAGATATAATAATTTTAGGTCTAATAGATAATATATTAGTAGATTCTAGGCTAATAGTACTTTTAAAAGATTAGTTTATATATTTTTAAATATTTAGAATATCTAATAATAAGGGTTTTATAGTAAAGTTATATAAACTTATTTTTTAGGTTTTTATTATTAGGAATATAAAATTAATCTCTAAATAAAAGGTAATTTCTACTTTATATATATTTAGTAAATATAATCTTTAGATATTAGGATTAATTTAGATCTAGGGCTTCTAGGATTAATTAAAGCTCTCTATCTTTTTTATATATCTTATTAAAAACTTTCTTTAAAGTAATAGATAATTTATATAGAATATTATTAATAAATCTTAAAGATTTTTAAAGTCTTTTAAAAATTAATTTATACTTTAGTAAAATTAGTTTAGATTTAATATTATATTTTAATAAAGTTAATTTAGATTATTATATAATTATAGTATTAATATTTAAGTTATCTTAGATCTAACTATCTAAGTTCTTTCTTTTTAGAATTATATAACTCTAGTATTAGAGTTATTTATCCCTCTTTTTAAAGAGATCTTCTAATCTTCTAATTAAGATATTAAACTTAATATCTTATTATCTAAAGTAATAAATAATCTTAAAATTAAATTAAGATAGAAACTTAGACTATTAGACTTATTATTAATTTAAAAGTTTTATTATTATAAAGTATTTTAGGTTTTAATAATTAATAATTATAGAGATTAAGAAGTTTATTCCCTCTAACTCTAAATACTATTTTTTAAAATATTATATAATTATAAATAATTCTTTATTATAGATTTTATAATTATATTTCATTATAGAATATTTCTTAAAGAAAAATATAATAGAATAAAGAATATTCTAGTTATTATACTATAAGATTACTTTAGTAGAGATATAGTTAAAAATATTAGTTTTAAGTATTATATTCTTTATCTAATTAAAAAAAGCTAGAATAGGGATAGATATAAAAATAGACTTTAATATCTTAAATACTTTCTAGTAAATAGGATCTTAGATAAAGATAATATCTTTTTTAGTTAAGTAGACTAATTATATAATTAATTTTAAAAAATCTTAGATAAACTATTAGTAGAAGTTTATAAATCTTCTTTAGATCTATATAGAGACTATCTTATCTAATAATAATTCCTAAGAACTTTATTTTATATATATAAAATTTATATTTAAATAGTTTTATAAATAAACTAGTTTTATAGAGTTATTATAGGACTTTTTATATATATTTAATATACTTAGCTTTTATATAACTATAGATTAGGATATTATCTAGATATATAATATAGAATAGATCTAGATAGTTATAGAGAAAGTTATTAATAAATCTTTAAAAGATTATAAGGATTCTAATAAGTCTAAATAGTATTATAAGGGATTTAACAAGTCTAAGTCTTATATAAAATACTATAAGATATTCCTATCTAGTCTTTATATAAAGATTATTAAATACTAATATAATATTAACTCTTATAAAGAATTTTATTCTTTTTAGATTATTTAGAGTCTTTTTTATTAGAGATAGTAAATAGTAGTCTTTAACTATAACTATATTTAAGATATAATAGTCTATATAGAATTATAGACTATTACTAGGTTTATAGATAAATAATATAAATAAAATAGTAAGAGATAAACTTAGATAAATAAACCTTTTCTTTAAGTTCTCTATAATCTAATTCTTTAGGATAGTAAGCTTTATATAAGATATAGTATAGAGAGATCTAAATATTAATATCTTATCTTTTATTAGTTATATATTATAGTTATATAAATAGTATAGGAGTAGTTTATTAGCTTCTTTTAGAGAGAATATATTAATATAATCTTAAAATTTAGTAGATAGATAATTAGTAGGATTCTTTTCTTTAGGATTCTTATTTAGAGTAGCTTTAATATCTTTAATTATTATAGTAAAAAATTAATAGCTCTTTTAGTTTCTTATATATACTATATAGGTATTTAAACTTATAGCTTTAATATTTTAAGATTTGAGATAAGTAGATTAATCTAATTAATTATAAGAGTAGGCTTTTAGAGGAATTTTATATATAATATAGATCTTTAGGCTTTATATAATAGTATTATAGTTCTTCTAGTAATATATACTATTAAACTTAACTATATAAGTAGTAAACTAGACTTTTAGATTATAGATCTTAAACTAAAGTAGTCTAAGGATAATTAGATAATATATAAGTTAAATAACTAAGAACTTAGCTTTTTCTTAGTACTTATTAGTAGTTATCTTTATTTATATAAAGTAGATTATCTATCTACTCTTAGATTCTTAATTATTAAAATCTTCTAATTAGATTAGATTCTTTAAGAGTTCTTATATAAGACTATATTCTTTAGTCTAATTAATATTAATAAAATACTCTCCTTTAGTATTACTATTAATTATTATATATATTAGAATTTCTTTCTTATTCTAGTTTAGGATAATTAGTAATATAATTAGATTAGAGTATTAGATTTCTTTATTAATAGTAGTTCTTTAGATAATAATAGTAAATAAATAGATTATATAAGTTATATTAGTCTAGTTATAGTTTAGACTAGACTTATTTCTTTTAGTAGTTTATTATATAAAAAATAACTAGATAGTAAGAATTAGGAATATTATTCTAGTAAAATAATATATTAGTATTCTAAGGAAATAGATCTTTCTATATAGATAAAATATATTTATATAGAATATTAATTAAGATATAGATAGTCTTATATAAGATAGTCTTTAACTCTATAATAGAAATATTTATTATAGTCTTAGTAAGTTAAATAGTTTAAAGTTAGATCTATAGGATTAGAAGTAGATATAGATATTAAAATAAAAGAACTATTTCTTATTATATAGAAGTCTAAATAATTATTCTAAGTAAGGGATAAGTTATAAATTTATATCTATATTAATACTAATTATATAGTAGAAGATTAGATTACTCTATTATAATATATATATTAGTTTTTAAGCTTCTAGAAGAAAGCTATAAACTAGTAGTATTTATAGATTAGGAACTTATTATAGAGAAATATTCTATAAAGTTCTTAGTTAATAGCTTATTCTAATAATATAAATAGGGTTTTCTTAGATATTTTTTCTTTAAATATAAAATATTAGAATTTAATAAAGAACTAGCTAAATTCTTTATTAATCTAATAGAATTAGAAGAGTTTATCTTAGGTATTACTTATATAATTAGGATTATTAAAAATATTTTTAAGAATATTTAGGATTTCTCTATAATTAGATAAGATATAACTTCTATTCTAAATATATAATAAGATCTAGATATATAGGATTCCTTTAAACTAATTTATTATATATAATATTTAGCTTATTAGGATTAGAAATTAATTAAGATTTATAGTTAATTTTTCTTAAATCTAAAATATAAATTAATAGAGATCTTTATAATCTCTATTAAATATATAGAGATCTAGAAGATATTTAGAAAAAATAAAGAAATAGATAATATAGGAATTAAATAATAAAGATATTCCTAATACTAAAGTTAATAGTCTTTTAATAAATACTTTAAGAACTAGACTTATATAAAAGAAATTTATAATAAAAATAATAGTTATTAAGACTTAATTATACTTTTAGTAGATAGATTCTAGTTTATAAGTATATTTTAAAAGATTTTCTTAAGCTTATACTAATTTTCCTTCTTAATATTTAAAAATACTATTTTTCTTAAATAGTTTATTATAGATTTATATAAGTTTTTCTTTAATCTAAGTAATTTCCTAGGTTAGATAAATAATCTTTTATTAAATAGTATAATATTATTAATAGTATAGATAGATTAGTTTTCTAATCTCTTTAAAGTACTTATATACTTATCTATAGTATATAAACTAGGTTTTAGGATTTATATTATAATATTTAGTATAGGTTTTAAGATTTTTAAGTAGGAATAGTAGTAAAGAAGTCTTTATAGGCTTTAATAGCTAGTCTATAATTAATAGATAGTCTAACTTTTAATATAGGGATAGAAGCTATATAGTATTAAGATATAGTAGGTAGTTATATATTAGGAACTAGTAAACTAGTTTATATAATAAGTAGAGAATTAGAAGTAGTTATATTATAAATAGGCTATAGGATAGAAGATTGACTAAGATATAGCTTAAAGAGCTATATTAAACAGGAATAGGAAGTTCTGATAGTCTTAGGGGTTATATAATAACAGGAATAGGGATCCTCTTGTACGAGGATCTACACTATGATATAATAAAGGATTTAAAAATATCTTTCCTTATAATTATAATTAATTCTAAGAAGTCTTCTTTATTAATAAAGTTAATTCTATTCTATATTATACCTAAAACCTCTATTTTATAAAGCCTTTTTAAGACTAAAAAATAACTAATATCTAAAGGTTATAAAAAGTATAATATATAAGAAGATATATAGACTATAATAATATTATATTCTTTATAAAGCTTATTAAATTCTAAAGTTAAGTAACTTCTATAATTATCTAGTACTAAAAGATAGTATTTTCCCTTCGTACTTTTTATATTTAAAATAAAGTATAACTTTAATTATTATAAACTAATTTTATTAGTAATCTAACTATTACTATTTATAGTATAGTAAGATCTAGATTAATTAGCTTTAAGTTAGATATAAAAATACTATAGAAAGAGTTTTTTTTTAAATATAAAGACTAGAGAAAGAATATCTCTATTAGCTTTAATATATTTAATTAATATAATCTATTTATAATTTCTAGCTTAGAATAAAGCTCTTTTCCTATAGTATCCTATAGAAGTAATAATCTTTTATAGTATACTAATTCCTATAGCAAAACTAAACTTATTAAAAATAAAAATATTATCTAAAACAATACCCTATTTTATAATAGTTTTTTCTGCTAAATTAAACTATAGTCTAATAATTCTAGGGTCTTTTAATAGAGCTCTCTAATAATTATATTCCTATAAGAATTGAATAGAAAGGTTTAGATATTATTTAATAAATTAGAAAGATTACTTAATCTTAATAGTTATAAGTATATTTTCTAGATATAAAATAGAATATTAGCAATATCTTATAATATAAATATATTAAAAGCTATATCTCTTAAATTTATATTAAGTAATTAACTCTCTATAGATTACTTTTCTATCTAAGTAAATATATATCTAGGTAGGCGCTTATCATTAGTAGAATTATACTTATTAAGATAAGCTTTTAAAGTTAAGATAAGTAGATTAAATAAGTATACAATAGTAGCAATAGAGGGATGTTTACCGACCTTTATAGCTTTATAACTAATAAAAGACAATCTTCTTGCTCTATTAATTTAGTTTTTTTATCAGAGTACTGGGGAGGCATTTTTGGCGTGGTCAAGGAGATATGTTTAATTATTGAAGTGGATTTTTGATAGGGTCGCTCGGGATACCGTGTCGCTCAGGAGACTGTGGATTACGTTAATATATTTACTATCTAAGAGTTAGAAGTATACTACTAGATAGAAATTTTTATAGATATCTATTTATAAGCCCTTAGAGACTAATTCTATATAGTTTTATATTTAATACCTATAGTATCTTTAGAATAAAGTAATAGATATATATCTATATATATATTTCTTTATAAGCAAAAGCTTAGACTTAAATTTATAGAGTATTAAATATCTTTTATATAATATTAGTATCCTATTAATTAATGTCTCTCTTAGTAAGATTTATATTTATAATATCTATATCTAAAGCTAAACTAAAGTCGATACTACTATGATTATTACTATTATAGTTAGACTTAAGATCCTCTAATAAGCTCTAGTAATAACTAGTAGCCCCTAAAGTCTTTATCTTATTATTAAAGATTTTAATCTCTACTATCTACTATAGTCTAATATTCTATAATTATAGATCCTAAGCTGACTAGCTAATAATCTTATCTGAATAATTAGGCTGAAGCTTCTTATTAAATATAGAGCTATAATATATAAAGGACTTATCTATAATAACCATATTACTAGTATTATTAATTTAATATAGGCTTTTTTTTCTCTTATGGAGTATATTATATACTATAAGCTACTCTAGGATCTCTAGACTAGCTTTAACTATATACTAATTCTAACTAAAAGAGATATCTATATAGTAGCTATTGAGGCTATAGAATATATAGAATAGTATATAACTAACTAGAAGGTATAGATAGTAGCTTTTAAGAAATATTATTAGAATTAGATACTATTAAACTTTAATATTATTAACTAAATTAACTAAATTAACTAAGTTATACTATATATCTTTAATATTATCTTAGTTATATCCTAGATCTATATCTTAACTAAATAGATTATTTCTAGCTATTTATTCCTAATATATATATACTACTAAACTAAACCTACTAAATTATATTATAAAGTAAGCCTACTACTATTAGTAATAGACTTACTCTCTAAAATATTAACTAAGATATTAATTAGACTATACAATAAAGAAAAGAGACTAAACTATATAGTATAAGTATATAGAAGAAGCTACTATATCTCTAGATAGTTTTTAGTAACTAGCTAAGTAAGCCTATAGTAAGAGTATACCTAGGATATTATTTATGTTAGTAAAATTATATCTATAAATAAATTTATAGATATAGAGAAGAAGATATACTATATTAAAATAGTACTTTTTCTATCTATACTAGCTATAGATCTAGTTAATATCAAAAGCTTTTACTACTCTCTATCTCTTTAGACTCTAAATATTCTTAATTAAAAGGTAGAATAGATAATCTAATATATAAAATTATTTAATATATTAAGCCTAACAAATCTTTTTAATACCATATAGAAGTATAGTCTTCTAGTCTTATTTCTCTATCTTTCATTAATATTTACTATATACCTATAGTAGAACTACTATCTAGAAGTCTTCTAAGATTTTTTAATAGTAGCTATTTAGAAACCTAGTAAACCTAATTATAATAATCTAAAGATTTAGTATCTAACTATATTCCTAGAGATACTAAAGAAAGTCCTAGAATCGATTATAGCTATCTATTTTTCTTATTTTATCAAAATATTTAATCTATTACTAGATATCTATATTAGCAGCTATATAAACTATTCATATAATCATATAATATATTTTCTTCATAAAGCTATTTTTAAAAGCTAGAAGTATAGTTACTATATAATATCTCTACTAACTTTTAAAATAAGTAGGATATTTAATAATATCTCCTAAGGCTTTTCTTTTTTACCGATACTATTTCTATTCTATTATACTAATTTAATGAATAAAATTTATATAGTAGCTTCTAGAAAAGTACTAGCTATAGGCTATATTAATAGTATCTATATCCTAGTATAAAGCCTTAGCTCTACTAAAAACTACTATCTATTAGAATATCTCTATAGAGTTATTAAGATCTAGGCTTAATATATAGTATCGATCTTTTTTCTGAGTAAATATAGCTTAATTTACTTCTAAAAGAAAGATATTGGAGTATTAGATCTTATAGATCTCTATTATAGCTTTCCTTTATTCACTAAATTAGTAAC
Source organism: Penicillium angulare (assembly GCF_028827245.1). Taxonomy (NCBI): domain Eukaryota; kingdom Fungi; phylum Ascomycota; class Eurotiomycetes; order Eurotiales; family Aspergillaceae; genus Penicillium; species Penicillium angulare. Next base: position 77,250 of record NW_026623169.1, on the reverse strand, counting down.
TATCTAGAGTATTAAGAGTAAGCTAATAGCCTTACTCTAATATCTTAGTATAATCCTGAATAAAAACCTAACAACTAAAGACTATTTTTAAATCTATTACTATAGTACTATATATCTTATGGTTATACTAAATTCTATTATAGACTTAATATAAAGTATAATAATATTAGATCTCTACTATATATAGATAGCTATACTTTTCCTATAGATTAGCTTTAGCTATTCTATATAGTATATATATAAAATATACTAATTAAAGATAATCAAAAAAGAGATTAATTTAGTTCTAATTACTATCTAAAAATGGGCTCTATATTAAATTATAGATATCTTCTATATAATAGTTAGCTCTATACTATAGGTTCTTTTCTATATCCCTCTAATTCTAGTAGTAATTTAGTAATTAACTAAATAGAAATATCTCTATCTCTTTATATATCTAATTAAATATCTTTTTCGATATATATAGTTTAATATATAATAATATATCTTGCTCTAATAATACAATGAGTTAGACTATTAGATATATCTAATTAATATAGAGATAGCTATAAAGTCTCTTCTACTTTAGTATAAATAATATTTTTAATATAAAGATATTAATATTAATAGTTTAAAGTTAGTTAAGCTAATTAGTCTCTCTCTATAGTAGAAGCCTCTAATTATTATAATTATGAACTAGAAACAAATAATAATTAACTATAAAACTATATTATATACTAAATAGATCTAAATATTATAATAATATATATAGATAGTAATAAAAAGAATTACAATATTAGTACTACTATATCTATATTAATAGGAAGATCTATAATTATACTAAAAGCTTCTAATTTGATTTATCTTACTAAATTATATAGTATTAAGCTTATATTAGTTCTACTTCTAAAAGAAGTCCACTAATATATACTATAGCTTATATTACTTATAGCTACTATCTTTATAGATACTTAGACTATTATTAAAACTATTTAATATCTCTACTATAGCTCTAACTAGTATATCCTTTATAAAATACTAATATTAGTAAACTATATCTATACTTACTAACTAGTATAATATCTATAGATCTAGTAATTACTAGATTATTAAAGAATTAATAATAATAATAAATATATAGATATATTAGTCCAATAAACTACTAATTCTAATACTTCTTTAGTAAGAATCTTTCTCTTTTTTATAGCTATATATATAATCTTATAATATACTATAATAGAGAAGTAGAAAAGTAAATAAATATAATTAGAATATAGCTAGGCTATTGAAGATCTATTCCCTAAGTCTACTAAGACTATCTTTAATCTCTATTAGTCTCTTTAGAGATCTCCTAGTAGTATACTTATTTATATATAATTAGAAAAGATAGTTTTACTATTGTATTTAGTTATATTAACTATATAGTATTAGAAGTAATTAGTAGTAGTATTAGAATATAGTATTATAGATCTATAGTCTTTAGACTATTACCTCTATAAATATAACTAGATAAATACAAAATATATCCTATTTAATTACTTCTATTTTATCCTACTATAGACTACTACCCTAGGCCTAAACTAACTAACGTAATCAATAAGTAAGTAGGCTATATAAGTGAGTGGGCTACCTACTATCTATTCTCTTGATATAGCTATAGTTTTTACTACCAAAATGCTATTAAATTAATTAAACTAGCTATTTTCTCTATCTAGGTATATCTCTCTTTTATATCCTAGGTGTCTATATATTCTATATTCTTATTAATTATTTATAGATAGCTATAAACCCTCTATAGTTTATTTATAATATCTATTTATATAGGCTACTTAGGTATTAAATAGCTCTATATATAGCTTATAAACCTCTTAACTAAGAGATCTTCTTTATAAACTATTATTCTAGATAACTAAGTCTACTTTTGCTTCTATTTCTTATTAGCTATATATAGTTCTTTATTTTCCTTTACTAAGATTATAGTATCTTATAGTATAAGTTAATAGTCTTTAATAAGTTAATTTAATACATAATCTAATAGACTTAGTAGACTTTATAAATCTATATAAAGTAAAGTTTTAGCTATTAAAGCTTATTAGTAGAGTTATTTCTTAGCGAAAAAGATCTTTAGTATAAAATTCTAGCTTAATTTACTATCTTCGTTTATAAGAGATATTAGAGTTTAAAAATAAATATTAAGCTTTAAAAGTATCTAATTAAGGGGAAAAGATACTAAACTAATAGCTATAAAACTATCTTTAATAGTCTTTAATAGTCTTTAATTTAAATATCTTATTTTAGATAAAGGGATATTATATATATATCTTAAGGAAATTAAGTTTATTAATATAATTAATCCTAAGTTATATCTTTTTTTAACTATTAAATTATATAAATACTTTAATACTATAAAATAACTGATTTTAAATAACTATAAAAGGTAGAAAAGTATATAGATATATAGATTAGAATAATATTATTTTTCTTATAAAGTTTCTTAAATTTTAGGATTAAATAATTTTTATAACTATTAAGAATTAAAAGTTAATACTACTTTTTTATATATAAAGAAGTTAACAGAATAAATAGTTTTTTAGGCTATTGAAGACTAACTTTATTAGATATCTAACTATTTAGGCTTATTTCGAATTTCTAGTTATCTAGAAGATTATTAAAGTAAGATTTAATAACAGCCTTTCTTTTAAAAATTATATATAGAGAGAGTACTTATTCTAAAATATTTGTATATTTAATAGTAGTTATTTACTTATAATCGGTAAGAGGGGAGAGTCCTAGGGGATGCTAGTAGCCATCGGTTTAGAGCCGAATCAGCCTTCCGGCATCACCAACGCGGTGCGGCGGTTGGAGAGGAAGCTTACTATCTAGTTGATAATAACCTCCGGAGTATTTTATAAAAGACTTAGACTCTTTAAGTTCTTTATAATACTAGTTAGAGTTACTAGAGTCTCTATAATTTTCTAAAGATTTATTAATAATTCTCTATATAACTATTTAGATCTGTTCTGTACTATATATCTAGATAATATCCTAACCTATAGTTATATAAAGATTAAATATACTAAATATATAAGAAAAGTCTTATAATAGCTCTAAGAAGTCAGTTTGTTTATAAAACTATCTGAATATAAATTCTATATATATAGGATAAAGTTTTTAAGAATTATTGTTGGATAAAATAGTTTTTGCATAGACTTAGAAAAAAATCTATATAATTATATATTAGAAGATCTTAATCTATCTTACTAATATATAAGTATTTTTAGGATTTACAAACTTCTACTAATAGTTTATTTGACTAAAAAAGTTATTATTTTTATCTAGGATTCTATCTATTAGAAAATATTTAAAAAATTGAAGTCTACTATTATATTTATCTCTATTCTAGCTCTTTTTAATTAGATAAAGAATATAATACTTAAAACTAATATTTCTAATTATATCTTTATTAAAGTAATTTTATAGTATAATAACTAGAATATTCTTTGTTCTATTATATTTTTCTTTAAGGAATAGTCTAATAAAGTATAATTATATAATATTTTAAAGAAGAACGTGACTGCCGGTTAGCCGGGCGAACCGGTTAGGCAAACGACCCCATCAAGATTTAAAAAACCATTAACTTTCAATAACTATTAAAACAATAAAAACAATAAAATATTGACTATTTAATATATATAGGGTATTTAGTATAGGTATAACCTTTAATTCTATATCTAGAATATATTATCTACTAATATATTATAGGTATAGAAAATAAAGCTAGCTTAGTCTTAATTTCTATAGGTATATCTAGTAAAGATATATCTTTATATTTAATTATATTCTTAATTACTTTATTATCTTTACTACTCTCTAAACCTCTAAATATATCTTTTTTATTAATAAATTAATAATTAGTAGTACGTTTTTTGATTTGTTCTTTATTAGTAGCTTCTAATTAGCTATAATAATCTTAGATAAAAAGATAGTAATAGATAATTTTAATAGTTATATTATATATCTTCTTAATCTTTTATTTAATCGGTAAAGATATAATTAAAGATAATGATTCTAGACCTTTTTTAATTAAAGATTATAATTTAGTAAATTTTAATAAAGTCCAAAGAGTATTAGGATTATTATTACTATTAGATTATACTAGCCGTGCCTACACCGCTACGCGGCAGAACACCAAATGGGGTCGCCCCATTTGGTATCCCGCAGCGGAATGGAAATTCTCACCGGAATGGAAAATTTTCTGAATTTTATTATATTGTTTAAAAAGACTTCCTTAACTATGGCCAAACCTACTGAAACTGAGGTATCTCGTGTAAATCAGGCTATTAAATACGTCTAAAGCCTTAAAAAGCCGAATTTGTCCGCCATTTCTAAGGAATATAGCGTTGATTACAAGCTTCTTTAGAGACGTGTAAAATAGAATATGAAGCCAAAAATAGATGTTAAACCATCGAATTACGTCTTAAACGTATAGCAAGAAAAGGCTTTAGGGTATTAGATATAGGCTATAGATACAGCTTTTATACTCCCTATACTAAATATTATAGAACAATAGGCTAATACTACCCTTACTTAATCAAAAATACCTGATCGGACAGTCGGAAAAGACTGGGTTTATTATTATATTAAACGATTTCCTGATATAGAAATGAAGCTTAGAAGACAAAAGATTATTGATTTAAAACATCTAGGAGCAGCAGATATCTTAATATTATATTATTAGTATGATTTATTAGCTAAAATCCTAGATAGTGTACACCTACTATTAATTTACAATTTCAATAAAACTAGCTTTTATATTAGATAAGGAAGAACTTAATGAATATTTTCTAGTCGAATAAATAAATTACAATAACTTATAAGTAATAAATACAGAGAAAGAGTTATAGTTGTAGAATATATTACTACAGATAGTTAGCAAATATATCCTCTTATTATCTTTAAAGACTAATATTATATAGGGTTATGATATAACTATATTTTACCTAATAAATAAATAACTATAACTATAGAGAAAGACTATATTATATATTATATAGTTTAGTTAATTTAATTCTAGTAGTATTCAATAAGAGCTTCTTTCTATATCTTTTAGTTAGTTATATACTATTCTATATATTCTATAGTTTTAGTAGTTATTATATAGATATCTATTGTAGTTAGAATTAATATATAGTTAGAGCTAGTCTAGAGGTACTAAAGTAGCTTATAGTATATAGTATATTTTATAAGAGGAGAAGAAGCCTATATTAGATTAATAGTACTACTAATATATTTATTATAGATCAATCCTTTATATATTATAGCTTTATATCTAGTAAGAAGTTTAAACTTATGGTTATTATTTATTTAGATTAGAATATCAGCTAGTTAGCTTAGAATCTATAATTATAGGATAGTAGACTATAATAGATAATAAAGATTAAAGTCTCTATTAATAAGATAGAGAGCTTGGTTATTTGCTAAGATCTATTAAAAGATAGTAAATCTAGCTATAATTGTAGTAATTATAGTAGTATTAGCTCTAATTTAGCTTTAGATATAGATATTATAGATATAAATCTTACTAAGAGAGATATTAATTAATAGGATACTAATATTATATATATAAGATACTTAATATCCTACAACTTTAAACTAAGCTCTAGTTTATAAAGAAATATATACATAGATATTTACTTTATCCTAGGATACTATAGGTATTAGATATATTACTATATAGAATTAGCTATTAAGAGCTTATAAATAAAGGCTCTATCTAGTAGTAAACGTTTAGCTCTTAGATAGTAAGAATATTATGGTTATAGATATTAGATTTACTAGATAGATGGATACTTTATAACTAAATTAGTTATTTTATAATAGTTAGTTTATAGAATATAGAGTCTTTGGGGCTTTATTATTAATTTAATTAGGAGGGTTTAGAAGTTATAGTAGTATTATAATTATTACCTAGTTTATTATTAGACTTACTAATTTTATAAATATTACAGTTAAAAAGCTTATAGTTAAACCTTAGGTCTAACTAGCTGGTCCGCCTCACCTATAGTTATAATATATAGTTTTAGTATACAATAAGATATTAAGAGTTAAGATTAGTATTATTATAATAACTATAGAGAGGGCTATTAACTCTAGTTATTTATTTTAGACTATCTTTATAGCTATTTAGCTTTATTAATATTTATTAAATAGTATATATAGGACTTTATAATAGTAGAGAAGGCTATATAGCTCATATAAGTTAGGTTATTAGAGAAGTCTTTATAGTAGTACTTAAGAGAACTAAGGAAGTATAGAGTTTAGACTTTAGAGATTAGTTTAGTTATAGAGATAGTAAAAGGGATTATAGTAGAATTAGTTATAATTATATTAGCTATAGTAACTATAGTAACTATAGTTTAGTTATAGAGCTTCTAAGTTATTTATTATATTATAAGGAATATATTATAGGTTTTAGCTATAATTCTAGTATTCTTAATAGTCTAGGGATTAGATTTAGTAAATATTAGCTAGATTATAGTAGTTATTTTAGGAAAACTAGATTTATAAGAGTTATAGTTAAAAATAAAGCTATAGTAAATAAAGATAATACTATAAGAGGTATAATATAGATAGGATATTTACAATTAAATATGAAGTAGCTTTTCTTTAATTTACTATACTATATATAAATAATATTTTTTATATAGTTTTGATTATAAGCCTATAGATATTCTTTAGAGCTATAAGTCTCTATATAGTATATATAATAAATCTTATATCTATAATTATATATAATATAGCTATAGCCTTAGTAGTTAAAGTACTACTAAAGCTAATAGATACTATTGAAATATTAATAGTTATAGTTATATTTTTATAGTACTAGACCTAGAAATATAACTTAGTTATATCTACACTATTAAATTTAATTCCTAGCTTAGTAAACTATAGCTTTAGCTAGACTATCTTCTATTCTAGAATTAATTAGTTTATTATATTAAATATTAAATTATTATAAATTATTATAAATATTTTTAATTTTATAATTAGTATATTTTATTAGCTTTTATTTATTCTAGTAGAAAGAATTTACTAAGTTTCTATCTATATTATAAATATAGATTTAGAGATATTTATATACTATTATAGTAGTACTATAGAGCTTTTAGTCGATAGACTATTTATTAGTATAGTTCTAGTAGTAGCTTATAAAAACTAGTCTAAAACTATAGACTAATAGTTATTAACTATATCTTAATAGCTTAGTAGTACTATATAGACTATAACTATAGTCTATATAGTATAATAATTAATAGAGTATTATATCTTATTTAATATCTTAGTCTAGATCTTATTAAATATATTAAATTATATCTAGAGGTATTATAGCTCTACTAGAAAGTTATTATCTATCATTTATCTAGTTAAAGAGATTATAAAAATTGAGAAATAGACTAAGTTTATCTAGGATCGCTGAAGAGAATATATCGAATTTAGCTTTAGTTATCTACTATTTAGCTATTTTTAGTATTATAACTACAATAGTATATAGATTACTAAATAGAGCTAATATAGATGGTGATTTTTGATTAATATATCTTTTTTTAATTTCGACTTTTTGTCTATTTCGGTAGTATATATACCGAAAAAACAGTATTTATATATTAAAATAGAATAATAGAACCAGCGCAAAACAGCAATTAGAACACTATATACCAAATAGTATATAGGGTATTATAACTATAGTTAATATTTTATATAAGTATATAATAGTTATAGTTTATAATTAATTAGACTAAATTACTAGATTAATATTTTTAGAGATCTATATTATAATATCTAAAAGCTTCTTTTCTCTAATAAAAGGATATAATAGTTAAAACTATTCTAGTAGTTAGTATATAGTATTTAAGAGTATATTTTACTATAGGTTTTATATTATAATTATATCTATATCTAATGTCTTCTAGTTATCGAGAAATAACTATATTATCCTTATATTATAAACTATAATATACTAGATAAGTTAGAATTTACTTATCTTTTTATAAGAGACTCTATAAGAGATTAGAGTAGTCTTCTAGATTATATATCTCTCCTACTTTAGAGACTATCTGATTAATTTAGATTAAGACCTATATAGTAAGCTTAGTAGATATCTAATATAGTAATATAGACTTCTTAGGATATTAGCTTAATCTATATAGCTAGATATAAGAGAACTATATAACTAGATTAATTAGTAGGGATAGTATAAAATCTAGTATATATAATAGTAGCTATAGTAGTTATAATAAGCTAGAAGATAATAAGTAGCCGTGCCTTACCCTACGGTCTGGACACCAAACGCGTGTACCCGCATTTGGTGTCCCGTAGCGCAATGCAATTTTTCGTTTTACATATCTTTATCGCCACAATATACTACCTTAACTATACCCTATTCTACTGAAACTAAGGTATCTTGTGTAAATGAGGCCGTGCAATTCGCTCGAAGCAAAAGAACGCCAAATTTACGCAAGGTCGCGCGGAAATTTGGCGTTAATTACAATTTGTTATAGCGTTGTGTCAAATAGAATATAAGGCTAAAAATAGAGATAAAACTATTAAATTATACCCTAAATGCCCGGTAGGAGAAGGCTTTAGGCTATTAGATAAAGGCTTTGGATGCTTCTTTTCTCCCCCTAATACCTACTATTATAGAATATTAGGCTAATACTACGCTGGTCCGGTCAAAGATACTAGATCGGATGGTTAGAAAAGATTAGGTATATTACTATATTAGATGTTTCCTAGATATAGAAATAAAGCTTAGAAGACAAAAAATTATTGATTCTAAGTATCTAGGGTATATAGATATCGTAGAGCTATATTATTAGTATGATTTATTAGCTAAAGCTCTTAAAGATATAAAGCTATAGAATATCTATAATTTTGATAAAACTAGCTTTTAAATTAGATAAAGAAGGACTTACTGAGTGTTTACTAGTAAACTAGGTAAAGCTATAGACCTTTCTAGTATAAAGTATAGTGAAAGGGTTATAGTTATAGAATATATTGTAGCTAATAGTTGGCGAATATAGCCTTTAATTATCTTTAAAGAAGTATATTATATAAAGTTATAGTATAACTACGAAATACCTAATAAATAAATAACTGCAACCGTAGAAAAAGACTATATTGTTAATAAGCTTATTGTATATTAGATAGAAGAATTTAACTAAGAAACACACAGTTATATACAAAAAGGAGAATAATAATTTCTCTTAGTTAATAGCTATAGCTTATATCTAATATTTAAATTTCTTAATACTACAACCAAAGTAGGTATTAAAATCTTTAGATTTCTACTAAATTAAATAAACTATCTTTAATCTTTTAATAGTAAGCCTTTTTAGGCTTATAAGGCTTATTTTAAGATATAAAATAATCTTATTTCTTAATAGGATAAAGATCTTCTTATATTAAAACTATCCTTCTTAAATAACCTTTATTAATTTTGTAATAAAGCCCTTATACCCTAGATATATTAAAATACTTTTTTAGATTAAGGAATTTATCTAGTTAACACAAAAAAAGTTTATAAGAGTCTCGAAAATACTCTTCTTCCTATCCTAGATATTAAAATTGATCTATCAGAAAAGAAAACACCCTCTCTAGAACCAGCCTTTTTATTATTAAGTTTGGAAAATATACCTTTAAAAACCTTTAGAGATATTAAAAAAAGATAGAAATATCTCTCTCTTCTTCTCTATCGGCCTAATTTAACGCCTAAAGAGAAAGAAATACTTATATAGGTTCTAGATAAGTAAGAATTCTATTTTAATATTTTAACTAATACTACGGCTACTATATAAGAAATGGTTGCTATCTAAGCCCCACAAGAAAAAAAAAACTACTAGATAGTGTATTATAGGTCTTAGTGAGAATAGTATAATATATATTAAAGATGCTAAATGTAGTATAGCCGAGAGGAAGATAAAAGAAGTTAAAAAAGATGAAAGATATACGGTAAGGGAGATAGAGAAAAAGTACAGTCTAGCGGCCCTTTTACGTGAAAAAGTCGCTGAGATGGAGGCAAACGCAGAGCCGATATACAATAACTTGGGAGAGGTTATTGCTTTTTGTGATTAATTCTAAATTGCTAAGAAAATTGTATGTAAAGACGAAAAAATTGCATTGCGGTGAGAATTGTATTGCGCTGCGGGACACCAAATGGGGCCCCACTCATTTGGTGTCCAGACCGTAGGGTAAGGCACGGCTAGTTTAGACTAATTGGATTATTAAAATAGATAAAACCTTTTTAATATCCTATTCTAGGCTATATGCTTAGGCTCTTTTATTTGTAATGAGTATCTCTATAGAGATCTAACTAATCCTTAGTAAATAGTTAATAAGCTCTAGATTCTCTACTATTTTAGTTAGTTATATATTACTTAAATAGATATAATACTCTTATATATACTTCTATATATATTAAGACCTCTCTTATATGAAATATTAACTGTAGCTATAGTATCCTATATACTATTTAGTATATAGTATTTTAATTACTATTTTATGCTGATTCGATTGATTTTATTTTAATATATATATAATTACTATTTTTTCGGTGTATATACTACTGAAATAGATAAAAAGTTGAAATCGAAAAAGGAATTACTACTACCTATAACCAAAAATTATTATCTATAATATAGCTCTTACTGCCTATATTAGCTCTATTTAATAATCTTTATACTATAACGGTTATTATATTAAAAATTACTAAATAGTAAGCAATTACTACTGAATTCGATATATTCCCTACATTAATTCTAGATAAACTTAGTCTATTTCTTAATTTTGTAACCTCTCTAACTAAAAGAATAATAGATAATAAGCTCTTAGTGAAGCTATAATATCTCTAGATATAATTTAATATATTTAATAAGACCTAGACTAAGATATTAAATAATATATAATACTCTATTAATTATTGTAGTATATAGACTATAGCTATAGTCTATACTATACTCCTAAGCTACTGTAATATAGTTAATCGTTAATCTATAGTTTCAAACTATCTTTCCTAAACTACTGCTAGAACTATACTAACAAACAGTCTATTAACTAGAAGCTCTATAGTACTACTATATATAGTATATAAATATCTCTAGATTTATATTTAAACTACTAATAGTAGCTTAATAAATTCTCTTTGTTGGAATAAATAAAAGTTTATAAAATATACTAATTATAGTATAAAAGATATTTATAATAATTTAATATTTAATATAATAATCTAATTATTAGTTAGCTAAGTAATATCTAGTAGTAGTATTATTCTTTAAAATAATAATATTATAGATATCTAATAGCTAATTAAATTTACTTATAATATAGAAATTAGGAATAGGTAATATATTAACTTTAAGTGAAATCCCTATAAAAAGTATCATATCTTTATAGTCTTAATATATAGTATACTCTATAAGGAATTCAATCTTAAGGATATATATTAATATAGCTATCTATCTTATAGTCTAGAATATCTAATATCTCCTATTTAATATAAAGAATATTATAATAAACTAATTAATTCTAGAGTAGAAGATAGTCTAGCTAAAGTTATAGTTTATTAAACTAATAATCAAATTCAATAGTATGAATATAGCTAATTAAGCTATTTTTCTTACTCTAATACTATATAGATATAACTATAATTATTAATACTTTAATGATATCTATTAGTTTTAATAGTATCTTAATTACTAAGACTATAGTTATATTATCTATATATAATACAATAAACCAAAGAAGATCTACTTTATATTTAACTATAATTATTCTATTTATATGAAATAGCTTTAGATTGTTTATTTATATTAATTAAATAGCCTATAGTTCTATACTATATCTCCTATAGTATTATCTTTTTTGTTATAATATTATCTTTAAATATAGCTTCTATAAACTTAGCTTCTTTTAGTATAATTATTTTAATTAAAACTGATATCTACTGAGCCTGATCCCTATAATAACTACTTTTATAGTCAAATTAATTACTAACGCTTATACTCTATAGTCATTTAGTTCTCTTAAGTATTACTATAAGATTCTATTATTAATAACCATACTTATATTAGTTATATAGCTTCCTCTACTATCATTAAGCCCTGTATATATTATTTAATAAATACTAATAAAACTAAAATAGCTATAGAGATAGTTTAATTAGAGCTAAATCTAATAGTATTCTCTATAGTAATTATAATAATATTAGTTCTAACTCCTAATACCCTATTATATATCGGAATAATATATTATAGCTTTAGTATCTATACAATTAGTAAATCTAATAGTAAACTAAGTAATGACTATAATATTACTATAGTTACTAAATCCTTCTAGTTTAATTAATAATAGAGTCCTAAAGATCCTAAATTCTATAGGATAACTATTATAAAATAGCTAATTTATTGATAAAGTATCTATTTAGTAAGTCTAATATTTATAATTATAAGATTTTTGCTATCTAGAAGTTAGAAGTTTACTACTAGATAAAGCTTTTTATAGATATCTATTTCTAAGCTCTCAAAGACTAATTCTATATAGTATTAGATAGACTATAAGACTATATATAAAATAAAGCTTTAATAAACCTATTAATATAGTTCTTTCTCTATATAGAGAGATTTTAGTATAAAATTTTAGTTCACTAGGAGTATTAAGATTTAAATATAAATATCAAGCTTTAAGAGTACTTAATTAGGTAAAAAAGATATTAAACTAGCTATCCTAAAGCTATTTTTAATAGTCTTAGGTTTAAAAGTCTTAATTTAGATATATGAATATATCTTAAGTAAATTAAGTAAATTAATATAGTTACTCCTAAGATATATCTTTATTTTAATAAGCTAACTATATAAATACTTTAATATTATAAAACAACTAATATTAAGAGACTATAAAAGATATAATTTATATATAAATATATAAATTAGTATAATATTATTTTTTTATAGATTTTATTGAATCTTAGGATTAAATAATTTCTATAGTTATTAAGTATCAAAAGTTAATAGAATAAAGAGCTTTTTAAATTAATAAAGACTAATTTTATTAGAAATCTAGTTATTCAGGCTTACTTTAAATTACTAACGTATTCGGTAAGCGAGTGACGCATATAAGCGAGTGACGCACCCCGCCCAAAACGCATCTATAAATTAGCACTTAATTAATTTAACCACCCATTATACCACCAATTCGCCTCTAAACCTCAAGAAACTCAATCAAGTAAGAGAGTAGGATCTTATTAGCTATTCAGGCTATAAAGAACCAAGAAATCAACACTATTCGTAAAGTAGCATATTATTTTAATATATCGGAGCTAATACTTCACCGCCGTCTCCACGGTGTTCAAAACCGCGCGAATTCACACGCCAACTCATATAAATTAACAGAAATCGAAGAGGAAACGCTTCGAAAATAGATCCTATTACTTAATAATTATAGAGCAGCACCCTGACTAACTATTGTACGAGAAACTGTAAATATTCTTCTTAAGGCTCACAGAATAACCCCTATTCAAATAGTTAAGGAAAAATAGGTTTATAACTTCGTAAAAAAGTATCCTAAACTATCAAACCGGTTCTTAAGATACTATAATTATAAATATATAAAGTGTGAAGACCTAAAAATTATTAGTAAATAGTTTAATCTTATTCAAAAAACTATACTTTAATACAGTATCGATCCCAATAATATTTATAACTTTAATAAGACTAGTTTTATAATAGGATTAATAGCGACTACAAAAGTTATTATAAGGGCTAAATACTACAGTCAGTAATTGCTTTTATAACCTGGAAATCGTAAGTAGATAACTATAATTAAATATATAAATACTTTAGGTTAGGTCTTATCTCTATATATAATTTTTAAAAATAAGGTTTTTATTAAATCTTAGTTTAATAACCTTCTAGATAATTAGTAATTTAAAGTAAGCCTAAATAACTAGACTTCTAATAAAATCGGTCTTTATTAGTTTAAAAAGCACTTTATTCTATTGACTTCTTTATAGTTAAAAGGTCGGTATTGACTTTTGATATTTAATAGCTACAGAAGTTATTTAACCCTGAGGTTTGACGAAATTTGTGAAAAAAATAATATTATACTAATTTATATACCTATATATTTATTATATCTTTTATAGCCTCTCGATATTAGTTGTTTTACAATATTAAAGCGCTTATATAGTTAGCTTATTAAAATAAAGATACACCTTAGGATTAACTATATCAATAAACTTAATTTCCTTAAGATATATCTATATATCTGAATTAAGACTTTTAAACCTAAGACTATTAAAAATAGCTTTAGGGTAGCTAGTCTAATATCTTTTTCACCCGATTAAGTACTCTTAAAACTTAATATTTATCTTTAAACCCTAATACCCCCGTAAACTAAAGTAGTAAATTAAACTGAAATTTTATACTAAAAACTCCCTATATAGAGAAAGAACTATATCAATAGGCTTTATTAATTAAAGCTTTACTTTATATATAGTCTTATAGTCTACCTAGTCTATCAAATTATATATTAAACTAACTTATAAAAGGCTTCTAACTCTAGATATAAAGTTATATTCTACAAGCGTAAGAAATCAAAGAATTATATACTACCAATAAGAAGTAGAAGTAAAAGCAGACTCAGTCGACTAGGCAGATAGCTTACGAAGATAATATCTTAGTTTAAGAAGTTTATAAGCTATATATAGAGCTATTTAAGGCCTAAGTAGCCTATATTAATACCTATTATAAGTAGGTTTTAAAGGGTTTACAGCTATCTATACAGGACTAATAAAGATATAGAATATATAGAAAGCCAGGATATAGAAAAGAAATATACCTAGATAGAGAAGCTAGCTAGTTAAATTAATTTAATAGCGTTTTAGTTAAGAAAAATATATTTAAAATAGATATTGTATAGTAGGTACATCACTCACTTATATACATCACTCACTTACTAAATATATTAATTATCTAGAAGATTATTAAACTAAGATTTAATAGAAATCTTATCTTTAAAAATTATATATAGAGATAAGACTTAATCTAAAGTATTTATATATTTAATTATAGTTATTTACTTATAATTTCTAGGTTATAAAAGTAATTACTAACTATAGTATTTAGCTTTTATAATAACTTTTATAATTACTATTAATCCTATTATAAAACTAATCTTATTAAAATTATAAATATTATTAGGATTAATATTATATTAAAGTATAGTTTATATAAATAAGATTAAATTATTTACTAATAATTTTTAGGTCTTTATACTTTATATATTTATAATTATAGTATCTTAAGAACTAGTTTAATAGTTTAAGATATTTTTTTATAAAATTATAAATCTATTTTTCCTTAACTGTTTAAATAAGGGTTATTCTATAAGTCTTAAGAAGAATATTTATAGTTTTTTATAGTAGTTAACTAAGATACTACTTTATAATTATTAAGTAATAAGATCTATTTTTAAAGTATTTCTTTTTTAATTTCTATTAATTTATATAAGTTAATATATATATTTATATAGTTTTAAATACTATTAAGATAACAATAAAGTATCGGCTCTAATATATTAAAATAATATATTACTTTACAAATAGTACTAATTTCTTAGTTCTTTATAACTTAAATAGCTAATAAGATCCTATTCTCTTACTTAATTAAGTTTCTTAAGGTTTAGAGATAAATTAATAGTATAATAGGTAGTTAAATTAATCAAGTACTAATTTATAGATATATTTTAGGTAGGGTACATTATTTACTTATATATATTACTTACTTACTAAATATATTAGTTATTATAACGTAAACCACAGTCGGGCGAGCGACACGGTCGGCCGAGCGGCCCCATCAAAATTCAAAAAACTATCAATTTTCAATAACTATTAAAACAACAAAAACACTAAAATATTAACTATTTAACACGTATAGGATATTTATTATAAGTATAGCCTTTAATTCCACATCTAGAATATGTTATCTGCCGACATATTATAGGTATAGAAGATAAAGCTAACTTAGCTTCTGTTTCTATAGGCATCTCTAGTAAAGATATATCTTTATATTTAGTCTTATCTATAACCACAATATCATCTTCACCACCTTCTAAACCTCCAAATAAGCCTTTTTATCAAGAAATTAATGTTTAATAGCCTTCTTTTTTAGTTGTTTTTTGTTGGTAGCTTCCAATTAGCTACAACGATCTTAGAGAAAAAGATGGTGATAGACAATTTTAATAGTCATATTATATATCTTCTCAATCTTTCGTTTAACCAGTGAAGATATAATTAAAGATAATGATTCTAGACCTTTTTTGATCGAATATTACAATTTGGTGAATTTTGATAGAGTCCAAAGAGTATTAGCGTCGCTGTCGCTGCCGGACGATACTAGTCGTTAATCAAAGACCTTAAAAGCAAGACGACTATCCAGCTCCACATTTAGATTTCCTAAGACCTTATTAGGGTCAAATAGGACTAAACCAGTAGCTAAGAAGCTATTTTAAATATTAGAAGTCTTAAAAGCGACATTTCTTGCATATACAATCAATTCAGGGAAGTCTTCTTTTTTAATAGCATTAACACTATCCCACATCAGATTTAAAACTACTCTCCTATAAAGCCTCTTCAAAACTACAAAACAGCCAATATCCAGAGGTTATAATAAATGAGAGGAATGCACAGGCATACAGATTACAATAATATCATTTTCTTTGCAAACTCGATCAAATTCAGGGGTTAAATGGCTTCCATAACCATCAAGGATTAATAGTCAGTATTTTCCAATTCTTTTTCCAATATTTAGAATAAAATGGTCTTTCAACCACCATAAACCAATTGTTAAGCCTACAATAGAGCCTAGTATAGCTATAAGATATATAGTACTATAGTAATACTTTTAGAGATAGTCTTTTATAGTTAAGTTTTTATTTAGGATTATACTGAGATACTAGAGTAAGACTACCGGGTTAATTTTAATACCCGATAATTATTAATTTAAAATTTAATAAGTGTAGAGAAGCTACGGTGAAGATCTACAGGGTCTAATACCCCAATATCTTTCTTCTAGAAGTAAATTAGACTGTACTTATTAGAGGAGAAGACCGATACTATATATTAGGCCTAGATCTCAGTATCTCTATAGAGATATTCCAATAAATAGTAGTTTATAATAGAGTTAGGGCTCTATACTAGGATATAGATACTAGTACTTTTCTAGAAGCTACTATATAAACTTTATTAATTAAATTAGTATAATAGAATAGAAATAGTATCGGTAAGAGAGGAGAGCCTTAGGGGATACCGGTAGCTACCGGCTTGGAGCCGAATCGGCCTTTCGGTATCACTAATACTATACAGCAGTTGGAGAAGGAGCTTACTATCTAGTTAATAATAGCTTCTGGGATATAATGCTTCCGGAGGATATAGATTAGCTAGAAGTAGGAGATATTGTAGACTGTCCTGCTGGTATCGAGGGCTAGTAAGGACGCTACACGGTCACTGTACTTCTAGCTCTCAAAAATAGCTTTGTGAAGAAGATGGATTATATAGTTATACGAACGGCCTATATGGCCTCCGATGCCAGTATCGGGCAGTAGGAACTACTATTTATTAGAATAACTCTATAGAAGTACTAAGATTTAGATGGAATATATAGTATTAGTATTCTCTCCTAATAAGTATAGTCTAATTTACTCTAAGAAGAAAGATAGTAGGATATTAGACCCTACAGACCTAGCTCCCTTATACTAAGTTAATAATTATCTAGGATATTAAAATCACGCTAGTAGCCTTACTCTAATATCTTAGTATAATTCTAAATAAAAATCTAACTACTAAAGACTATCTCCAAAAGTATTACCATAGTATAATACATCTTATAGCTATACTAAGCTCTATTATAGGCTTAATATAGAATATAATAATATTAGACCTCTACTATATATAAATAACTATATTCTTCCTATAGTAGTAGTAGTAGTAGGTTTCATTAACCCGCTGTAGCCTCACCTAGCGACAAAGTTATGCCGGGATTGCTATTAGGCTGCGCCTAATAGTCTAGAAAGTAAGGCGCCTGCGCCAGAGCTTATATACTATTAATACAAAAATAACTAAAGTCCCTCCTTTTCTAGCTTAAACAATATCTTTAATATAGAGGTATTAATATTATTAATTAATAGTTTAGAACTAATTAAGCTATTTATTTTCTTTATAGTAGTAGAAGCTACTAATTATTATTATTATAATCAGAAGTAGATAGTAATTGACTATAATACTATATTATATACTATAATAGATCTAAATATTATAGTAATGTATATAAATAATAGCAAAAAGGATTATAGTATTAATATTACTATATATATATTAGTAGGAAGATCTATAATCATACTAAAGGTTTCTAATTTAATTTATTCTACTAAACTATATAGTACTAAGCTAGTATTAATTCTTTTTCTAAAGGAAGCTTATCAATATATATTACAATCTATACTACTTATAGCTACTATCTTTATAGATAGCTAGACTACTATTAAAGCTATTTAATACTCTCACTATAGCTTTAATTAGTATATCCTTCACAAAATACTAATACTAGTAAACTAGATTTATATCTACTAATTAATATAGTATCTATAGATCTAATAACTACTAGGCTACTAGGGAACCACTAGTAATAAATATATAGATATATTAGGTGAATCAACTACCAATTCTAATATTCTCCTAGTAAGAACCCTTTTCCTTTTTATAGCTATATATATAATACTATAAAATACTAAAATAGAGAAATAGAAGAGTAAATAGATACAATTAGAGCACAACTAGACTATTAAATATCTATTTCCTAAGCCCACTAAGGCTATCATTAATCTCTATAAGCCCCTCCAAAGGCCTTTTAGTAGTATACTTACATATAATCAGGAAAGATTACCCTTCTATCCTATTTAGCTATATTAACTATATAGTACGAAGAGTAATGAGTAGCAATATTTAAATATAGTATTATATATCTACAACCTTTGGACTATTATCTCTATAAATATAATAGGATAAATTTACCTAATTCTCCCTGTATATTTCATATATTACAATCTGTTACGTTCGTTTATATATAGTAACGTCCACTACATCCATTGCTATCTATCTACAGTTATCTGATCATATATAATCAGACCTTATCTGTTTGCTATATTTATTTAACTAGTATATAAATATTAATTGTTGTTTCCCCTAACTTAGTAATATATACCTATTTGTACCTAGAGATCTTATATAGTAGTATTATACTTAAGGGATAATATAATAATATAGTATAGAAGCTTAAGGCTATATATATAGTTTTTATCTACGGGAATTTAGAGGCTAAAACTTTTAGAATAAGTATAAACTACTAAAATTAGATAGTTAAGGTTCCGAGTATAGATAAAATAGTAGTAAATCCCTTAGATATATATATATCAATACTTTATTTTTAAGCTATTATATTGTATTATACCGACTATACTATTTTCGGATATTCTTCTAAATAAAACTAGAGACTAGTAGTCAAGAATAATAATATAGATATCTCCGAGGGAGTATAATAAAGACTTATTATCTTTAGAAGAACTTTACTATACTATAGAAATTATAGTTAAATAAGAAGCTATAATCGCCGGCTATTCAGAAAAGAAAAATAGTAATAGTAATCTATATAGTAACTAATATAATTCTAATATAATAGACTTAGATATTCTCAAGTCATTTCAGAAGAGATTACTAATTGTCTAAGAAGAGTTAGAATAAGAATTCTAAATATACTAAGAAATCAAAAAAACTAAAGATAGCTAAAATAATTAAAGCTCTTATTAGCTGTATAAAAAAGGCTTCGAAATTACTAGAATATATAGATCTAGATCTATCAGACCTAGTATTAGTAATTACTACTACTCTAGTTATTTTATAAAAACTAGAGTATAAAAAAGCATAAGAAGATAGCTAAACTTACTAATATTGAGATAAATCTCTATACTATTGGAGATAATTATAAAGTATTAGTATATAACTAAGATAGAAATCTGTATGTCTTTTATTTTTTTAACTTTTTTTGCCTTCTTTTTAGCTATACTACGTTTAGTATCTTTAATATATATTATATTATCCTTACTAAGGCCTATAATATACTGTCTAGTAGTTTTTCTTTCTTGTAGGGCTCGGATAGCGGCTATTTCTTGTATAGTAGTTATAATATTAGCTAAGGTATTAAAATAGAATCCTTGCTTATCTAGAACCTATATAAGTATTTTTTTCTCTTTGGGGCCTCACTCATTTGGTGCCCAGACCATAGGTTAAGGCACGGCTAGTTATACTTCCTCTAAGTTATATAATACTTATAGACCTTTAGAAAAAGAGATATAGATACCTAGAGAACTCTAAGAATAAATCTAAGACTAGTAGTAGAGCTTCCTAGTCTATAGAGTCTAATATTATGTTAGTTATCAATACCTGAGAATAAAAGTATATATAGCTATAAAAGTAAGAGTATATATAAGAACATTATATTTATTTCAGTAATATATAACTAACTAAGATAGTAGAGAAGCTAGAGCTTATTAACTACCCTCTAAAAATTAGCTAGGTCTTTATAGAGATACCTATCTTATATAAGAGAGCCTAAGTATATATCCCAGAACAACAAATAGAAAAAGAATTTATCTATTTTATAACCTAATTAATCTCAATTAGTTATTATCTCCTAGCCTATTACCTAGCTTATTATAACTACTATAACTACTACTATATTTACTAGACTCTATACTACCCTTACTAATTAATCTAATTATATAATCCTCTAATGTTTAGCTATATAAGCTTAACGAACGTCTTAAGAAGCCTATATTACTATATCGAATACCTACTAAGCTTACTATATAGATATTAATCTAGATTAATAAGATGATTTTTAAAGTAAAAGAGATATATAACCTAGAAGATAACTTCCAATCTAATCTCTTATAAAGCCCTTTATAAGAGAAATAAATTAATTATAATTTATCTAATGTAATATAAACTATAATATAGGAATAATTTAGTTATTTCTCTAGGACTAGAAGATACTAGATATAGATATAATTATAGTATAAGACCTATAGTAAAATATACTTTCTAATACTATATATTAGCTAACATTAGAATAGTTAACTATTATATCTCTCTACTAGAAAAGAAAAGTTTCTAGGTATTGCAATATAGGTATCCAAAAGTATTAACCTAGTAACCTAATCTAATTAATTTATAAGCTATAACTACTAGATTCTAAATCTATATAGAAAAAAGACTAGTAGTAAATAGATAAAAATCTTTATTTGTAACCTCTATAAATAATTTAAAAATAGATTAGAGCTATTCTTTATTTATGATAGAAGATCTAAATACAATAAGATAAGTATATTATAGTAGGTAATATAAAGATTTACTATACTATATAAGATAGTATAAGAGTAAGAATTATATCTATAAATAAGGTCTTTATTATAATTATAGATAAACTAGATATAGAGATAATTATAGAGAAGAATATAATAATATAGAAGTAGTAATATAATAAGAAAATATAGTTATCTATCTTAGATCTTATATATATTAGTAAAAGTCTTCTTAATTAGCTTATTATATATAGATCTATAGATAAGATTAAGTATAACTTAGATTATTAGCTAATATAGATACTTTAGATATTAAAATCTTACTATTTATATTATAAAAATATAGAAATCAATAAGCTATAGATAACAAAAAACTTACTAAATTTATTACTAAAAGTATATAATCCTAGCTATTAAAATAGGGTACTATAGACTAACTTAGGTTAGAATTTAGTATATTTCTATAGGTAATCTATATTATAATTGAGAAGTATATCCTATAGACTATCTTTTTCCTATAGATATAACTAGGCTTTAATACTAACTACTAAGAAGCTATAAAGAAGATAAGATATCTTAAAAAGATATAGAGCTAGTTCTATTAATTAGATAACTAGATAATATATACTATGAAATATAATTAGAAGATAAAGCTTATTAAATAATAGCTATGCTTAGTATACTAATAAAGGGTATAGTAAGTTATAGAAAATAGACCCTAGGGGCTCTAGTAATTAGTAAAGTAAATATATAACTATCTTAGTATATATAAAGAGAGTATTATACTATTGTTAAAGCTATCGGAAGGAGACCTTATAAAGATACTAAAAGCCAAAACTAAAGCTTTTTAGAGTATTTTCTTCTCTATACCTCTAGAGTCTAATTTAACTAATATTAAGAGATATAAGTACTTAGAGCTACTAGTTTTCCTAAGAATTATAAAGTTTAAGATTAAAAAGGTAGTAACCGATATGCCTATAAATAAGATCCCCGGAAAGGACCTAATTTCTAATTTATTCTAGTATCTGGTTATTAAGATTCTGGTAGTATTAGATATATTTTATAAGCTCTTTAATATCTATATATAGTTTAGCTATAATCCCCTGTATTTCTAATAATTAATTATTATAGTTCTATATAAGGGAGGTAACTATAATTACTAGATATTTAAATTATATTAACTAGTAGTACTACTAAATACTTTTAAGAAGTATCTAGAAGCTATTATATATATAAAGTTAGTTTTTTAGAAAAATATAGTTTATTATTAAGAGATTATCTTAGGAGATATAGGATTTCTACTAATTATATAATATAGATCCTTATTAATAAAATATACTAAACTTTGAAAAAGTAGAATAAAGTAGTCTTATTCTTAATATTAGATATCTATAGAATATATAATAATATCTTATATATATAACTACTATATAATCTATATAAATAGTATTTAGGGTATTTAGTACTATAAATATAGGTATTTTTAAAGGGTTATAGTATAAAGATATAGATACTAGAAGATATCTTAAATATAATTCTTATACTAATAGATATCCTATAAGGATTATGACTATTTCTAATTCTATATCTCTTTTATAATATAGATCTACTAAAAGCTTATACTATAAATAGATTAATAGCTAATAGTTAGATAAATAATATAGAAGTTACTATAGTAGATAAAAGTAAGACTTAGAATATAATAATCTTGTAAGAAATCTATACTAAAATATAGCTCTAGGTATATAGATATACCTCTTTTTTTAATATAAAGTAGTATTTATTATTTTACATTATATATCTAGAGCTTATAGAGCCTAAACTTATATCTCTTATTCTCTTAGATATAGATATATCTAGTAACCTAATTACTATTACTATACTAACGGCTACTAAACTAGTTAAGTATCTAGGCTTCTAGCTTAATTGAGAACTAAGCTTTGATCTCTATTAAATTAAAGTTATAGAGAAAGTAAACAAGTCCTTAAAAGTAATATAGAGTATTTTAAGCTTAATATAGGCCTTATCAGTAATAGCTATATATTAAGTCTATATTATAGTAGTACTACTAGTAATAAATACTATATAAGATATAAATATAGTTAATTATAAACCTATAATTAAATGGGAAAACTTATAATACTATTTAACTTCATCTAAAAATATACTATATATCTAATCTCTAGTATCTTCTATACTATTATACTTATAGCTTTAGAAGCTAAGCTATTTTCACTATTAATATAGGTTTAGATAGATTAAATTAAGAAAGAAATAGCTATATGAATTTATATAGACCTAATCCTTACTATTCTAAAACTTATAATTATAAAGAGAATCTTAATAGTATGTCTATAGATAGATACTCTTAGAGAAGTAAGTCTAATAAAAGGGTAAATACCTAATAGTCTCTTCTAGATCTATAGTAAGAGCTTAGAAGAGCTAGTAGGTATTTATCTAGGAACTATAGTAAGTACTACTAAAGTTATCTATTAAGGATAGAGATACTATAAAGGATACTTATCTATAGGCTATTACCTTTAAAAACCTAGTACTACTAATTATCTATATAGATAGTTCTAGCTATAAAGATAAGATTAGAGTAGCTATATAAATAGATACTATCTATAAGAGAAGTAGCTTTCTCTAGAGCTAAATAGATATATTAGAGATAGTAATAGTATATAGTATAGAGTATTATAATCCAAAGACAACAATAGAGTTAATCTAGAAGAAAGCTTATAATTACCTTATAGCTTGTACTAAAGAACTATCTCTATAGGTTATAGTCTTCTCGAACTTCTAAATAGTATTTTTTAATACTCTACTATCTATAGATACTATCTAGCTAATATTTCCTCTACTAAAAGACTCTAGAATATTAGTAAAAGAAATAAAAAACCAGAACGTTAGTAATAATATAGCTATATATAGGGAAAGTAACTATAGTAGCTTATCTTATAAAGATTAATACCTATAATATTGAGATCTTAGGGTGCGAACAGGCATATATTGCTAAGTTAGGGGAAACAACAGTTAATATAGATACACCGGTTAAACAAATATAGCAAATAGATAGGGCCTGATTATATATAATCAGCGAACTATAATAGATAGTAACAGATATAGACATAGATATTACTATATATAAACGAATATAATAGATTATAATATATAAAATATATAGAGAGAATTAGATAAAAATATCTCATCCTCCCCTATTTAATTAAAGATTGTCTTAATCTTAAGTATTTATAAACAATAGCAATATATAAAATACCTATAATATAATTATATATATAGAGGATTATAAATATTTATAATTTACCTTTATAAGAGTGCTATACAACTTAATTTCAGCTAATTCTAAATTATCTTATATAATAGCTTATATTAGTATATCTAGCTATATAGTAAATAGTCTAATTATATTATAGATATTATATAAGGGAATACTAATAATATTAAGGATTATTATATAATTTATAGTTTTTTAGGGATATAGAGATAATAAAGCCTTATAAGTTACTTTTCTAGCTTTTAAATTAATAGTCTTAGACTTAATAGTAGCCTATTAGTTGTTTCTAGATAGTTCTAATAATAATATAATAAATAGTAAGGAGAGAAAGACTATAATAATAGTTTATATAGGGTTTTCTAAATAATATTATAGTTATTACTTCTAGTATTATAAATACCTATATTAGTTTAAAGCCTCTTACTTAGCTTTATAAAACTTTCTATCTATAGGAATTTATATAAAGTATTAACCTTCTTCCTAGCTATAAGTCTTCTTTCTCTTTGACCTTCTATTAGTTTAATAGTTAGTATTACCTTATTATTATATTGTCTTCTTTTAATAGTATAATTCTACTTATATTTAAAAAGCTTACTAATACTATCTTTCAACTTATTTGCTATTCTTCTTATATATTGTTATTTTTTATACCTTCCTTTATATAATTCTCTTCTTATACTTTTCTTTTTGTATATCTTATTATATCTCTTCTTTTCTAATAGATATAATTCTAGATTTTTATAGTATTACTTAAGCTAAATATAAGCTAATATCCTATTTCTTATAGAAATATTAGATATTCTATCCCTTAATATAGATATAATTATATCCTAGAACTTTAGTGTTAGGCCTTAATTTATAAAAGCTATTATATATAATAAAGATATTAATATATTTAGTAATATCTTCCTTCTTAACTTCTAATCTACTTCCGATCTTATACTTATTACTATACTAATCGTATATAATATAAATTAATATAATATTAATAATATTAAAGTTAATTTAAAAGAGTAAAGATATATATATATTACCTAATAAATTAGGATAGCTACCTCTTTATTATATATATACTATTTAATAGGTTATAGAACTTTTCTTTTATATATAGTTATAGTTCTTAATAATAAAGATATTATATTTAGTAACTCTTATACTTTATATATATATAGGAATACTATAAATAGATACTCTTTCCGTTAGAATCCTTTTAAGAACCTTATTTATTTTATATAAGATACTTATCTAACCTTCTATTATTATATCTCTTACTATCTAGTTAAAGATCTAACTACAGAAAAAAGAAATTATAATATAAAGAAAGCTTCTTCTCCTATAATTATATTATAAAAATATTATATTATTATCTCTATATCTTTTTCTAAGAAGACTATATCTTCTTTTTCTAAGAAGCTATATATAACTATTCCTATTTTAGTAACTTTAGAGACTTTAGTTTATATTAAGTTAGTCTTTTCTTCTATAAGAAAAACCTAAAAGATCTAATCTCTTGTTCTTATAGCTTCCTCTTCTTTTCCTAGTCTAAAAGGATCTATCTATATTACTAATATTAAATATTCTAGTAATCTAGTTTATCTAATAGATTAGTATTTCTCTCTACTAAATAACTATAATATCTACTATTATCTTAAAACTAGTAAGTTTAAGCTAATACTAGTAATATATAATTAATTATCTTTAGTAAAGTCTTATTTAGCCTATAATTATATATAAATTAAGATAGTTCTAAAAAAGAATAATATTATTAAGTATAATAAAAGTAAAACTAAGTTAAAAGGGAATCCTTTTATATTTAATATAGTTAAGATTATATCTTAAATAGTTATTCTACTTATAAAGAAGAATAATTATTATAAAAAGAAGTTAACTCTTAAAAAAGAACTTAAAGAGTTTATAGATATTATTTATAAAAAGCCTAATCCTTTTATTTATAATAATTCTAAACTTTCAACTTATAATACTTCTAATAACAAGCTTTTATTTAGTATCTTATTTAAATCTCTTATAATTCTTTTAAGAAAGGCTATTATTAAATAATCTATTTATTATAGTTAATCTTATTAAAGTATCTTTATATAATTTATACTACTTTATACTATCTTATAATACTTTATAATATTTCTAAGAATAATTTTTAGTATTTTCTATTTATAATTTAATTATATTTTCTTCTATATTCTTAGCTAATACTTAATAAACCTTATATTTCTAATATAAATCTCTATTTTATTCTCTCTTTCATTTTTATAGATTTTATAACTTAGTAATTAGGATTATAATAGTAAAAGAACTATCTTTTGTTAGTATTCTTTTATATATTATTATAGTATATAGAATATTTCTCCTTAGAAGAATATCTTCTTCTATATCTATATTTTTGTTTTTAGAGATATATCTAGCTCTATTATTATTATTTAAGTCTAAACTTAACTTTTCTTATAACTCTTTAGGATTCTTCTTATTTTAGATCTTATATATATTAGTATTTTACTATATATCTATATACTTTTTGAATAATATATTCTATAATTATATCTTCCCTTACTAAACTTTGTTATATACTATTATAATAAAACTTATTCTACTTTTTATAAGTAAAAGTTAATAGATCTAAGTAAGTTAGTAATAAAGTATTATTCTCTAGGATCTTCTAGATCTCTTTAAGTCTTTTTAGGTTTAAACTAGCTTATTATATTATAGTTTAAATAATTTATAATATTTATAGTAACTTTAGGTTATTTACTCTTATTTCTAGGAGTCTTAATCTATTTATAAGATTTTAAAGTATATAGCTAGATAACTCTACTAAATTATATATTCTAAGGATATAGACTATTAGAATATAATATAATCTAAACTACTTACTTTTAAATTTCTTCCTACTTTTATTATATATTAATATCTAGTTATCCTTCTAGAAGCTAGTTTTTATAACTTTACTATTATAGATATAATCCTTCTTAATTATATAATTTAGTAATAATTTATTTATCTTTATTTATATATTATTCAAGTTCTATAGTATATCTAACCTTTCTATAAAAGATTATACTACTATTATATTATTATTATTATTAGGTATTTATAGTTACTTACTATATATTAAATAAAATAGACTAAATTCTATTATATTATATTTATATATATATATAATAAAAATAATATATATTAGATAAAGATCCTATAACTTTATTAGTTTATTTATTAAATACTTTATTAGTATTTAGTCTAATAATCTATTAAAGTTTTCTATCTTCCTATTTATATATAGATAGTATAGAGTAGTTATTTAATATTAGATACTAAGAAGCTAGATATAGTATCTTACTACCCTAGCTAATAGATTCTAGCTATTATTAGTAATTATTTCTCTTAGTATACTATAATTTATAAAGATTTATTTATATATAAACTAACCTAAAGCTTCTTCTATAGCTTCTAGAATAGCTTATATAATAACCTAGCTAATAGTATAATTAATTATAGTAATAATCTAGTAATTACTATTAAATATATAAGAAAGATATCTAATTAGGTTAATATCCTACTATTTAAATAGATAGATACTATTCTCTACTATATATTAAGCTATCTCTTATTCTAAACTTTTTTAAGGATTTTAACTAACTTAGTATTTAGATATAATTTTATAATATCTTCTATATCCTTTTTTATATTTAGCTACTATACTTATAGATAAATAACTCTATTTATATCTAAGTATCCTAAATAACTAAACTCCTTATAAAGATATAATAACTATTCTCTACAAAAGAGAGATTCTAGATAAGATATATAAACCTTATCTTTATAAATAAAGACTAACTAATAATAAGTTATACTTATAGACTTTATTAGTAACTTTATATTATAATATAATAAGTTTAGAGTAAACTTTTCTATAGCTCTTATAAGCTTCTTATTAATAAAGAGTATTCCTAAATCTAAATACTCTTCTATAGCTATTAGCTATTCTTTTTCTAGGATTTTTATAACTATCTATTCTACTATAGTTAAGATTATAATAAAAGTAGTATTCTAAATCAGAGAGAATAATATATTTATAAGGTCTTTACTAATAAAATCTAGCCTTCTACTAATAGTATTAAGAATAATTACCTTCTTATCTTTCTAATACTAAATCTTTAGATTATATTCTTAATACTTTATAATCTAATAAATAAGCTACTTACTATAGATTAGTAATATTTATAAATACTATAAACCCTAGTAATTAGTTATAATAGTTGTTTTTATACTATTTTCTAGATAATAATCCTATAGATATAAGGTCTTTTTAATAGCTAATAACTCCTTTTTATATATAAAGTAATTTAATTCTATATTAAAAAGTTTATAACTATTAAAGATTATAGAATAGAGTTTTCTATTCTTATCTACTTAGTTTAGGACTATTTTAATAATCTATTTAGATATATTAATCTTAATTATAAATAGTTTTATTAGATTAGGTTAGATTAATATAAAAATAATAGTAATAAGATACTTTAGTTATCTAAAAGCCCTTTTATATACTACTAATCATAAAATTAGATAAAACTTATCTTTTTAAAGCTACTTATTAAGCTCCTTTAATAATTTATATAAAAGTATATAGATTCTAGCAAAATCCTTAATAAACTATTAGTAATATATTATAAGTCCTAAGAATTACTAGACTTTATATATATTTATAGGCCTTAGCTATAATATAATTATATTGAGATAGATTTACCTAATTCTCCCTGTATATTTCATATGTTACGATCTGTTACGTTTGTTTATATATAGCAATATCTATATCTATATCTGTTGCTATCTATCTATAGTTATCTGATTGTATATAATCAGATATATCTATTTGCTATGTTTGTTTACTGGTGTATATATATTAACTATCGTTTCCCCTAACTTAGTAATATATACCTATTCATACCTAAAGATCTTATATAGTAGTATTATTTTGAAGATAATACCTTTTATAGCCTATCAGGGGCTACTAGGGGTATAATATAAATGTCTATATAACCCTAGAAAAAACGATTTAAAAGGCAATAAGATCCACTAAAGGGATCTTAATATAGTAATAGTATATAAAAGCTTAATACTATATATATAGTTTTTATCTAAGGGAATTCAGAAGCTAAAGTTTATGGGATAAGTATAAACTACTATAATCAGATAGTTAAGACTCTAAGTATAGATAAGATATAGTAAATTCTGTAGATCTATATACGTCGACGCTTTATTTTTAAACTATTATATTGTATTATATCGACTATACCGTTTTAGGATATCCTTCTAAGTAAAACCAGAGACTAGTAATCAAGAACTATAATATAGCTATCTCTGAGAGAAGTAAAAAGGTAAATATAGTAAGGACTTAATATCTTTAGAAGAACTTTACTATAAAGAAAAGAAGAGTCAGTATATTTAATTTTACTAAAGAAAAGGCTAGAATATATTAACTATAATAGATAATTATTATCTATATAAAGTTATTAACAACAGATTAGAAGATTACTAGTAAGCTCTACTTATAGATAAGTAAACTATATATATACTTTCTATCCTTCTATCGGTACTTATAGAGACTTATATAAATATATAGAATACTAATAGTAACCTAGTAGCTATATCTAAAATTATTATCTAGACTACTACTATATTTAAGTATAAATATATAGGGTAAGAAGTACTATAGACTATTTAATATAATATAATATCTAATACTATTTGTATCTAATCAAGTATATTAGCCGCTAAATAGGTATAAATAAAGAGTATCTACACAATTAATAAATATAATAGCTGATTTTAGGATAATACTATATAAAAGTATCTCTATAACTATAAACACTACTTTTATAAGATTATATAGTTTATTAGAGTATAACTAGAAGAATATAATAAAATAATTTAAGCTAATAGAGCTCTTAAGAGAAGAGTAGCTTAGTTTTAGAAATATTATAAGTAATATATCATAATTATAGATCTTAACTAGGAAGTTTATATATTTATAGTATATAGGGTATAGATTAAATATAAGTTCTTAGAATATCTTAATAGAGAAAAACAATAGGACTACTTCTAGAAGTATTATTAAAGAGATTATACCTTTATTAAGTATATAATAGATCTCTAAAAGACTATAACCGAATATAAAATTAAGATATTAGAGGCTATTCTAATTTAATTCCTATAGAAGGATATAAAAATATAGTTATAGAAGTATTAGATAGAGAACTAAAATTATCTAATAAGACTTATAAAAGTAATTAAGTATTTTATATAATTTAAATAAGAAGCTATAATTACTAGTTATCTAGAAAAAAAGGATAGAAGTAGTAATCTATATAGTAACTAATACAATCCTAATATAATAGACTTAGATATTCTTAAATCTATAAATAAATTAAAGGATAACTAATAAAAAGAAACTTAGATATATTTTAATTATAATAAGAAAAGGTATATTAAATAGAATTACTAATTGCCTAAGAAGAGTTAGAATAGGGATTCTAGGTATACTAAGAAGTTAAAAAACTAAAGCTCTTGTTAGCTATATAAAAAAGGCTTTAAAATTACTAGTATATATAGATCTAGATCTATTAGACCTAGTATTAGTAGTTCTTACTACTCTAGTTATTTTATAAAAGCTAGAGAGTATAGAAAAGTATAAGAAGAAAGCTAAACTTACTAATATTAAGATAGATCTTTATACTATAGGAGATTCCTTATTATACTATAAAGTTTTAGTATATAGCTAAGATAGAAATATAGTTATTTATACTTTACTTAATTATAGTACTTTCTATATTTTTATTTTTATTAACTTCCTTAAGAAAAATTATTTATATCCTAATCGCTATAAAATAAGCTTAGATATATATATTTGAATATCTAATAGAGAGAGACTTATTATAAGATTAAAGGTTTAACTTCTAATAGCTCTTAGAAGCTAGTATATAACTATTTTAGTATAGGTACTTAATTTACTAGAATATAAACTTATTCTTAGGTAGGATTTCCTAAAGTACTAGAACCCTAAGATCTATTAGAAAATATCTATTATAAAGATTTGTAATTATAGCTAGATATATATTATATAGATTAATAATTAATATAGATATATCTTAAATAATAATAATCTATAGCTAAATTTAATATTAGCTAAATAAATATAAAAAGAACTAAAATATAAGTCTATATAAAGAGTATTATATATTATATATCTAGAGGTAATAAAAGAGTTTAAAGTATCTAAGTTATCTAGGATTCTTATATATAGAGACCTAAAGATTTATACTATTCTAATAGGATATAAGGATATCTTTAAGATAATATTACTATAAGAGTTATTACTAGAATAGGCTATCTTATATAATATATATACTAAAGATACTATACCTATTAATATTAATTTATATATATTATCTAAATAAAAGCTATAAGAATAAGTAAAATAAGTATCTAAACTATTAGAAAAGGATCTAATTTAACTATCTATAAGTACTTAAGGATTCTCTATAATATTTATTATAAAACTAAATAGTAGCTAGAGGATATATATAGATTATTATATATTAAATAGACTAATATCAAAAAACAATTATCCACTATTGTAAATTTAAGATCTACTTAATTATATAGGTATTATTAAGATTATATTTAAGATAGATTTAATATCTAGGTACTAGTAGATTTAAATAGAAATATAGTTAATTAAAAAGACTACTTTTAATATAATATAGAGAAAATATAAGTGGATTATAATACTATTTAGGCTATATAATATATCTATTATTTTCTAGTCTATTATAAATAATATATTAAAACTTTTTCTTAGCTGATTTGTTATGGTTTACTTAGATAATATCCTTATTTTCTTAAAAACTATAGAAGAATACTATAAGTACCTTAAAAAAGTATTAGCTATACTAAGAGAATATTAGCTATACGCTACACTAAGAAAATATAAGATCACTACTAAATATATTAAGTTCTATAGGTTCTATATAAAAAGAGAATAAATCTTAGTAATACTAATAAAAATTAATATAATTATATTATAACTAAGATCTATAAATATATATAAAGTCTAGTAATTCTTAGGACTTATAATATATTACTAACAGTTTATTAAGGATTTTACTAGAATCTATATACCTTTATATAAATTGTTAAAGAAGCCTAACGAGCAGCTCCGAAAAGATAAGCTTTGTCTAATTTTGTAGTTAGTAGTATATAAAAGGGCTTTTAGATAACTAAAATATCTTATTACTACTATTTCTATATTAATCTAACCTAACCTAATAAAACTGTTTATAATTAAGACTAATATATCTAAATAGACTATTGGAATAGTCCTAAACTAAGTAAATAAAAATAGAAAACTCTATTTTATAACCTTTGATAATTATAAGCTTTCTGGTGTGGAATTAAATTATCTTATATATAAAAAGGAGTTATTAGCTATTAAAAAGACCTTATATCTATAGGATTATTATCTAGAAAATAGTATAAAAATAACTATTATAACTAATCACTAGGGTTTATAGTATTTATAAATATTGTTAATCTATAGTAAGTAGTTTGTTTACTAGGTTATAGAGTATTAAAAATATAATCTAAAGATTTAGTATTAGAAAGATAAAGAGGTGATTATTCTTAATACTATTAGTAGAAGGCTGGATTTTATTAGTAAAGGCCCTCCCTATAAATGTATTGTTCCCTCTGATTTAGGATACTACTCTTGCTGTAATCTCGACTATAGTAGAATAAATAGTTATAAAAGTCTTAGAAAAAGATTGGTTAATAGCTATAAAAGAGTATTTAGATTTAGGAATATTCTCTGTCGATAAGAAGCTTATAAGAGCTATAGAAAAGTTTGCTCTAAACTTATTATACTATAATATAAAATTACTAATGAAGTCTATAAGTATAGCTTATTATTAATTAATCTTTGCTTATAAAGATAAGGTTTATATATCTTATTTAGAACCTCTCTTTTGTAGAGAACTATTACTATATCTTTATAAGGAGTTTGGTTATTTAGGATACTTAGGTCTAAATAGAGTTATTTATTTATAAGTATAATAGCTTAATATAAAAAGAGATGTAGAAGATATTATAAGATTGTACCCTAAATACTAAGTTAGCTAGAACTCTTAAAAAAGATTAGAATAAGAGGTAGCTTAATATATAGTGGAGAATAGTATCTGTTTGTTTAAATAATAGGGTATTAATCTGATTAGATATCTTCTTTATACGCCTAATAGTAATCACTAGATTATTATTATAATTAATTATACTACTAACTAGGTTATTGTATAGGCTATTCTAGAAGCTATAGAAGAAGCTTTAGGTTAATTTATATATAATTAGATCTTTATAAATTATAGTATACTAAGGGAAATAGTTATTAATAATAGCTGAAATCTATTAATTAGAGTAGTAAGATACTATATC
The DNA here is from genome assembly GCF_028827245.1 of Penicillium angulare. Classification (NCBI taxonomy): domain Eukaryota; kingdom Fungi; phylum Ascomycota; class Eurotiomycetes; order Eurotiales; family Aspergillaceae; genus Penicillium; species Penicillium angulare. The sequence goes on along the minus strand of NW_026623169.1, from coordinate 43,016 downwards.
TAACTTTTTAATACCTAATATTAAACAACTACTCTATACTATCTATATATAAATAGGAAGATAAAAAACTTTAATGGATTATTAGGTTAAATACTAATGAAGTATTTAATAAATAAACTAATAAAGTTATAGGATCTTTACTTAATATAGGCTGTTTTTGCTATATATATATATAAATATAGTATAATAGGATTTAGTCTATTTTATTTAGTATATAGTAAGTAACTATGAATATCTAGTAACGATAATAATATAATAGTAGTATAACTTTTTACAGAAAGGTTAGATATACTATAAAACTTAAATAATATATAAATAAAGGTAAATAAACTATTACTAAACTATATAATTAAGAAGGGTTATATCTATAATAGTAAAATTACGAAAACTAGCTTCTAGAAGGATAACTAGATATTAATATATAATAAAAGTAGGAAGAAATTTAAAAGTAAGTAGTTTAGATTATATTATATTCTAGTAGTCTATATCCTTAGAATATATACTTTAGTAGAGCTATCTAGCTATATACTCTAAAATCTTATAAATAGATTAAGACTTCTAGAAGTAAGAGTAGATAACCTAAAGTTATTATAGATATTATAAGCTACTTAAACTATAATATAATAAGCTAGTATAAAATTAAAAAGACCTAAAGATATCTAGAAGATCCTAGAGAATAATATTTTACTATTAATTTACTCTAACCTATTGACTTTTATTTGTAAAGAGTAGGAAGAGTTCTATTATAATAGTATATAATAAAGTTTAGTAAAAGAGAATATAATTATAGAATATATTATTAAGAAAGTATATAGATATACAATAAAATACTAATATATATAAGAAGATCTAAAATAGAAGAATCCTAAAGAGTTATAGAAAGAGTTAAGTTTAGACTTAAGTAATAATAATAAAGCTAGGTATACCTCTAAAAATAAAGATATAGATATAGAAGGAGATATTCTTCTAAGAAGAAGTATTCTATATACTATAATAGTATATAAAAGGATACTAATAAAAGATAGTCCTTTTATTATTATAATCCTAAAGACTAAGTTATAAAGTCTATAAAAAAGAAAGAGAATAAAGTAGAGATTTATATTAGATATATAAGGCTTATTAAATACTAGCTAAGAATATAAAAGAAAGTATAATTAAATTAAATATAAAAAAATACTAAGTATTATCCCTAGAAAAAGGTTATAAATATTATAAAGTAATATAAAATAATATAAAATAGTATAGATTATACTAAGATATCCTTATAGGACTAGCTATAATAAATAAGTTATTTACTAATAGCCTTTTTTAAAAGAGTTACTAGAGATCTAAGTAATATACTAAACAAAAGTTTATTATTAAAGATATTATAGGCGGAAAGTTTAGGCTTATTATAAATAATATCTCTAAACTCTTTAAGTTCTTCTTTAAGAATAGACTTCTTCTTATAATAATTATTCTTCTTTATAGATAAGATAACTACTTAAGATATAGTCTTAACTATATTAAGTATAAAAAGATTCTTCTTTAACTTAGTTTTATTTTTATTAAGATTAAGGATATAATATTCTATTAAAACTATTGCTATCTATATATAATTATAGGTTAGTTAAGACTCTATAAAAGAAAGCTAATTATATACTACTAGTATTAGCTTGAACTTATTAGTTTTAATATAGTAATAGATATTATAGTTATCTAGTAGAGAAAAGTACTAATCTATTAGATAGACTAGTCTACTAGGATACTTAATATTAATAGTATAAGTAGGTCTTTTTAGACTAGGAGAGGAAGAAGAAGCTATAAGAAAAGGAGATTAGATCTTCTAGGTCTTTTATATAAAAGAAAGGACTAACTTAGTATAAACTAAAGTCTTTGAAGTTATTAGAGTAGGAATAGTTATATATAGCTTCTTAGAAATAGGAGATATAGTCTTCTTAGAAGAAAATATAAAGATAGTAATATAATGCTTTTATAATATGATTATAGGAGAAGAAGCTTCTTCTATATTATAATTATTCTCTTCTATAACTAGATCTTTAATTAGATAGTAAGAGATATAATAATAGGAGGTTAGATAAGTATCCTATATAAAATAAATAAGATTCTTAAAAGGATTCTAATAGAAAGAGTATCTACTTATAATATTCCTATATATATATAAAGTGTAAGAGTTACTAAATATAATATCTTTATTATTGAGAACTATAACTATATATAAAAGAAAAGGCCTATAACCTACTGAATAGTATATATATAATAGAAAGGCAGCTATCCCGATTTGTTAGGTGATATATATATATCTTTATTCTTTTGAATTGACTTTAATATTATTAATATTATACTAATCTATATTATATATAACTAGTGTAATAATAAATATAAGATTAGAAGTAGATTAGAAGTTAAGAAGAAAGATATTACTAAATATATTAATGCTTTTGCTATATATAATAGCTTTTATAAATTAAGATCTAATACTAAAGTTCTAGGGTATAATCATACCTATATTAAGAGGTAGAATATCTAATATTTCTATAAGAAATAAGATGTTAGTTTATATTTAGCTTAAGTAATACTATAAGAATCTAGAATTATACCTATTAGAAAAGAAGAGATATAATAAGATATTTAGGAAGAGAAGTATAGGAGAAAAAGTATATAAAGAAAAAAAAAGTGTGATGTAATAATACGTAAGAAGGATGGTAAACAATATAAAGATAGTATTAGTAAGCTTTAGTAAATAAGTAGAATCATACTGTTGGAGAGAAAGATAATATAATAATAATAGTGATACTAATTACTAAGCTATAATAGAAGGTTAAAGAGAAAGAGGGCTTATAGTTAGAGGAGGGGTTAATACTTTATATAGACCCCCTATAAACAGGAAGCTCTATAAAGCTAAGTAAGAGGCCTTAGGCTAATATAGGTATTTATATAGCTAGAAGGAGTAATTATAATACTATTTAGTAAATACTATATAACCTATGATTATAGTCTCTCCCTCTATACTATTTATTATATTATTGTTAAAACCATCTGGAAAATGACTGATAGACTACTATTGAGCCTAAGGCTATTAATTTATATACTAGAAGAGTAATTTAAGAGGTTCTACTATCTTAATACCCCTAGGATACTATTATTGTATAATAATCCTTAATATTACTAGTATTCCTTTATATAATATATACTATATAATAAGACTATCTGCTATATAGCTGGATATATTATTATATACTATTGTATAAAATACTTTATAAGTAGCCAAAAAAGTAAGTAACATAGCACTCTCGAAAAGGCGAATCGTGAATATTTGTGATCCTTTATATATATAATTATACTATAGGTATTTTATATATTGTTGCTCTATGCAAATACTTAAGATTAAGACGATCTCAGTTAAGTAGGGAAGGATAAGATAGATTTATCTAATTCTCCCTATATATTTCATATATTACGATCTATTACGTTCGTTTATATATAGTAATATCTATATCTATATCTGTTGCTATCTATCTATAGTTATCTGATCGTACGTGATCAGATATATCTATTTGCTATATTTGTTTACCGGTGTATATATATTAACTGTTGTTTCCCCTAACTTAGTAATATATACCTGTTCGCACCCAAAGATCTTAATATTAATCTTTACTAGTACTACTAAGATTTATCTTCCTTTAATATAAAACCTATAGAACTTAATATATTTAGTAGTAATCTTATATTTTTCTAATATAGTATATAACTAATATTCTCTTAGTATAGCTAATATTTTTTTAAGATACTTATAGTATTCTTCTATAGTTTTTAAAAAGATAAGAATATTATTTAAATAAACTATAATAAATTAGCTAAGAAATAATCTTAAAGTATTATTTATAATAGACTAGAAAATAGTAGATATATTATATAGTCTAAATAATATTATAATCTACTTATATTTTCCCTATATTATATTAAAAGTAGTCTTTTTAATTAATTATACTCTTATTTAAATCTATTAGTATCTAGATATTAAATCTATTTTAAATATAATCTTAGTAATATCTATATAATTAAATAGATCTTAAATTTATAGTAGTAGATAACTATTCTTTAATATTAGTTTATTTAATATATAATAATCTATATATATCCTCTAGCTACTATTTAATTTTATAATAAATATTATAGAGAACCCCTAAATACTTATAGATAGTTAAATTAGATCCTTTTCTAATAGTTTAGATATTTATTTCTCCTACTCTTATAGCTTTTACTTAGATAATATATATAAGTTAATATTAATAAGTATAGTATCTCTAATATATATATTATATAAAATAATCTATTTTAGTAGTAACTCTTATAATAATATTAACTTAAAAATATCTTTATATTCTTTTAGAATAGTATAAATCTTTAGGTCTCTATATATAGGAATCCTAGATAACTTAGGTATTCTAAACTTTTCTACTATCTTTAGATATATAATATACTATACTTCTTATATAGACTTATATTTTAGTTCTTTCTATATCTATCTAACTAATATTAAATTTAATTATAGATTATTATTATTTAAAATATATCTATATTAATTATTAATCTATATAATATATATTTAGTTATAATTATAAATCTTTATAATAGATATTTTCTAATAGATCTTAGGGTTTTAATACTTTAGGAAATCCTATCTAAGAATAAGTTTATATTCTAGTAAATCAAATATCTATACTAAAATTATTATATACTAGTTTCTAAGAGCTATTAAAAGACAAATCTTTAATCTTATAATAAGTCTTTCTCTATTAGATATTTAAATATATATATCTAAGCTTACTTTATAATAATTAAGATATAAATAATTTTTCTTAAGGAAATCAATAGAAATAAAGATATAGAAAGTACTATAATTAAGTAAGATATAAATAATTATATTTCTATCTTAACTATATACTAAAACTTTATAGTATAATAAAGAATCTCCTATAGTATAGAGATCTATCTTAATATTAATAAGTTTAGTTTTCTTCTTATATTTTTCTATATTTTCTAGTTTTTATAAAATAACTAGAATAGTAAGAACTACTAATACTAGATCTAATAGATCTAGATCTATATATACTAATAATTTCAAAGCTTTTTTTATATAACTAATAAGAGCTTTAATTATTTTAGTTATCTTTATTTTTTGATTTCTTAGTATACCTAGAATCCCTATTCTAACTTTTCTTAGATAATTAATAATTCTACTTAATATATCTTTTTTTATTATAATTAAAATATATCTAAGTTTCTTTCTATTAGTTATTCTTTAATTTATTTATAGATTTAAGAATATCCAAGTCTATTATATTAAGGTTATATTAATTACTATATAGATTATTACTTCTATTCTTCTTTTCTAGATAGCTAGTGATTATAGCTTCTTATTTAAACTATATAAAATACTTAATTATCTTTATAAGTCTTATTAGGTAATTTTAGTTCTTTATCTAATACTTCTATAATTATATTTTTATACCTTTCTATAGGAATTAAATTAGAATAGTCTCTAATATCTTAATTCTATATTTAGCTATAGTCTCTTAGAGATCTATTATATACTTAATAAAGATATAATCTCTTTAATAACTTTTTTAGAAGTAGTCCTATTATTTTTTCTTACTAAGATATTTTAAGAACTTATATTTAATCTATACTTTATATACTATAAATATATAAACTTCCTAGCTTAGATCTATAATTATAATATATTATTTATAATATTTCTAAAACTAAGCTACTCTTCTTTTAAGAGCTCTATTAGCTTAAATTATCTTATTATATTCTTCTAGTTATACTCTAGTAAACTATATAATCTTATAAAAGTAGTATTTATAGTTATAGAGATATTTATATATAGTATTATACTAAATTTAACTATTGTATTTATTAATTATATAGATACTCTTTATTAATATATACTTAATAGTTAATATACTTAACTATATATAAATAATATTAGATATAGTATTATTATACTAAGTAGCTTATAATACTCCTTACTCTATATATTCTTATTTAAATATAATAGTAGTCTAGATAATAATTTTAGATATAGCTATTAGATTACTATTAATACTTTATATATTTATATAAGTCTCTATAAATACTAGTAGTAGGATAGAAAATATATATATAGTTTACTTATTTATAAGTAAAGCTTACTAATAATCTTTTAGTCTATTATTAGTAGCTTTATATAGATAATAATTATCTATTATAATTAATATATTCTAGTCTTTTCTTTAGTGAAATTAAATATATTAACTCTTCTTTTTCTTTATAATAAAGTTCTTCTAAAGATATTAAGTCCTTACTATATTTCTCTTTTTACTTCTCTTAGAGGTAGTTATATTATAATTCTTAACTACTAGTCTCTAGTTTTACTTAGAAAGATACCCTAAAATAATATAATTAATATAATATAATATAATAGCTTAAAAATAAAGCACCGATATATATAGATCTATAAGATTTACTATATCTTACCTATACTTAGAGCTTTAACTATCTAATTATAATAGTTTATACTTATCTTATAAACTTTAGCTTCTAAACTCCCTTAGATAAAAACTATATATATAATATTAAGCTTTTATATACTATTAGTATATTAAGACCCCTTTAGTAGACCTTATTGTCTTTTAAATCATTTTTTTTAGGATTATATAGATATTTATATTATACCTCTAATAACCCTTAATAGGCTATAAAAGATATTATCTTTAAAATAATACTACTATATAAGATCTTAGGATATAAATAGATATATATTACTAAGTTAGAGGAAATAATAGTTAATATATATATACTAATTAAATAAATATAATAAATAGATAGGGCCTGATTATATATGATTAGCCAACTATAATAGATAGTAACGGATATAGATATAGATATTACTATATATAAATAAATATAATAGATTATAATATATGAAATATATAGGGAGAATCAGGTAAAAATATCTTAATATTTTATAAAATTTTTAATAATTTATATTAGCTTTAATTAATTCTTAACTAGATATATAAAGTTTAAAATAGTAGTATTATTATAATAGTTATTAATAGTACTATATCTATTTAGAATAAAGAAAATAAAACTCTAGCTATAAAGAGATCTACTTATCTCCTAACATCTTTTTAAAAGATAATCTTTATTTATCTTTCTAGTTATAAGCTTTATTTTAATTTATAGAATATAGACTAAGCTATAGGAGAGTATATTATATTTATTACTAAATAATAAAAGAAATTAAATCTTAAGATTAGTTTATCTTTACTAAATCTTCTAGTTATCTTAATAATCTTTTATATCTATAGATTAATAATACTAGTTTTACTCTCTAATAGAGTAATATTTAATCCTTTTTTTATAGAGATTATAATAGGATATTAATATAATATAACTCTAGTTAGGATTACTTTAACTCTAGCTATAATAATAATTATTATTAATATTAAGATACTTATAGCTTAAAATAGAATTCTATAGTAGTTTTTTATTTTTTTATTTTATTTATTCTTCTCTTTTTTTAACTAAGTAGTTTTATTTAATATAGTTTTTCTTTATTTAGTATTCATTTAAAGATATTTTAAAGGGGTTTTAGGATTTTTTTAATATTATTATAATATTATCTTATAAGCTTAGTTTTTCTTAAATAAAGCTATTATATCTCTTATATTTTCTAAGTATTCTATTAGTTCCTATTAATTATATTCTAAAGACTATTCTATCTATTTAATATAGTAATATAGTATTCTATTAAAGATTTTTTTATTTAAGATCTTTTTGACTTCCTATTCTTTTTTATTTTTAAGTTCTAGTATTAGTATCTATAAATTATTATTATTTTGATTATTCTATAGTTTAAAAAGAAAAATAAAGAAAATCTTATATAATCTTAGGTATTTCTCTAATAATATAATATAATAAGTCTAAATACTAACTTTTATAAAGATATAGAAAGATCTAATTTAATAAAAAGATAGCTTCTTTTCTTTAACTTTAAAATAGAGATCTTTTATTAAAAAGAATATAAAGATTTCTAGTTTAAAGTTCTTTAGCTTATAGATTTTATTATAGGATTTCTATTATATTCTTTTTATAATTTAAAACTTTTTTATAGTCTTTTCCTAGATATTTTAAAAATAATTTATTCATTTTTTAATACTAGGAATCTCTTTTATAAATATATTATTAAGAGTTTAGATTTAGAAATTAAGATTATACTTAAGTAATATATAAAAAAAATCTTATTAGTTAATATATTAATAATATTATTATATATAAATTATATTATCTTAAGAAGTTAAACTTAGTTTAACTATTCTTTATAAATAAATATCTAAAATAATCTTTTAAAATCTATTTAAGTCTTTCTATTTATCTATTAATTTAGGAATAGAATATAATAAAGAACTATAGTTTAATCTTAAAATAATAATAAAGTTATAACTAAAACTTATTTATAAAAATAAGCTTTTAATTAAGAATAATCTTCTTTAGGTTTCTATATTTAAATTTAATTTAATTAAAAAAAAGTTTAGTAGGATCTTCTATAGATATTATTATTAATATAGAAAGAAATTAAAAGAATTTTATAAGTTAATAGATAATTATTAAAATTATATTATATTTTCTTCTTTTAAGGATTATAATTAGAAGTCCTATAATAAAGTCTATACTTAGTTTTATAAATAGTCTATAAAATATAAAAAAGAATTAGAGTTCTTTATAAGAATAATATCTAAATATTTTAATATATCTTTTAATAAATATTTCTAATAGAATTTCCTTTTAAAAGTTCTTTTATATATATTCTTCTAAAATATCCTATAAATTACTTATTATAATAAAACTTAATTAGCTTTTATTTTAGATTCTTAATAATAAGGATATAAAAATATTCTTTATAAAATAAAAGTTTCTTAGAGTTAATACTTTAATACTTTTCTTATTGTATATCTTCTTAAATTATATTAATTCTTTTCTAAATTATCTTATTCTTATCTTAAAGTTTTTTAATTAATAATTCTAGTTCTTTTAGGAATTTATGTATAAATAGATCTTTATTTATAATTACTATAAATATTATTTAAAAGAAATATAAATTGAAAATAACTTAAAATCTTATAATATATTATATTATAATTCTAATTTAAGAGAAATTTAATTACATTATAGCTTTAATTTAGGAAAACTTTTTTATTATTCTTTAAATCTAAATACTTAGCTTTATTAGACTTATTTATAGTCTTCTTTAGATCTTTCTAATCTATAGAAGTAATAGTATTATTTTAAATCTAGTTTAACTTTAACTCTAGGTTATTAATTAAATTATTTATAGTTAGAAAAAAAGATAATAATAGATTTCTATAGATTAATATAATTATAATTATTAATCCTTACTTCTCTTTATTTTTCTTTCTAAATAATATCATATCAATAATAAATTACTATACTTTTATAGATAATTTAGCTATAATTCTCTTATAAATTAGTTTTAATATCTCTTCTATAGATAGAGGTTTCTTTTCTCCTAGAATATAGAATAATCTATTTATAGGATTAGTTTTTCTTAAGTAATAATATATTATTAAAAAAAAAATATAAAGAAAAGATACTAATAAGATCTTTGTGGTGAAATTAGTATGTTATATAGGTATATCTAACTATAGTAGGGGAAATAACTATATGATATATACTAGGTATAAAGATAAATAAAACAAATAGACTCGATTAGGTTAGATTGAGTAGTATAGATATTATGATAGTAGATATAACAGGGATACTAATATAGTAGGACAATATAGGAAATAATATAGTATAGGAAGATAAAAATTTAATATCCTCCCCTACTTAGACTAAATTATCTATAATCAATCTAAAAAAGTATAAATATATCTAATTATAATAGTAAGATATAGTCTAAATAGTAGTATCTCTTTATTTATCTTAGGTAGATAGTTCTTTATATATAAATATATATAGTTATATTAATATCTATAGATTAAATATATATAGTAGTATTAGATATATTTACTTATTAGTAAAGAGAGTAAATAGACTAAAGTTATAATATTAAATAGATTATCTAATTATAGTACTTAATTATATTAGACTATATTAAGATAGAAAGAATTAAAGCTATTTATTACTATTAGGTTACTAAACTTTTAGTATAGTGAATATCTAATTCTTAGTAAAGGGCTCTTAGAGTATAAAAAAGTCTAAGATATTACTTAATAACTTCTTCTTTCTTATATATTATATATTCTTATATCTTTATATTAATTATTAACTACTCTTAAACTATTATAAATTTATTAAATTCCCTATTAAGAAGTAATTATAAAAGATATTGAGATCTTTGGGTGCGAACGGGTATATATTGCTAAGTTAGGGGAAGCGACAGTTAATATATATACACCGGTAAACAAATATAGCAAATAGATATATCTGATCACGTACGATCAGATAATTGTAGATAGATAGCAATAGATATAGATATAGATATTGCTATATATAAACGAACGTAATATATAAAATATACAGGGAGAATTAGGTAAATTTATCTTATCCTCCCTTACTTAACCGAGATCGTCTCGATCTTGAGTGTTCATATAGGACGACGATATATAAAATACCTATAGTGTGATTATATATATAGAGGATTATGAATATTCACGATTCGCCTTTTCGAGAGTACTATGTTACTTACTTTTTTGGCTACTTATAAAGTATTTTATACAATAGTATATAATAATATATCTAGCTATATAGCGGATAGTCTTATTGTATAGTATATATTATATAAGGGAATACTAGTAATATCGAGGATTATTGTATAATAGTAGTATCCTGGGGGTATTAAGGTAGTAGAACCTTTTAAATTGCTCTTCTAGTATATAAATTAATAGTCTTAGGCTTAATAGTAGTCTATCGGTCGTTTTCTAAATAGTTTTAACGATAATATAGTAAATAGTATAGAGGAAAAGGCTATGATCATAGGTTGTATAGTGTTTGTCGAATAGTATTATAATTACCTCTTCCGACTATATAAATACCTATATTAGCCTAAGGCCTCTTACTTAGCTTTACAGAGCTTCTTGTTTATAGAGGGTCTATATAAAGTATTAACCCCTCCTCTAGCTGTAAGTCCTTTTTCTCTTTAACCTCTTATTATAGCTTAGTAATTAGTATTACTATTATTATTATATTATCTTTCTCTCTAATAGTGTGATTCTACTTGTTTGCTAAAGTTTACTAATATTATCTTTGTGTTGTTTACTATTCTTCTTATATATCGTTGTATTATGTTCTCTTTTCCTTTATATACTTTTTCTCTTATATTTCTCTTTCTAAATATCTTATTATGTCTCTTCTTTTCTAATAAGTATAATTCTAGATTCTTGTAGTGTTACTTAAACTGAATATAAGCTAATATCTTGTTTCTTATAGAAATATTAGATATTCTACCCTCTAATATAGATATGATCGTACCCTAGAACTTTAGCGTTAGACCTTAATTTATAAAAACTATTATATATAGTAAAGGTATTAATATATTTAGTAATACCTTTCTTCTTAACTTTTAATCTATTTCTAATCTTATATTTATTACTATACTAGTTGTATATAATATAGATTAGTGTAATATCAATAATATTAAAGTTAATTTAAAAGGATAAAGACATATATATATTACCTAATAAATCAGGATAGCTATCTCTTTGTTATATATATACTATTTAGTAGGTTATAGGCCTTTTCTTTTGTATATAGTTATAGTTCTTAATAGTAGAGATGTTATATTTAGTAGCTCTTGCGCTTTATATATATATAGGAATATTATAAGTAAATACTCTTTCTGTTAGAATCCTTCTAAGAACCTTATTTATTTTATATAGGATATTTATTTAATCTCCTATTATTATATCTCTTACTATCTAGTTGAAGATCTAGCTACGGAAGAGGATAATTATAATATAGAGGAAGCTTCTTCTCCTATAATTATACTATGAAAGTGTTATATTATTATCTCTATATCTTCTTCTAAAAAGACTATATCTCCTATCTCTAAGAAGTTATATATAATTATTTCTACTTTAGTAACTCTAGAGACTTTAGTTTATACTAAGTTAGTCCTTTCTTCTATATAAAAGATCTAGAAGATCTAATCTCCTTTTCTTATAGCTTCTTCTTTCTCTCCTAGTCTGAAAGGACCTACTTATACTATTAATATTAAGTGTTCTAGTAGGCTAGTCTATCTAATAGACTAGTATTTTTCTCTACTAGATAATTATAATATCTATTATTATATTAAAACTAGTAAGTTTAAGTTAATACTAATAATATATAATTAGCTTTCTCTTATAGAGTCTTGACTAGTCTATAATTATATATAGATAGCAGCGGTTTTAATAGAATACTATATTCTTAATCTTAATAAGAGTAAGGCTAAGTTAAAGAGGAATCCTTTTATACTTAATATAGTTAAGGCTAAGCTTTAAGTAGTTATCCTATCTATAAAGAGGAATAATTATTATAAGAAGAAGTCTATTCTTAAAAAAGAACTTAAAGAGTTTAGAGATATTATTTATAATAAGCCTGAACTTTCTGCTTATAATACCTTTAATAATAAACTTTTGTTTAGTATATTATCTAGATCTCTAGTAACTTTTTTAAAGAAGGTTATTAGTAAATAATCTATTTACTATAGCTAGCTCTATAAGGATATCTTAGTATAATCTATACTATTTTATACTATTTTATACTACTTTATAATATTTATAACCTTTTTTTAGGGATAATACTTAGTATTTTTCTATATTTGATTTAATTATACTTTCTTTTATATTCTTAGCTAGTATTTAATAAGTCTTATATATCTAATATAAATCTTTATTTTATCTCCTTCTCTTTTTATAGATTTTATAACTTAGCCTTTAGGATTATAATAATAAAAGGATTATCTTTTATTAGTATCCTTTTATATATTATTATAGTATATAGAATACTTCTTCCTAGAAGAATATCTTCTTTTATATCTATATCTTTATTTTTAAAGATATATCTAGCTTTATTATTGTTGTTTAAGTCTAAACTTAATTCTTCCTACAACTCTTTAAGATCCTTCTATTTCGGATCTTCTTGTATATATTAATATTTCATTGTACGTCTATATACTTTTTTAATAATACGTTCTATGATTATATCCTCCCTTACTAAACTTTATTATATACTATTATAGTAGAACTCTTTCTACTCTTTATAAGTAAAAGTTAATAGATTAGAGTAAGTTAGTAGTAGAATATTATTCTCTAAGATCTTCTAGATCTTTTTAGGCCTTTTTAATTTTATATTAATTTATTATATTGTAGTTTGAGCGGCTTATAATATTTATAATAACTTTGGGTTATCTACTTTTACTTCTAGGAGTCTTAATTTATTTATAAGATTTTAGAGTATATAGCTAGATAGCTCTACTAAAGTATATATTCTAAGGATATAGACTATTAGAATACAATATAGTCTAAACTATTTGCTTTTAAATTTCTTCCTACTTTTGTTATATATTAATATCTAGTTATCCTTCTAGAAGCTAGTTTTTATAACTTTACTATTATAAATATAATCCTTCTTAATTATATAGTTTAGTAATAGTTTGTTTATCTTTGTTTATATATTGTTTAAGTTCTATAATATATCTAACCTTTCTGTAAAAGGTTATACTACTATTATATTATTGTTGTTATTAGGTATTTATAGTTATTTACTATATACTAAATAAAATAGGCTAAATCCTATTATATTATATTTATATATATATATAGTAAAAATAGCCTATATTAGATAAAGATTCTATAACTTTATTAATTTATTTATTAAATATTTTATTAGTATTTAGTCTAATAATCTATTAAAGTTTTTTATCTTTTTATTTATATGTAGGTGGTATAGAGTAGTTATTTGATATTAGGTGTTAAGAAGCTAGATATAGTATCTTACTATCCTAACTAATAGATTTTAGCTATTATTAGTAATTATTTCTCTTAGTATACTATAATTTATAAAGATCTAATTATATATAAATTAATCTAAAACTTCTTTTGTAGCTTCTGGAATAGCCTATGCGATAATCTAATTAGTAATATAATTAATTATAGTAATAATCTAGTGATTACTATTAGATATATAAAGAAGGTATCTGATTAGGTTAATACCCTACTATTTAAACAGATAGATATTATTCTTTACTATATATTAAGCTATCTCTTGTTCTAATCCTTTTTAAAGGTTTTAGCTAACTTAGTATTTAGGGTATAATCTTATAATATCTTCTATATATTTTTTTATATTAGACTATTATACTTATAGATAAATAACTCTATTTAGACCTGGATATTCTAAATAACTAAACTTTTTATAGAGGTATAGTAATAGTTCTCTATAAAAGAGAGGTTCTAAATAAGGTATATAAACCTTATCTTTATAGATAAAGGTTAACTAACAATAAGTTATATTTATAGACTTTATTAGTAACTTTATATTATAGTATAATAAATTTAGAATAAACTTTTCTATAGCTCTTATAAGCTTCTTATTAATAGGGAGTATTCCTAAATCTAAATACTTTTCTATAGTTATTAACTAATCTTTTTCTAGGACTTTTATAACTATCTGTTCTACTACAATTAAGATTATAGTAAAAATAATATTCTAAATTAAAGGGAATAATATATTTATAGGGCCTTTACTAATGAAATCTAGCCTTCTACTAATAGTATTAGGAATAATTACCTCTTTACCTTTCTGATACTAAATCTTTAGATTATACTTTTAATACTCTATAACCTAATAAATAAGCTGTTTACTATAGGTTAGTAATATTTATAAATACTATAAACCCTAGTAATTAGTTATAATAGTTATTTTCATACTGTTTTCTAGATAATAATCCTATAGATATAAGGCCTTTTTGATAACTAATAACTCCTTTTTATATATAAAGTAATTTAATTCTATACTAGAAAGCTTATAACTATTAAAGGTTATAGGATAGAGTTTTCTATTTTTATTTATTTAGTTTAGGACTATCCTAATAGCCTATTTAGATATATTAGTCTTAATTACAAATAGTTTTATTAGATTAGGTTAGATTAATATAGAAGTAGTAGTAATAAAGTACTTTAGTTATCTAAAAGCCCTTTTATATACTACTAACTATAAAATTAGACGAAGCTTATCTTTTCGGAGCTGCTTATTAAGCTTTTTTAATAATTTATATAGAGGTATATAGATTCTAGTAAAATCCTTAATAAACTATCGGTAATATATTATAAGTCCTAAGAATTATTAAACTTTATATATATTTATAAGCCTTAACTATAATATAATTATATTAATTTTTATTAGTATTATTAAGACTTGTTCTTCTCTTATATAGAACTTATAAAACTTAATATATTTAGTAGTAATCTTGTATTTTCCTAGTGTAGTATATAATTAATATTCTCTTAGTATAACTAATACTTTTTTAAAGTACTTATAATATTCTTCTATAATTTTTAAGAAAATAAGGATATTATCTAAGTAAACCACAATAAATCAGCTAAGAAAAGGTCTTAATATATTATTTATAATAGACTAGAAAGTAGTAGATACATTATATAGCCTAAATAGTATTATAATCTATTTATATTTTCCCTATATTATATTAAAAGCAATCTTTTCGATCGACTATACTCTTATTTAAATCTACTAGTACTTAGATATTAAATCTATCTTAGATATAATCTTAATAGTACCTATATAATTAAGTAGATCTTAAATTTGTAGTAGTAGATAATTATTTTTCGACGTTAGTCTATTTAATATATAATAATCTATATATATCCTCTAGCTACTATTTGGTTTTATAATAAATATTATAGGAAATCCCTAAGCGCTTATAGATAGTCGAATTAGACCCTTTTCTAATAATTTGAATACTTATTTTATCTATTCTTATAGCTTTTACTTAGATAATATATATAAGTTAATATTAATAGATATAGTATCTTTAGTATATATATTATATAAGATAGCCTATTTTAGTAATAACTCTTATAGTAATATTACTCTAAAAATATCCTTATATCCTATTAAAATAGTATAAATCTTTAAGTCCCTATATATAGAAATCCTAGATAACTTAGGTACTTTAAACTTTTTTATTATCTCTAGATATATAATATATAATACTCTTTATATAGACTTATATTTTAGTTCTTTTTATATTTATCTAGCTAATATTAAATTCAGTTATAAGTTATTATTATTTAAGATATATCTATATTAATTATTAACCTATATAATATATATCCGGCCGCGATCACAAATCTTTATAATAGATATTCTCTAATAGATCTTAGGATTCTAGTATTTTAGGAAATCCTATCTAAGGATAAGTTTATATTCTAGTAAATTAAGTATCTATATTAAAATAGTTATATACTAGCTTCTAAGAGCTATCGGGAGTTAAATCTTTAATCTTATAATAAGTCTTTCTCTATTAAGTATTTAAATATATATATCCGAGCTTATTTCACAACAGTTAGGATATAAATAATTTTTCTTAAGGAAGTTAATAGAAATAAAGGTATAGGAAGTATTATAATTAAGTAAGATATAAATAGCTATATTTCTATCTTAGCTATATACTAAAACTTTATAGTATAATAAGAAATCTCCTATAGTATAGAGATCTATCTTAATATTAGTAAGTTTAGCTTTCTTCTTATACTTTTCTATATTCTTTAGCTTCTATAAAATAACTAGAATAGTAAGAACTACTAACACTAGGTCTAATAGATCTAGACCTATATATACTAGTGATTTCAAAGCCTTTTTTATATAGTTAATAAGAGCTTTAGTTATCTTAGTTATCCTTAGTTTTTTAACTTCTTAGTATACCTAGAATCCCTATTCTAACTCTTCTTAGATAATTAGTAATTCTACTTAATATACCCTTTCTTATTATAATTAAAATATATTTAAGTTTCTTTCTATTAGTTATCCTTTGATTTATTTATAAACTTAAGAATATCTAAGTCTATTGTATCAAGATTATATTAGTTACTATATAAATTACTACTTCTATTCTTCTTTTTTAGATAGCTAGTGATTATAGCTTCTTATTTAAACTATATAAAATATTTAATTATCTCTATAAATCTTATTAAGTGATTTTAGTCCTTCGTCTAATACTTCTATAACTATATTTTTATACCTTTTTATAGGAATTGAATTAAAATAGCCTCTAATATCTTAATTTTATATTTAGCTATAGTCTCTTAGAGATCTATTATATATTTAATAAAAGTATAATCTCCTTAATAATACTTCTAGAAGTAGTCCTATTATTTTTCTTTACTAAGATATTCTAAGAACTTATATTTAATCTATACCCTATATACTATAAATATATAAATTTCTTAGTTAAGATTTATAACTATAATATATTACTTATAATATTTCTAAAACTAAGCTATTCTTCCTTTAAAAGCTCTATTAGCTTAAATTATCTTATTGTATTCTTCTGGTTATACTCTAGTAAACTATATAATCTTATAAAAGTAGTATTTATAGTTATAGAGATACTTTTATATAATATTATTCTAAATTCGGCTATTATATTTATTAATTATATAGATACTCTTTATTAATACCTATTTAGTAACTAATATACTTAATTAAGTATAAATAGTATTAGATATTATATTATACTAAGTAGTCTATAGTACTTCTTATCCTATATATTTATACTTAAATATAGTAATAGTCTAGATAATAATTTTAGATATAGCCACTAGGTTATTATTAGTACTCTATATATTTATATAAGTCTCTGTAAGTACTAATAGAAAAATAGAAAGTATATATATAATTTACTTATCTATAGATAGAGCTTACTAGTAATCTTCTAATCTATTGTTAGTAACTTTATATAGGTAATGATTATCTATTATAATTAATATATTCTAGCCTTTTCTTTAGTGAAATTAAATATACTAATTTTTCTTTTCTTTATAGTAAAGTTCTTCTAAAGATATTAAGTCCTTACTATATTTATCTTTTTACTTCTCTTAGAGATAGCTATATTATAGTTCTTAATTACTAGTCTCTAGTTTTGCTTAGAAGGATACCCCAAAATAGTATAGTCAATATAATATAATATAATAACTTAAAAATAAAGTATTAATATATATAGATCTACAGGATTTACTATATTTTATCTATACTTAGAGCCTTAACTATCTAATTACGATAGTTTGTACTTATCCTATGAACTTTAGCTTTTGAATTCCCTTAGATGAAAGCTATATATATAGTATTAAGCTTCTATATACTATTACTATATTAAGATCTCTTCAGCGGATCTCATCGCCTTTCGAATTGTTTTTTCTAGGGTTATATAGACGTTTATATTACGCCCCTAGTAGCCCTTAATAGGCTATAAAAGGTATTATCTTCAAAGTAATGCTACTATATAAGATCTTTAGATACAAATAAGTATATATTACTAAGTTAGGGGAAACGACAGTTAATATATATATATTGGTAAATAAACATAGCAAATAGATATATCTGATCATATGCGATCAGATAACTGTAGATAGATAGCAACAAATATAGACATAGATGTTACTATATATAAACGAACGTAACATATGAAATATACAGGGAGAATTGGGTAAATTTATCTCAATATTACTTTTAGGGATTCTTATACTAATTATTTATATAGAGGTACTATAAATTATTATTTATTCTAAGAGATATCTTCTCCTAAATTAATTATATATCTTTATAAATATTATCTATATTTATTCTATCTAATTAATAATAAGTTAGTTAATACTATATTATCTTCTACTACTTTAATTAAGAAAGAAGTATAAGCTTATTTCTTCTAAGGGTTCTCTTATTACTAAGTATTCCTTAAATACTCTAATTCAAATACTTTTGACTATATTTTTAATTCTAAAGAAAACTACTAGTAGGGAATATCCTATTAACTAATATACTTCTTCTTTAGAAAGTAAGAAGATATATAATTATATTAAATTAGATAACTTCTTAGAAATAGTTTTTACTCTAGATACTTTATCTTTTGTTTATATATATTTAGATAAGGATACAGGTTTTATATTAGAATAAGACCTAAATTAATTAATAGATTAAGTAAAAGAAGAAGTCTAAGGATAATAATCTATTTACTATAGAAGTAGTAGATATAGTTAAAAAGATTATTATTTAAAAAACTAATAATCCTTTTATTATTAATATATTTTCTATAACTCTTAGTTTTATTTAGTTAACTTTAATATTAATTAAGTATAGTTATAGTTATTCTTATGAATAGTTATTTTTTTTCTTTTCTTTTTATATAGGGATAACTTAATAATATAATATAATATATTCTAATAATTCCTTTTTCTCTTATTTAGAAGTAAGGCTTTCTTAGCTAGTATTTTAAATAAGCTAAAATATTCTTTTAGAAATAATATAAAATATATAAGATTTCTAAATACTTTACTCCTCTTCTTTATAGATTTACTTATTTAGAAGCCTTAGAAAATATTATAATAATAAATAGACTATTCTTTATTAATATTTATTTATAGATATTAATTATATAATAAGCTAGTAATCTATAAATATAAGTTTATTATATATTATCTTTTATATTTCTTTAAATAAATACTTCTAGAGATATTTAAATATTCTTATCTATCTCTCTCTTATAAGAATCCTATTCTTAGGTAGAATTATCTCTTAAGATATTCTTATTAGATAATATATCTTAGTTATCTAGTATTTATTCTTTAGAGTCTTTATTAATTAACTTCTTATTAGAATAGAGCTTAAGCTTATCCAGTTTATTTATTATATATTTAGATATAGAATAATATATTCTCTCTATAATATAGTTAGTAATTACTTCCTTTCTTACTAAACCTTATTATACTTTATTATAGTAGAACTCCTTCTACTTCTAATAAATAAATATTAATAATTCTAAATAGATTAGTAGTAGTATTTTATTCTTTAGGATTCTTTATATCTCTTTTAGTTAGTTAAGATAAATACTAATCTTTTATATAATAGAGTATATAGATTACAATATCTATAAATTCTTTAGATTATCTATAATTACTTTTAAGAGCCTTAATCTATTTATAAGAGATTAAAATATATAACTAGATAACTCTACTAAAGTATATATTCTAAGGATATAGATTATTAAGACTTAATATAGTCTAAACTACTTACTTTTAAATTTCTTTCTATTTTTATTATATATTAATACCTAGTTATTCTTTTAAAAGCTTATTTTAGTAATCTTATTATTATATATATAATTTATCTAAATAATATAATTAAGAAGTAATTTATTTATCTTAGATTATATATTATTTAAATTCTATAAAATATCTAGTCTATCTATAAAGTATAGTACTATAATATTAATATTATTATTACTAAGTATATATAGATATATACTATAAAATAAGTAAAATAGGCTATATCCAGTTATTATATATTTATAAATATATATAGTAAAAATAGCTTATATAAGATAAATATCCTATAACTTTATTAGTTTATTTATTAAATATTTAGTAAGTATTCTATCTAATAAACTATTAAAATTCTTAACTTTTCTATTAGTTTAAGAGTAGTATAGTATAGTAATATAATAGTAGGTATTAAATAAATTAATATAATATTAAATATCTCTAGCTAAGAGATTCTTACTATTATTAGATATTACTTCTTTTAGTACTTTATAATTAATAAAAATATAATTATATAAGAACTTTCCTAATACTTCTTTAATAGTATATAAAATAGCTTCTATAATAACCTAACCTATAATATAATTAATAATAGTAATAATCTATTTATTACTATTTAGTATATAAGAAAGATAACTAATTAAGTTAATTCCTTATTATTTAAATAGAAGTATATTAACTAGAAACTATATATCTAGTAATCTCTTACTTTAATTCTTTCTTTAGATTTTAGCTTATTTAATATTATAGATATTTCTAAGTAGTTTCTATTATCTCTTTCTTTATATTTAGCTATTATATATATAAATAGACTACTCTATTTAATCCTAGCTATCCTAAATAACTAAATTCTTTATATAGATATTATAATAATTCTCTATAAAAGATTAGTTCTAAAAATAAAATATAAATCTTATCTTTATAAATAAAGTCTTACTAATAATAAACTATACTCTTAGAGTATATTAGTAATATAGTATTATAATAGCTTAAGTTTAGAATAAACTTCTTTATAGTATTTATAAGTTTCTTATTAATAAGTAATATATTTATATTAAAATATATTTCTATAGCTTATAGCTATTCTTTTTTAGGGATTTTTATAACTATTTATTTAAGAATAGTCTATAGAGTAATAAGAGTAATATCCTAAATTAAAGGGAAGTTAAATATATTTATAGAACTTTCTCCTAGGAAGTCTAGTTGTCTACTAATAGTATTAAATATAATAGTTTCTTTATTTTTCTAATACTAAATCTTTAAATTATACTCTTAGAATTTAATAATCTATCTAGTAAATCTTTTACTTAGATTATAGTTATTTATAAATATTATAAACTTATATAATTAATAATAATAGATGTTTTTATACTATTTTTAATATAATAATCCTAAATATATAATACTTCTTTAATAGTAAGTAATTCTTTCTTTTAGATAAAATAATTTAATTCTATACTAGTAAGCTTCTAATTATTAAATATAATTAAATATATCTTTTCTTATATATTACTTTAGTATAGAACTATTCTAATAGTCTATTCTAATATATCTATTTTAATTATAAAAGGTTTTATAAGGTTTAGTTAAACTAATATAAATATAATAGTTATAAGCTTCTTTATCCTTTAAAAAGCCTATTTATAATTTATTAACTATGAAATTAGATAAAGTTTATTATAATATAACTTTATATCTAGTTCTTTTAATAATTTATATAATAGTATATAGATTTTAGTAAAATCATAAATAAATTATTAGTAATATATTATAAGACTAAGGAATTATTATACTTCTTATATATTCTTAGATTATAATTATAATATAATTATATTAACTTTAATAAATATAGATAAAAGTTTTCTATCTCAAAGATAAAATCTATAGAATTTAATCTTTTTTAATATAATTTAATACTTTTTAGGAGATATATATAACTAATATTTTTATAAAATATCTAAAACTTCTTTTAAATATTAATAGTACTTCTCTATAGTATCTAAGAAAATATAGATATTATTAAGATAGATAATAACTATTTAGCTAAGAAAGGGTTATAAAGTATTATCTATAATTAATTAAAATATTACTAGAATATTATATAACCTAAAGAGTATAGTAAGCTATTTATACTTTCTCTAAATAATATTAAATATAGTCTTTTTAATTAATTCCTTTCCTATATAAACTTATTAATATCTAAAGATCAAATCTATCTTAGATATAATTTTAGTAGTAAGATCTTTATGGCGAAATTGGTATATTATATAGGTATATCTAACTATAGTAGGGGAAATAACTATATAATATATACTAGGTATAAAGATAAATAAAACAAATAGGCTTAATTAGGTTAGATCAAGTAGTATAGATATTATAGTAGTAGATATAATAGGGATACTAATATAGTAGGACAATATAGGAAATAATATAGTATAGGAAGGTAAAAATTTAACACTAATATATTTATTTTTTATTAATCTTAGATTAATCTATAAATAGCTTTAGGTTATAGTAATTTATTAAAACCGTAATCTAATAATAACTTTCTTTAAGATATTAATACTAATATTTAAATAAATAAATAATTATAAATAGCTTTTAATCTAGTATTATATAATTTTATTCTATAAGTAAGAATTTCTTTAACTAGAAGATAATAGAATACTATATCTTTTAATTATCTAGTTATAAAAGGATTCTATTTATTTTAAAACCTAAAATATTAGTTTTAAGTTAAATAAGTCTCTTTAGATCAAAATATTATAAAAGAGATATAGTTAAAAAAATATTAATAAGATCTTAAAATACTTTTAATTTATAGTTATTTAGCTTAATATTCCTTAATTTTTTCTTATCTTTACCTTATCTTTACCTTTCTTTAAGAAGCTCTATAAATAATAATATAATTAAGAAGTATTTTTTATAAACCTTAAATAGAAATTATAGAATCCTAAGAAAACTTAAATCTCTTTATAGGATATAGACTATTTCTATTCTTAGATAGTTTAAATTTATTCTAGGTCTATAGAGATACTATTTTAATTAATAATAAAGCTAAGGAATTTATTTTATTTTTTATAGAATTAATATTTAGAGACTTTAATAAATAACTATATTTCTTTTAATCTTTTAAATATAAGATAAAGATAAAGATATATTCTTTATAGATCTTAGAGAAGATAAGAATACTATCTAAATATATAATATAAATAATATTAAAAAGGCTATAAAGTATAATATAGATATAGCTTTAAAATATTATAAGTATATTAATAAGACTAAATAATATAATTATATATTTAAAATAGCTATATCTTATATAAAAAGCTATTTTCTATTCTTCTTCTTCTTAAATATAAATTTAATAATATATATCTTATATATTGATTTTACTAAGGAATTAAGCCCTAGAAAAATAATTAAAGATCTCTAAAATAAAGAATATAAAATACTAATTTCAAACCAAAATCTTATTTAGATCTTAGTAATTAATATAAGGCTATAGCTCTCTATTCTTTTTAGATATAAATAAAATAGATATACTAACTAGGCTCTTTAATAATCTAATTTAACTATTTATTAAGTTTTTATTAAGATACTTCTATAACTCTATAAGTTCTATTTATAAAAGGAGACAGATTAGACTATATAAAGATAATATATCTTCTTTAAGTTTAATTAAATAGTTAGTCTTCTTTTATAATATTATAATCTTAAAGTTCTATATCTTAAATATATCCTAGAATACTAGTAATTTAGAAGGGATTTAGTCTTAACTTATTATTAATTCCTCTTCTTTCTCTAAAAGAAGCTAGACTTCTTTAAGTATTTTAATGATTATAAAGATATAGACTTAGTTTTTATATATTTTTATAAACTAATAAAACTTTAACTATTCTATTATTTCTCTTTTATATTTAAACTACTATTATTTCTACTATAGGACTAATATAATTTATATTTCTTAGATAGTTATATTTAATAGTAATATTAATAATCCTAATAAATAGGGATCTCTATTAACTATAATATAAGAATATAAAAACTTTTATTTAGTTCTTTAAAAGTTATATATAGTAATTAGAATAGTCTATATACTATAAATAAATATATTTTATTAGTCTATTACTTCTAGAATAAGAATATTATACTTAACTTAATTAAAATAGTATTTCTAAATCAATTTATAACTAATAATATCTATCTTTATATAACTAATAATATCTATCTTTATATAAATATTAATATCTATATATATCTTAATATTATTTTAGATATAAATGAAATATAAAGATAAATAATTATTCTTATTTAAGACTAAGAGTTAGAGTTTATAGGAATTAATTTAATCCTAATACTTTTCTTAAGTCTCTTAACTAAATATTATTATAGTAATACTAAGATCTTAAATAAGCTTTCTAGATCTTTATTTCTAAAACCTATAATAATAGATAATATTTATTTATCTAGTAATCTAGTTTACTATAATTAAAATAATTATTTATAAAGATTTTAATAAATAGATTAAATATATTATTTAGATTATAATTATTTTAAAAAAAATAATAATTAAGATTTATCTCTATAAGAAAAAAGATTTAAATATAACTTAGGATTATTTTAATTTAAATATAGATTAGAGTTATTTTAATTTATATTAGATCTAGGACTATAAAGACTTTTTAAATATAGATTCCTAAAACCCTTCTAGTCTTATTCTTTACTATTAAACTAGTTTAGGAATAAGTTATCAAATTAAAAATATTTTAAACTTAAATTAGAATTATTATTAAATAAATTATATTTATATATCTTTATTTTAGTAAATTCCTAAATACTTTATACTTTTTTTATTTATTATATTTAAGTTTTAGAAGAAATCTTTATATATTAATAAATATATAGTATTAATTATAACTATAGTTTTAATATATAATAATATATTTATTTATTTTAAAAGACCTAAGGAAAATAATATTCTAGATCTATAAAATAATAATAAAAAACTTTTAGTTCTTTCTTAGTTTATTAATAATAATATTTTATCTTATTATTAACTTCTCTAATAAAGATATTTTTATTATATATTAAAATAAAAATCTATTTCTTAAGTAGTAGTAGCAGAATTTATTAACCTGCTGTAGCCTACGAAGTAGGCTATACCAGGGTTGCTATCAGGCCAGCTATAGCTAAGAAGAATAGCGCCAGCGCCGGGCTCAGGCTTTGAGCACCCCTAAGCATGCCTAGAAGGTATATCTAGAAGGCATACCTAAGTTACTTACTGTTGCTAAAGAAGCAAAGTAAATACAATATGGATAAAGGAAATGCGGAAAGAGTATGCAAACGCAGCAAACAAACAAACAAACAAACAAACAAAAACAAACATACTAAATATACTAAACATACTAAATATAATAGTGATCTTCTGACGATATATATCACTATATTGTAGCTGAACTCCCCTCTAAGATCCTATATTACCTACTCTTATAGCCCTTAAGCTTTATCCCTTATAGCTTTATCCTATAAGCTACTTCCTACTTCTAATTAGCTTTCTTATATTACTAGGGTCTTAAATCACTAAGATTACTACTGTATTATATTACTATGTCTTAAGGGCTTCCTTATATTACTAAAGTAAGTTCTTAGTACTAAGCCTACTACCTACAATATAGTATATCTCCTTTTATAAAAACTATCTATTAACTAAGTTCTTTTAATATTAAGAAGATATAACTAAATAGAGTTATATCTCTATAAGTATCTCCTTTATCTTTGTTAATATACTACTCTATATTGTTTTTATTTATCTATATTCACAATCTCTAGCTTATACCCAGTTATCTCTAGATCTATAGTATAGGACTAGCTTAGTATACCTATAGTAAAGATAAAGTTAGCCATAATATTAGATATCTTCTTCTTTATAAGAAGTATATTTAGTATTAGTTAGTTAAAGCCTTTTTTGTATAGTTTAAGACTTATTGTATATCTCTTATCTATCTAGAGTTTATACTCTAGTAAGATATATCTTACTAATTGATTTCTAAGGCTGTACTTATATTATAGTATATTATAAGTATTAATTTTTATAAGGTAGGCTATTATAGCTATCTTCTTTATATATAGTTATATTATTATTAATATTGTGGCTTTTCGTTTCTTTTATTAGTATTCTAGAGTTTTCTTGTTTAGTAGCTTAATTAGATACTATATTACTTTCACTATCTTTATCCTTCTTTACTTTTTTTTTTACGTTTTCTTTACTTTCTTCTAGATATAGGTCTTAATAATTATATCTAAAATAATTGTATAGTCTTATATAATATTGTGATTAGTAGTATATATAGTAGATATTGTAGCTTCTTTAGCTAGCTTATTGACTTTCTTATTATTAAAGATTCCTATATAGGTAAGAATCTAATAGAACTTAATATTAATATCTATATTAGTAAGGACATATAGTATTTTAAGAGTAGAGTAAAGGGAATATTAGTTAGATATTATCTATAGATAGTAGAGTACTAAGAGTACTATCTAGGAGTTAGAGAAGATTATAATATATTATATATATAGTTAATTATAAGCTCTCTTCTAGATTAACTCTATTATTATTTCTAAGTCTTAATATTCTATACTATAGACTATTACTATTTCTAGTATATCTATCTAGCTCTAGAGAAAGCTATTACTCTTATAGATAGTATTTATCTATATAGCTATCCCTATCTTACTTTTATAGCTAGAACTATCTATATATATAATTAATAGTACTAGATTTTTAAAGATAATAACTTATAGATAGGTATTCTTTATCTTATCTTTATTCTTAATAGATACCTTTAATAGTACTTGCTATAGTTCTTAGATAAATATTTATTAGCTCTTTTATACTTCTACTATAGATCTAGGAGGAGCTATTAGATAACTATCTTTCCGCTAGGCTTATTTCTCTAAAGGTATCTACCTATAGAAGTACTATTAAGGGGTTTTCTTTATAATTATAAGCTTTAGGATAGTAAAGATTAGGCCTATATAGATTTATATAGCTGTCTCCTTCTTGATTCGATCTATCTAGATCTATATTAGTAGTAAAAATAGCTTAGCTTCTAATACTATAAGTGTAGTAGTATAGAAGATACTAGAGATTAGATATATAGTATATTTTTAGATAGGGTTAAATAGTATTATTAGTTTTCTTATTTATTCCTAGGTCTATAGTTACTACTATACTAATACTCTATATAGTATCTATAGTAGTACTATAGTAAGATAGATTTAGTATATAGCTATTACTAATAAGCCCTATATTAAGCCTAAGAGATTCTATATTACTTCTAAGGACTTATTTATCTTCTCTATTACTTTAGCCTAATAGAAATTAAAACTTAGTTCTTAATTAAGCTAAAACCCTAGATATTTAACTAGTTTAGTGGTTATTAGTATAGTAATTATAATTAGGTTATTAGATATATCTATATCCAGAAGAATAAAAGATATAAGTTTAGGCTCTATAAGTTCTAGATATATAAAATAAAGTAGTAAATATTTCTTTATATTAAATATAGATATATATCTATATACCTAGAGCTATATTTTTATATAGATTTCTTATAAGATCATTATATTTTAAGTCTTACTTTTACCTACTATAGTAATCCCTATATTATTAATCTAGCTACTAGTTATTAATCTTTCTGTAGTATAGGCTTCTAGTAGATTAGTATTATAAAAAAGATATAGAATTAGAGATAGTAGTAATCCTTATAAGATATCTATTAGTATAGGAATTATATCTAAGATATCTTCTAGTATCTAGATCTTTATACTATAGTCTATTAAGAAGGCCTATATCTATAGTACTAGATACCCTAGGTACTGTTTTTATAGATTATATAGTAATTATATATATAAAATATTATTATATATCCTAGAGATATCTAATATTAGAAATAAGACTATTTTATTCTATTTTCTCTAGGTTTAGTATACTTTATTAATAAGGATCTATATTATATAATTAGTAGAAATCCTATATCTCTTACTAAGATAATCTCTTAGTAATAGACTATATTTTACTATTGAAAAACTAACTCTATATATAATAATAGCTTCTAGATACTTCTTAAAAGTATTTAATAGTATTACTAGCTAGTATAACTTAGGTACTTAGTAATTATAGCTATTTTCCTTATATAGAACTATAATAATTAATTATTAGAAGTATAATAGGTTATAACTAAGCTATATATAGATATTAAATAGCTTATAGAGTATATCTAATACTACTGGAGTCTTAATAACTAAGTACTAGAAGGAATTAGAGATTAGATCTTCTCTAAAGGCCTTATCTATAGGTATATCTATTACTATCTCTTTAATCTTATACTTTATAATTTCTAGAAAAACTAATAGTTCTAGATATTTATATTTCTTAATATTAGCTAAATTAGACTTTAGGAATATAGGGAAAAAGACTATTTAGAAGGTTCTAGCCTTAGCTTTTAGTATCTCTATAAGACTTCCTCCTAGTAGTTTTAGTAATAGTATAATACTCTTCTTATATATACTAAGATAGTTATATATCTATTTTATTAGTTACTAGAGCCCCTAGGGTCTATTTTCTATAACTTATTATACCTAGCGTCAATATACTAAGTAAAGCCTTTATTTAATTAGTTTTGATTTCTTATTTCTTATTTCTTATAATTATATATATTATTTAGTTATCTAGTTAATAGAACTAACTTTATGTCTTTTTAAAATATCTTACTTTCTTTATAGCTTTCTAGTAATTAGTATTAAAACCTAGTCTTATCTATAAAAATAATATAGTCTAAGGGATATACTTCTTAATTATAGTATAGATTATCTATAAAAATATACTAAATTCTAGTCCTAACTAGTCTATAGTAGCCTATTTTAGTAGCTAGGATTATATATTTTTAATAATAAATTTTGTAAGTTTTTTAGTATCTATAGTTTACTAGTTCCTATACTTTTATAGTATAAAAGGAGAGGTTTTAATATCTAAAAGTATCTATATTAGCTAAAAATCTAAGCTATACTCAATATTATCTATAGGTCTATAGGTAATAAGCTAGTTAATAAGACTTTTATTAATATATATTACTACTTTCATATTATTCTATTTTTCTTAGTAATTATCTCTATTTCTAGTTTATCTATAATTATAATAAAATCTTTATCTATAGGTATAATTCTTACTCTTATACCTCTCTATATAGTATAGTAAGTATTTATATTACTTACTATGATATATTTATCTAGCTATATCTAGATCTCTTATCGTAGAATAAAGAAAAGCTCTAATCTACTTTTTAGCTATTTATAGAGGTTATAGATAAAGATATCTATCTATTTATTACTAGCCTTTTTTCTATATAGATTCAGAATCTAATAGTCATAGCTTATAAATCGATTAGACTAGGTTATAGGATTAATATTTTTAAAAATCTATATTATAATACTTAGGAGCTTCCTCTCTTCTAATAGGAAATATAGTAATTAGAACTACCCTAATACTAGCTAATATATAGTATTAAAAAAAACATTCTATTATAGGTCTTATACTATAATTATATCTATATCTAATATCTTCTAGTTATAGAGAAATAATTATATTACTTCTATATTATAGTTTATATTATATTAGATAAGTTAGAATTAATTTATTTCTTCTATAAAAGGCTCTATAAGAGGTTATAGATCTCTTCTACTTTAGAGATTATTTTATTAATCTAGACTAATATCTATATAGCAAGCTTAGTAGATATCTAATATAGTAATATAGGCTTCTTAAGATATTAGCTAAGCCTATATAGCTAGATATTAGAGGACTATATAATTAGATTAGTTAGTAGGGATAGTATAGAATCTAATATATATAATAGTAGTTATAATAAACGTAATTAGATTATTAAAATAGATAAAATCTTCTTCTATCTATTATTCTAGGCTATATACTTAGACTTTTTTATATAAGATAGTGTGAAGGGCTAAAGTAGAATTTATATCCAATTAAGCTAGGCCACGTATTGTATATAAAAAGCTTAAAGAGAGAATTATTAAGTAGGTATTCTATATATTAGGTTATTATAGTTATATATACTACGTGACCTTATACTAGGTATTAGCCTATAATAGTATCCCCCTTTAGGATAGTCCTTCTTATATATATTATAGTTGTATTCGGTTATCTTTAGACCTATAATAGAGTCGAAACGGGGTCAAATTATCTTTTAAAGGTATCCAATATAGAACAATCTCAAATATTACTAAGACTCTATTAGGTCTATTCTATCTAATCTATCTATTTTATTAGGGCTTTATTATAATATCCTTAATTAATTTTTTTATATCTTATATCTATTATCTCTTCTATTTTATACTTAAGTTTCTTATTAACTAGTATTAGTAGGAGATATAAGTTATCTATAATCTATAATAGAAATAAGTTTAAAGTAATAGGTCTAACTAGCTCTATATAGAATATTAAAAAGATACTAATAGATACCTCTAATTATACTATATAAGATATAGGAATATCTAAAACTTAATATTAAATATATAGCTAGTCTAGCTTCTTTAATTATTATTATATATATATATATTTTATAAATTTAACTATATCTAGTTATCTTTTTTATAGACTAGTATAACCTATTATCGCTTATTTAACTACTCTTCCTATAGAGCTTATATAGAAGTAATTATAGCTTAGGCCTAATTAGTAGCTTCTTATAATTAATTTATAAATATTTTACCTATAATTCCTAGTTATATATAAGTTTTATAAGATTCCTCTATCTCTTTTATTTTAATAGGGTTAATATAGTAATTATATATAAAGAAGAAAGGGGATAGTCCTATTATATTAGTATTATAGTTATTAATTATTATAATAATAATAGGGAGTAATATACTTTAATTACTTTATATATAGGTTATAAATATATATAAGATCTATTTAACTTCTTAGTTTATATACTCTATAGTACTATTAGATTATAGATAGAAAATAATTAATAGTTAATATTAAATTAATAGCTTCTTATATACTACTTATTAGAATATATCTATAAATTAGGATCTATAGTTACTTATAACTACTTATAATAGCCTATAATATATATAAAAATAAGTAAAGAATATATCTACTACTTTTTTAATAGTTATCTTTACTATATTTATAAGAATTATACTTTTTATAAGCTAGTCTATGATTATTATTAAATTTATTATATCTATATATACTATTAGGGGTAGTTCTATAATAAAATCTATAGATAATTCTACCTATATTTACTATAGAATTAGTAATAGTTTTAGTAGTCTATACTTTATATTATACTATATAGTACTATAATTATAAACTATATAGTTTTATAAGAAGTATTATATATCTCTTACTACTCCTAGCTAAAAGAATCTCTATAATAGTATTATATAGGTAGTATCTTAACCAGGATATACTATAATATAAGAGTTATAGATCTTCTATATAATCCCTATATATAATATCTTATTATCTAGGATCTATATCTATTATCTAGGATCTATATCTATTATCTAAAATAAAATAGTTTTTATTTATTTAGGTAGTACTCTAATAGGCTTATTTTTATATTTACTTTAATAGTAATTCACTAATCTCCCTTTTCTAAGGCTTTATATATTATATATCTTCTAATACTCTAGATTAATAGATCTTATATTCTTCTATTCTTATTATAGTATAGGCTTCTTAAATAAGGACATTTCCTTCTTAAAGTTAATTTCCTCTATTACTAGTAGATTAGGTTATTCTATCTTAATCTATATCTTTTTTAGTAGGGTTTAGAACTAATTTAATAATATTTTATTTATAATATACTATAGGATATCTTAGCTTTATTATAAAAGTATATTAGGTCTTATAGTAAGCTTTCTAAAACAATACTTTAGTTTATAGTTAAACTCTATAAGGATATCTATTTATCTTATTTATTATTTATTTAGATATTATACTTTACTAAAGTATTATAGGTTTTTATAGTCTATTATAATAGTAAATTAAAATACTATCTTTAACTTTAGTCTCTACTCTTAGAGAGTATATATAATTACTAGTAGCTCTTTATTATAAATCTTATAATTTAACTCTACTAGTAATAGTTTTTAGGAGAGGTAGATATATAGATATAGCTACTTATTTAGTCTATATTATAATAAAATAACTCCTATAGCCTATCCTAATATATCTATCTTAATAATAGTTTCCTTATTCTTTTCGAAATATATTAGAATTAAGATATTAATAAAAAGGCTCTTTAATTCTTTAAATACTTATTAGTAGTTATTATTCTATATAAATTAGATATCTTTTCTTATTAATTTTATTAAGAGTACTAAGAGATTAGTAAATTAAGATATAAATAAATAGTAAAAGTTAGTAAATCTAAAGAAACTTTATATATTTTATACTAATTTTAATACTTCTTATTTTTAAATAGTTATAATCTTCTTTAGATTAATATAGACTCCTTTATCTATTTATATAATAAACCCTAGATATTTTATAAAATCTTATTTAAACTCTAATTTTCTAATATTATACTATAGGTCTACTTCCTATAGTTTCTATAATACTTATTCTACTTTCTATTAGTAATCTTCTAATAATCTATTACTATATATAATAATATTATCTATATATATAGATATAAAATTATTAAGATATTCTTATAGGGTTCTATTAATATATCTCTAGAAAGTTATTAGTATACTAATTAGTCTAAATAAAGTAATATTCTATTTATATAGACTATACTATATCTAAAATATTATTTTCTATTCTTCTTTTAGTTAGATATAAATCTTATAGAAAGTAGTAATAATATCTAGCTTAGAAAACTATTTAGCCTATCCTATATTCTTTAATATCTTTTTAATTAATAGTAATAGATAATAATCCTTTACTATTAATTTATTTAATCTATAATAATTAATATAGAATTATACTTCTTTATTTAGCTTCTTTACTAGTAAGACTAAGATTATAGTAGATAATTTATTTACTTAGATAAAGCTCTTTCTAAGAAGATCTATTAATATTTTTTATAGATATAGAAGCTCTTTTTTATTTATATTATAGAGAGGATTATATAGAGATAGTTCTTTAATATTATTATAGTTTTATTTTAGAGTAATTTTTATAGTTAATTCTTAGTTAATTTAGAAATAATTTATTAACTAACTATTAGTTAAAGATATCTAACTATTATTAATAATATCTTAGTAGCTTATCCTTAGGGTTATTCTATCTCTTTAAATATAGTATATTCTTAATATTATCTATTATAATTTTATTAATTTATAGTTAATTTAACTACTTCTCTTTATAGATAAAGTTATATAGTAATTAGACTATTAACTTTTTAATCTATATTCTCCTTATATTAGTTAGTCTAATTATATAGTTTATATAGTTCTAGTATCTTATTTATTCTTTATTTCTTATAAATATATTAATATATCTTTTCTTTACTAAGTATTAATTATTAATATCTTATAGTTAAGGATCTCTTAATATTATACTATCCTTTTATTAGAGAATAATATATATAAATACTTATCTTTACTAGTAGCTATAAATATCTAGATTAAAATATATAACCTAGGTAATTTAGTCTTAATTTAAGACTATCCTATCTAGGATCTATATAAATATCCTAATATATAGAAGATTAAGTAACTAAACTAATACTTTATTTATAGTTATATAATAATAATATTTACTATTAACTAGAACTTATATAAATTAGATTTTATTTACTCTAATATTAACTAGAAATAGTAGTATTTCTTATTTTAATAGTTTTTTAATTTCTTTTTATTTCTATTTATAACTTAGAACTAGAGTTATTTTTTTCTTAAATCCTTACTTAAGAAAAGTTTATTCTTAGAAACTAATATACTTAACTTATAGTTAATTATATATCTAGCTTTCTTATCTTTAATCTTATAGAGATCTCTCTCTCTTAGTTCTTAGTATTATATAGCTAATAAAGAATACTTTATAATAAAGTAGTCTTATTTACTATAATAAAGATATCTTCCTTTATTTTATTATTTCTCTATCTCTTTATAATTAATCTATTTTGTTTATCTATTTATTTTAAGCCCTAATTAATAGTATTTTATATAGAATTTAGCTTAATTAATTATAGTAGTTAGGGTCTAATCTATTAAGTCCTAATATTATTAAATATATATATAGTATAATCTTTTTAGGATATTAATACTAAGAGTATCTATATTAGTACTAATCTTATAAAACTAAATAATAAGATCCAAAAATATAATAGGAATACTATAATTTATTAACAAATTTATTATACTTTTGTTTAAGGATCTTAATAAGATCTATCTTTTTATTTTATTATACTATTTAAGTATATCTATATCTATAAACTCTTTCTCTAATCTAGGAAGGAATTTTATAAAAGGTATATTATTTAACTAATATATTTAATAGAGATATCTTATAGTATATACTTTAATATTTAGATCCTTATAAATATCTTTAAGATAGTCTAGAATTATCTATAGATCTCTATTATTTTATTATAATTTTATAAAGATTCTAGTATTCTTCTAAATAAGCTTCTTAAGCCTAGAGAATATATATATAAACTAATCTTAGGGTAAGCTAATTACTATATTATCTATATAGTTTATTCTCTATTATTATATACTATATTAGCTAGTTAGCTACTTTTCCTCTAAATAGGATCGGGTCTAGTAGTTATATCTTTAGGTAATATATAGGTTCTAATTGTAGGGGTTCTAAGATTAACTTAATTATAGTTTGTACTAGAGTTAGTTCTTCTATTATTATTATTATTATTAACTATAAGACTAATTACTCTATTATAGTCTCTAGGCAACAGATTCGTTTATCTTAAGTAATATACTCTTAGTTATATTATTATATTAATTCCTCCTATATTGCACATTCTATATCGATTTACTTATTCTATTCGCTCTATATAGCTTATGATTATACTATTTATTATAGTAGTGTCTATACCTATAATAGTAGGCTTATAGACTCCTATATCTTTTACTTAGGGGTTATATCACTAAATTACTCTTGATTTAGGGACGATTTGTATATGGTTTTAGATTTTTACAATATCTAATTGGAAGCTTTTTATTTGTAAAGGGCTAAAGTAGAATTTATATCTAATTAAGCTAGGCCACGTACTATATATAAAAAG
The DNA here is from genome assembly GCF_028827245.1 of Penicillium angulare. NCBI lineage: Eukaryota > Fungi > Ascomycota > Eurotiomycetes > Eurotiales > Aspergillaceae > Penicillium > Penicillium angulare. Next base: position 7,342 of record NW_026623169.1, on the reverse strand, counting down.
CTTAAAGAGAGAATTACCAAGTAGGTGTTCTATATATTAGGTTATTATGGTCACGTATGCTACGTGACCTTATACCGGGCATTGGCCCGTGATAGATAGATACCTCTATAGAGATCTAGCTAAACCTTAGAGAGTAACTAATTAGCTTTAGGTTCTTTATTATCTCTATTAGTTATATATTATTTAGATAAATATAATATTCTTATATATATTTCTATTTCTATTTTTATAGTTATATATACTCCTATTTTTAAGTATTAATAACTAATATAATATTAGACTTTATAGGCTAGGAAGTTCTACTACTAGTCTTAGATTTATTCTTAGAGTCCTTTAAATATCTATATCCCTTTTTCTGAAGGTCTATAAGTATCATATAGCTTAGGGGAAGTATAGCTAGCTATAATAAGTACCTTTCACTTTATTAGATAGCTTAGATAGGTAGTTTTATACTTCTTACTATTATAATTTATATATTTAATAGCTATTGGCTTACTAAATTTAAATAGATATTCCTAGGTTAAGCATCTATTAGTATAGAGACTATATTTAGCTATATTTAAGTAGTATACTTATATATATCTAAACTTTTAATATTTCTTATACTACTTTATACAGCTATCCTAGTAGAAAGCTATAATATAGTAGAGCTTACTATTCTAGACTACTTCTAGATTAATTATATTATTAGCTATCTAGAGATTAGTTCTCTCTATAACTATTAATATATAAAACTAGTAGTCCTTTAGGATAGTAAGCTATCCTAGGTATATAATTCTAAATAGCTTCTTCTTAAATAGCTTCTTCTTAATACCCTACGTTACTATATTATAGCGTTTTAGATCTCTTATCTTCTCTATCTATATCTCTAGTATAAGCTTTATTCTATATATCTTAATACTATAAATCACTATACCCTAGGTTAGCTATTAGATATATATATCTAGTCTAAATACCTTTAACTAACTATTATAACACCGGAGGATCTCTATACCTATAGCTATATTAGTTTATAGTATTATATCACTAGACTATAGTTTCTAAACAATCTAGAAGTAATAGCCGCCTCCTAGGGGAAGAGACTATTTGTTTTTAGCTAATATTTACTATATCTACTCTAGTTTATCTACTAGCTCTACTAGAGAATACTTTTATATTATCTTATAATATTAGTTAGATACCTTAACTATAATTTCCCGATTAGATTATAATACTATAGATAATATACCAAAGATAGCTAAGCTATTACTAATAGAGAGAGAAGCTAGTAGTTTAATATAGTAGATACTATATTACTAGCTCAATATACTAGAATAAGCTATAGAAGCATAGGTTTATACAGTATTTAATAATAATAATAATAATTTAATAGCTATCTTAAGTACTTTTACCTTACTCTAGAGAATATTAATTACTATAATAGGTACCTTCTATATAGTAAGTATATTACCCTAGTAGGTATTTTTAGTATATTTTTTAATTTATTGGAAGAATATAATACTAAATAGACTAGAAAAGCTAGTATTCTTTATCTTATTTAGTATTCTATATACCCCCTTAGTAATTTAATCTATTATAAGCTCCAGAGGGGTATAAGTCTTTTAGTATACGATTTTTAATCTCTAGATAGGTCTTAATAGTATAGAATAGTATAAAATTTAATAATTAGGATATAAGAAAGCTTCCCCGGACCGCGCTACCTCGACAGCAGCTATTTTAACAGATAAAACCAATATCAAAATATAGCCAGCGAAGTAACTAAGAATTTGAACTAGGTCTTAGATTCTTAGGACCTCTAGTTAACGAGTTATTCTAAGAATTAGATTTAATAAGAGGTAGTCATTTTTCAAATTTCTTTCTTTAGGTTATTTTAAAGTTTAAAGAAGAAATTAAGAATATAATTCTTCTTTATTTTATAAGTAAAATACTATTCTCTTATATAAAAATAAGAATAGAAATTATATAGATCTTAGAAGATTAACTAATAGACTCTTTTAATTTTAATATAAATATCTATATATAAATTTATTATATTTTAAATCAATAAAAGTATCTATTTTTTTAAAAATTTCCTATATATCTTTAATAGTTTAGTAGTTATCTAGAATTCTTTTACTAAAATAATATAATTACCTAATCTTATATAAAATATCTATAAACTAAAGTATACCTAATTTCTATTTTATATTATTATTATAATAGTTTAGGATAGCTAAGAATATAATATCTAGATTAATTCATTGTTAGTAATATTTTTAAATTAAGAATTAATTATTAAAGATAAGGATATCTTTAATTTTAATATTATAATCCTTATTTAAATAATTAAGATTACTAGATAAATTCTCTATAGTTGATAAGAGATATACTACTAAAATAAATATTAATAGCTTAATATAGAGAATAGTAAAATATTAATAATCTATCTTAAGTTTCTCTAGCTTTTAGATATAGATATTTACTTCTCTCTCTTTATTTTTAATATTACTATTATAAGATACTATTCCTTAAGTTAGACTTATTAGGTTAGGAATAGTATATTTAAAAGAGACTATAGATATAGTTTAATATATATTTACTATCTTTACTATATAACCTAAGATAAAAGGATTAGAATTATTAAGATTAATATTAAAGGATTAGGTAGATAAAGAATAGTAATATTAGATTAAGTTCTTTTATAAAAGTTATATAGAAACTAATCCTTAGAAGTCTACTACTTTTAAGTATTTATATATTTTATACTATAGTTTATATAGTTTATATAGTTTATATAAGAGGTCTAGGGCTAGAGCCCTTAGTAAATTATATACCTATCCTAATATCAATATATGTTATTTGTTCATCTTTCCTTTAGAATATTAATCTATATATATACTATAACAAAGGTATATATCTAAAATGTTTTTTAAAGTCCTTAGCTAGCTATCTATTCTCTTTTATATCTTCTTTTTTATATTTTATAGTAATAGATTGATTAGTATCTTTAATATATAAAATTCTATTATCTTTAAGATTTAATAATTATTATTTAGTAATTTTTTTAATTTATAGGATCTAGATTTAGACTATTTTTATAATTATAGAAGATATATTTTAGATTATCTTAATATAGAAATCTATTTTTATAAAAATTTGATCTAATATTTATTTTTACTATAGTATAATACTATCTAATTTTATTAAAGGTGCTAGTTTTTTATAGTATTTTTAAATATCTTCTATATTTTGTAGAGATATATTTTCTAAACTTAAAGATAATAGGTTTTCTAAAGATAATAATAATACTTTTTAGAGATTAATTAATATCTTTAGTATAGAAGAAAGAGTATCTTTTAATTTATTATATACAATTTTTATATTAACTAGATATTTCCCTCACTCTTAAAATATATTTTAGTAAACTCTCTATATTAAAGCTTTATCTCTAAAACCTATAAGATCTATAAGAAATAAGTTTTTATTTACTATAAGACCCCTATCCTATTATAAAATAAGATTATTTTATTAATAAAAATAAGCCTTATAAGTTAAAAAGGCTTACTATCTAAAGATTAAATATAATTTATCTTATTTAGTAGAAAACTAAAGATTTTAATCTTAGCTTCTTTAGCTATATTTAAGAATTTAAAGATTAGATAGTTATTGTGAAGGGCTAAGACCAAACTTAATTCAATGTGATGATGCCGACAAACTATCTATCTAAAGCTTAGAGAGAAGGGGGACTCTCTACTATATATTCTATAGTAATAATACTGAGGTGATACTGAGGTGGTGTTATTACGTGGCTATATATGATTCCCTATGGGTACTAGCCCGTTATAGTACCCTCCTTCTCCCTATCGGTATAGAATAACCTCAAAATATCGAATATTGATATTAAAATAATAAATCAAAACAAATCAAAACAAATCAAAACAAATCAAAACAAATCAAAACAAATCAAAACAAATCAAAACAAATCAAAACAAATCAAAACAAATCAAAACAAATCAAAACAAATTAAAAGTATTCTAGCCTAGACATACTCTTATTAATCTATACTAGAGCTAGCCTAGCGTTTAAATATATTAAGAGCTTTATATTCTACTATACTATTATAGGGCTTCTATATAGGCTCTATATAGCTAGTCTATTTAACTAAGGCCTTATATTATTTCCCTTAGCTGACTTACTTTATCCTATCTACTAAGATTTATTTAATATAGTATTTATCTTCCTTATTAACCTTAAAGCTTATCGGTTATAAATTATCTATAATCTATAATAATGATAGATCGGTAGTAGCTGGCCTAACTAGATCTATATAAAAGATATAATATATACCTAAAGGGATATTAAGCTTAACGGTATATAATATTAGTATCTTAATCATAGTATACTTAGTATATAACTAATCTAGCTTCTTATATAGCTATTATAATTAAATATTCTATAGATTTAGTTATATTTTTTCTCATTTCTAGTAGATAGGGATAGCCTATCTCAATCATTTTATCTATTCTTATTATTAGCTTTATATAAATATAATAGTAGCCTAAGCCTATTTAATAGTATTATATAATTAATTTATCTATTTTTTAGTAGCTTTTCCTAGTCTAGTTGTAATGGTTATTAAGTTATTAGGCTAGAGACCTATAACTAGGCAAGGATATCGGATAGTAGAGATCAAATAGAACAGTTAATATATAGAACTGATTCTTATAGAACAAGAATCGTAACTATTATTCATATGTTTTAATATTACTAGAGCTTGCTAGGGCTTAGGGTAGTTATATATTAGTAGGTATATTATAGTAGATTCGCCTATAGAGCAGCTATAAATTGTATCTAAATTATATCTAAAGGAATTTAGGAATCCTATAACAATTTATCCTTCTCTTTTAATAATAGTTAACTTAACTATCTATATAACTTATATTTAATTGGGTAATTCATATCTAATAATATTATATTAAATAAAGATTCTAGGACTAATACTACTTTAGGTATCTTTATATATAGATATAAATAAAGTAATATAGGTTCTTTAATATCTTTAAGATAAGAGCTTCTCTTTTATTTTTTAACTTTTATCTTTTTCCTTTTCTTAGTTCTTAATTCTTAACTCTTTATCTTTTTACTCTTTATTTTTATCTTATTTTGTTTTAATATATCTAAGGCTACTACTTCTAGTGTTTTTAGTAATTCTTCTTATTATAGTGGTTATTATATAACTAAAGATAAAGATTAGGCTAGAGATAGAGGTAATAGTAATAGTAATAGAGATAATAGGATTAATAGAAGTAATAGAAGTATTACTAGTATTTCTATTAGCTTATACTCTCTTTATAATTAAATTACTTACCCTTCTTTTATATTCTATATTAAATATATTATTAAAATAGCTCTTTATCTTTCTAAGGATATTATTCCTAAGATTTATTATAATTAGGATTGTATAAACTTAATTATTTATATTTTATATAAAGAATATAGTAAAAATTGTTTTTAAGTAAGATTCTTCTCTAAGTTATATTTAATTTAGTATTAATTTATTTTAGATATCTTATAGAATTTATAGTAATTTATATTAGCTTTAGTTAATTCTTAACTAGATATATAAAGTTTAAAGTAATAGTATTACTATAATAGTTATTAGTAGTATTATATCTATCTAGAATAAAGAAAGTAAGACTATAGTTATAGAGAGATCTATTTATCTCTTAGTATCTTTTTAAAAGATAATCTCTATTTATTTTTCTAGTTATAAGCTCTATTTTAATTTATAGAATATAGACTAAGCTATAGGGATATATACTATATTTATTATTAAGTAATAAAAGGAGTTAAATATTAAGACTAGTTTATCTTTTACTTAGTCTCTTTACTATCTTAATAATCTTTTATATCTATAGATTAATAATACTAGTTTTATTCTCTAGTAGAATAGTATTTAATCCTTTTTTATAGAGATTATAGTAGGATATTAATATAATATAACTCTAATTAGGATTATTTTAACTCTAGTTATAATAGTAATAACTATTAATATTAAGATACTTATAGTTTAGTATAGAATTCTATAGTAATTTATTATTTTTACCTTACTTATTCTTCTCTTTTTTAACTAAATAGCCTTATTTAATATAGCTTTTCTTTATCTAATATTAATTTAAAGATAATTTAAAGGGGTTTCAAAGGGTTTTTAGTATTATTAGAATACTATTTTATAAGCTTAGTTTTTCTTAAATAAAGTTATTATATCTCTTATATTTTCTAAATATTCTACTAGTTTCTATTAGTTATATTCTAAGAGCTATCCTATCTATTTTATATAGTAATATAGTACTCTATTAAAAACTCTTTTATCTTAAATCTCTTTAATTTCTTATTCTTCTTTATCTTTAAGTTTTAGTATTAGTATTTATAAGTTATTATTATTTTAGTTATTCTATAGTTTAAGAAGAGAGATAGAGAAGATATTATATAATCTTAAGTATTTTTCTAGTAATACAATATAATAAGTCTAGATATTAATTTTTATAAGATATAAAAGGATCTAATTCAATAAGGGAATAGTTTCTTTTCTTTAACTTTAAAATAGAGGTTTTTTATTAAAAGAGATATAAAGATTCCTACTTTAAAGTTTTTTAGCTTATAATTTTTATTATAGGATCTCTATTATATTTCTTATATAATTTAAAGCTTATTTATAGTCTTTTTATAGATATTCTAGAGATAATTTACTTATTCTTTAGTATTAAGAATCTCTTTCTTAAGTATTTTATTAACAATTTAGATTTAGAAATTAGGATTATATCTAAATAGTATATAAAAAAGGGTTTTATTAGTTAATATATTAATAGTATTATTATATATAAATTATATTATTTTAAAAAATTAAGCCTAGTTTAATTATTTCTTATTAATAAAATATCTAAGATAATCTTTTAAAACCTAGTTAAGTCTTTTTATTTATTTATTAATTTAGGAATAGAATATAGTAGAGAACTATAATTTAATCTTAGAATAGTAATAGAGTTATAACTAGAATCTATTTATAAAAATAGATTCTTAATTAGAAATAATCTTCTTTAGGTTTCTATATTTAAGTTTAATTTAATTAAAGAAGAGTTTAGTAAGATTTCCTATAGATATTATTATTAATATAAGAAGGAATTAAAAGAATTTTATAAGTTAGTAAATAATTATTAGGATTATATTATATTTCCTTCTTTTAAAGATTATAATTAAAAGTCTTATAATAAAATCTATACTTAGTTTTATAAATAGTCTATAAAATATAGAAAAAGATTAGAGTTCTCTATAGGAATAATACCTAGATATTTTGATTTTTTAA